>NW_024423786.1:64523456-64557914 GCF_017311325.1 Ursus maritimus | reverse complement strand
AAAAAAAAAAAAAAGCCATCGATGCTCAGAGTGCGAGAAGTTGTTTGCAATGTACAAAACAGGCAAAGGACTCAACTCCAGAATATATAAAGAATCCAACAATCCAGTAGGAAAAAGGCAGAAAACCTAAATGAAAAAAATGGATGAGACTTCAACAGCCACTTTACTGCAAAGACAAATCCCAAATGGTTGAAGAATATATGAAAAGTTGCTTGGCATCATTAGTCATCCAGGATATGCCAATCTTGATGTTACAGTGAAACACCACAATGTGTAGACAAAATAGCTAAAATGGAAAAAGTCTGTTAGAACCGAGTGTGGTTGAGGGTGCAGAGCAACGGGAACTCCTGTATTTCGGGCAGAAGGAACTCGGTACAAGCACTTCAGAAACTGGTTTTGCATTATCCGCTAAGGCTTAGCAGTACACATAACCCATAACCCAACGAATTCACATGTTCTATAGAAACGTGTACGTATTTGCAACAAAAGGCACGTGCTAGGATGTCTGTAACAGCAAAACTAATGATAGTGAAAAACTAGAAACAGTTGAAATGTCCATCGACAGTAGAGCAGGTAGGGGCACCTGGCTGGCTCAGTCCGTAGAGCCGACAGCTCTTGATCTCAGAGTCGGGAGTTCGAGCCCATGTTGGAGGCAGCGATTACTTAAATAAATAAACTTTAAAAAACAAAACAAGAGGGGCGCCTGGGTGGCTCAGTCGATTAAGCATCTGCCTTCAGCTCAGGTCCTGATCCCCGGACCCTGGGATTCAGCGATGCTTTGGGCTCCCTGCTCAGCGGGGCATCTGCTTCTCCCTCTACCCCAGCCCCCCCCCGCTCATGTTCGCTCACTGTCTCTCTCTCTCTCGAATAAGTAAATAAAATCTTTAAAAAATTAGAATAGAAAACAAGAAACAAAACAAAAAACAGTAGAGCAGATAAATGAAAGGTGATACATCCATACAGTGGAATATTATAGGACAAGGAAAATGGATGCATTCACCCAACAGTGGATAAAAACACAGACGAACCTCACAAAAAAAAAAAAGAAAAGAAAAGAAAAGAAAAAAAAGCTGAGCAGGAAAAGGCAGCTTCAGAAGAGTACTTTTTATCTGATTCCATTTATAAAAGTTCAAAAACATGCAAAAGCAAATTGATGGTAATAGATGTCAGGATAGGAGGCACCTGTGTGTGGGGGGGAAAGGTATGCTAGAAAAAGGTGAGACTGTCAACCGGGCCCCTGCAACCTGTCAACTGAACAACAAAGATAAGTGGAAGTGGATGGGGATTCTAGATCCTTCGGGTGGCTTATATTTAAGGTGACCATAGTCCTGGTTCGCCTGGGACAGTCTTCGATATGCCTGTTGTCTTGGCCTTCTGTTGGATAGAGCATTTGTCCTGAACAAAAGTGTTCTGATCTAGATGGTAAATTACATGGTCACCCTTGCTGGACCCTGTCCTCATCAGACCTGTTGCCTTGGGAAGTGTCTGAGTGAACCCGTACCTATCTGGAGTGCAACAGAAACACAGAGGACTTGAATCCTGCCCTGGGCTTGGAAGGAGAGCAAGAACACAGGACTCAGCATGCCGGTCTGAATTGGGCCACGTCACTCAAAGAACCCCAGTTCTCCACCCTGGAGAAGTCCAAGCTGACTTTGGCCTGGAGGTCCCTTGGCTGAGCATGATACCAAGGAGGCAAGACCACACTTATGGGGAGCCCCTTAGGCTAAGAGTGGTAATAAGTGGAAAGTCCCCAGATTTCCCTCTCGGCAGCTGTGGCTCTAATTCCCCGGCCTGGAGGCTAGGAAGCACATAGGTCCATCTCAGAACAACCCATCTTGGTTGATATAGGGTCCTCTGGTCTCAAAGAACATACATTTGTATTCCATTTTTTACAAGAAAAGCCAGGAACGGTGGGTCCTTCTTTCCATTCCTGGATAAAGGGCATTTCTTGACATGTGGAGGTGATGTGAGCTTGAGAATGATAAAGGGGACTTCCTATAATCTAGGCATGAGGGGACTCAAGATTTCCGCTTTGAGCCAGCATGGGAGACGGTTGTTCCTCTCCACGCAATGATAAACACAGATACTCCTTTGTGATGCTGCTGACGATGACAATGTGATTGTATTACTAGTAGTATTTCTGACGGTTAGTTTTATGTGTCAGACTGGATGAAGGGATGGCCACGTAGCTGGTGAAACGTAATTTCTGGGTGTGTCTGTGAGGGTATTTCTGGAAAAGATTGCCTTTGAATCAGTAGACTGAGCAAAGAAGAGCCATACTTACCAACGTGGTTGGGTGTCATCCAGCGTGTGGAGGGCCCAAACAGACCAAAAAGTAGAGGAGGCAGGACGGCTTCTGTCTCTCCTCTTGAGCTGGGCCATCCATTTTCTCCTGCGGTCCTACGTCAGAGCTCCCGGTTCTCCAGCCAACCTGCGCTTCTCATATCCCCGAATACGGTAAATGCTCATTTATGTTCATACCTTTGTAGAGGCTGTTCCCTCTGCCTGGAATGCACGTAATCCTTCTGCGTGGCCGACTGCTGTGTCGTTAGTGGTCTCCTCTGGAGAGTCCGTGACCATCCTTCCTAAGATTTTATGAAATGTCCTTCCTAGAACACCTACTACGTGGGAGTCCTACGCACTTAACTCCCACGTAAGCACTTCTCAGACTATGTTGTCCTTCCTTATTTACCCGTCTCCTTCTCTAGATGACAAAATTCTTGAAAGCAGGGATTGCGTGTTAGAAACCTGTAGCTTGTGCCTCTTCAACACCTGGTCCCCCTTTTGCTAATAGCAACTCAATTTTCCCTTAGAAAAAAAATCTCACTTTCTCCACTGTCGGTCCATGAGATTCAAATGATCCCATTCCGCAGCTCAGGGATGAATGGGGGATCCAGACCCTGTGACCAAATGAGTACCTCATTCTCATGGCCACAGAGGGGGGTTCCAGGACGGGCCCCCTGAGATAGAGAGTGGTGAGATTTCTGCTGTTGACTCTTAGGAACGAGGAACTCTCTTTTTGCTGGAATTGTTAACCTGAACGATGGACACCTGGGGCTTCTGACCACCTGTGCCCTTCTTGCTTCTACGTGGGAGAGCCCACCAGAAAGTCAAGGGCGGAACGGGGAAAGCAGAGCCGTAGCATGAAGCAAGATCAAATCTAGTCTACACCAGGCCTCGGGACCCCCATCCCGGGGCTGCTCTCACGATACCTCCGTTCCTCCGTGTGGTTTACATACTCACTGATGGGAAGATGACAGCCAGAAATGCATTTAGGAGAGAAAAATCAAATAAAAACTGAGACTTACTTGGGGAGTCTAGGCGGATCTCTGATGCCCAATTCATTCCGCGTTACTATTCAGTTTGCTCAGTTACTAAACTGATGAAAACAACCGGTTGACTAAGATGTGTGCGTGCTTGTACTTTGAAAGCATGTGGGTGATGGGAGGGTCTGTTCCTTTCCACAAAAGTCTTCATCGTATTCGTGTTATCAGTGGTAAATACAGGGGAGACGTGTACTGTTTGAGATCAGGCGCTCTGGAGAGAAAAACGTTTGGCTGCTGGCTCCATATATTCCAGGTACAGAATCTTAAACAGTTGACGGAGCCTGTCTGAGCCTCAGTTTCTTCGTACATACAATGGGAATAACGATAGTTCAGGGTGCCATCGCGAGAACACACGAAATAACACCCCCTGAAGGGTGTGGCCCGGTGCCTGGTGTATCATTTGGGGGAAAAAAAAGCTCACGTCGTTTTCAAAATAAACATTTTATTTAAAAATATATTTATGTATTTTTTAAAAAGAACACATGCCAACTTTGGTATTTTAGCCGTTGCTTCTTTTCCTGGCAATCCACATTTCTTTCTGGTAACGTATAGTTGACCAGGGAGACCAATGTGAACACAGCACACAGCTCCCCACAGAACACGTATGCTGGCTTTTTTGATCTTTGCAAAGCACCTCTTTGGGTTTCTCCAAGGGAGGGCTTCAAGCACCCTCTTTCCTCACTGCAGGCCCACTGGAGGGGAACTCTAGGGAGCAGTGTGGGTTCCCTTCCTTTGGAAAACCCTAGAATAGCATCCAAAATCCCCACCATTATACTCTCGCTTTCCATAAACACTCCGAGCTGTTAAACCGTTTATAGAGGAAACTCACATGCCCAGTGTCCATGATGGGAGCAGGTGATTAAAGAAGCATGAGATGTTCAGGAGTTTGTTGGTCCTAATCCGTTGGGGAAACCGCCAAATCCTAGCATCAGAATCATTACTTCTATGGTGTTGACCCTAGTGAGTCCTATTACAATTTTCCTGGTAGATAAAGGATAGAGAAATTCTTCCCAGATCTTTCCCTGTCTTGAAATCATCTTCTTGTGCATAGTCTCAACCTAGCCAGGGATCCTCCGAAAATGTCAATTCTAGAATCAAAACCAGCTCCTGAACACAACCTGAGCAGCTCTCGGAACTAGAGGACCATCTCGTTCCAGGACCTGGCCTTTGCGTGTCTAGTCACATCATTCGAGAAAGATGGAGCGATCTCAGCATCCGGCCCACCCTGCTGGCTTATAATTGGATTTACAGGAAAACAAAGACCCCAGACTCTTTTCACTCTGAGTTCAGCTCATTCCTGACAGCAAACTGTGTGCCTGCCCCTGCGGGTTTCCCACTGTGAGGAAGGAAGGCCTGGAGGGGGAGGCCCAGTGCTTTTCTCCTAAGGGACATGGGTGGCTTATCTTGGGCACCCCTCCCCCACCCCAAGTGTCTCTTTTGCATAGAGAGCTTGTAGTCCTAAGAGTCAAAGGCAGGAAAGGGGCCCTATGAGACTCTCCCTTCTGGAAAAATGAAGACCACCTCCCCTCTTTTTTTTTTTTTTTAAATCAGAGCTAAAGGGCTTCTGGTTTGAGGACTGGGAGATTCCCAGTGTTTTTGCTTGTAGGAACCACAGCTCCCCAGTCACAGAATCTGAACCATGGCTACGTCATCAGGTTAGTAGTGGATGTCCGGGGATTGGTACGCTTGGCACAGATCCAACACAGGAAATTGCCCATTGGGTGAGTCAACTGGGTGCGGGAGCTTTCGGCCAGGTTGGCATTTGTTTCTGGAAGAGCTGAGGGAGTTTCAATATATTTTGAAAAGGACTGTCTTGAGTGCTTGAGATAGGGTTTTTTGTTTTTGTTTTTTCATATTGGAAATAAATGTCTTTGAATGGCAAAGACCACCAGTGCACAGACCCTTGGCTATTCAGGTGGAAACTCTCGGCTTCCTTCCCTCCCTCTTTCTTTCCTTTCTTCCTTCCTTCCTTTTCTTTCTCTTTCCCTTCCTTCTTTCCTTCCTCCCTCCCTCCTTCCCTTCCTTCCCTCCCTTCTCTGCTTCCTTCCCTCCCTCCCTTCCTTCCTTCCCCCTCCTTCCCTTTCCTTCCTTCCTTCCCTCTCCCCCTTCGTCCCTCCCTCCATTCCTCCCCTCCTCCCTCTCCTCCTGATATCAGAATGCTGCTGTCTCAATAATACTGCTAGAAGCAGGGCTACTACTACTGAGCGCTAACGGAAGCATTTGCACGGATGCATTTTCTGACTCTGTTGAGTAAGTCTGAACTCTCACGGCTGCAGCAGCGCTGGGATTGGCCGCAAACTCCGTGTCCGTGGGCCTGCTCCACCACAGGAGCCCCAGGAATCTGGAGAAAACCACGCATGGCTACTTCCAGGCTCTGAGAGCATCCAGAAGCTCGTATGCAGCCATCTTCGGAAGTCTCTGTACATCGCCTAGCCAGGCCCCAACGATCTCCAGAAAAGACGACGCGCCTAAGTGTTTAAAAGTACTTAAGATAACAACTCCCACTAGGAGACAAACGAATTAACGTGGTCTGTCTGATCCACTGGGTGCAGCCAACTTCTCCGAGTTTCTCCCAGGTATCCCTAGATTTATACCGTAAATGTCACATCTGTTCTATGGAGGGAGAGAGTGAATACGGTGTGCGGAGCCTGTGGGAGGGGCTGAGACTAAGAAGCCAGGGGTCTGCTCTGTGATGCTTGGTCATCAGCGTTCGAATAGCTTCCATAGGTCTCTAGGCAAATGCATAGCGGCCTCCCGACCGAGTCTCGTCCTTCCACTAGAAACACCCCGCGCAGGGACCCTGCGAGTTTGTTCTCCAAAGGCAGGAAGGGGAAAAAAAGAACATACAAATCGCACCACGTCGCACATGACAACTGTACTGACCAGCAAGGTTCGTCAAGATCCAAACAAAACGTCAACATCTGAGGGACCAACAAAGGTGAGGAATGTGTTAGTAAGATTTTCTTCCACGTAGCTTCACCTTCCCAGAAAAGACCGGTCATGCTTCCCTCTGGATTTCTGGTTCTGATGACGCGCGTAAAAGCAAAACGCAAAAAAAAAAAGTACCGCATGGGTCTCTGAGAGCACACTGCAGGTCAAGGAATGTACACACGGTTTCCGTGTCCCTTGGGTGCTTTTCTACGAGACACGGTGTTTACCGTTCCCGGCACCTAAGGGCGAAGCTTTTCTGTCTTTTCACATCCATAGTCCTTGTCCAGATGGGCGCGCCGACGGTGAGCAAATGGCTGTGAGTCGTACAGAGAGGCAACATGTGTCGTCTGTTGATGGATCAGCGAGAAAGGCCGAGTGTCCTTTCACAGCAGAATGGGGCTTAAGGGCTTCGGTATAGAATTTTCAAGAGACACACAAATGCACATACGTGTAGAGAGATATACACGCGTATATCTACACACATATGCATACCCACCCCCCCATACGATCTGCGAGCTTTCAGAGTAGCAGTCCCCCAAAACACTCTGTGTTCACACACGTCTACAAGTTAACACTGGAATGACTTCTAAATCTTTGGTTTATCAAAAAGAGAACTTCTAAACATCACAACATTTTTGGTTATCTTCTCCGTAAGTGCACAGTGACTATTTTTTTTTTTTTTTACAAAAGAAGAAAACAGTGCCTTAGTGATTTAAATTAAAAAACAACCAACAACCACCACCACAACAAGCCAACCAACCAACCAGCTTTGGCTACTTTCTACAGCATGCAATGCTATGAACCGGCCGAGCCCCAGTGAGCTCGAGAGAGACCGTCCTGCCGTTTGAGGGTTTCGATGCCCAGCAAAAGCGCGAGGTAATGAGGAGTGCACACGAGACCATCGGCTTTCTTCCTTCCCTTGTTTTCCGTGTGTGGCTGTGTTTCCTTTCACCGACCTGGACCTGCCATCCTCTCTCCTTGCAAGTATCATTCAGATCTGTCTTGACGTCATGATTTCCAATGTCCCCAAAACCACCCAAATCACTGATGGCTCTAGATCAAATGAGAGCAGAATGAGCTTTGGGACTGATGGGTCAAGTCACCAGTTTTTTCCCCAAGGACATTCTTTCAACTTTTTGGGTTTTTTTTGCAGCGAATGATGCATATGGAAAATGTGTTCCCTGGGAGAACCTGGAGTTCTAGCTTTTGAAAATATGGCTTTATTAAGAGTACGGAAGCTTGTTAGATAGGAGAAGTCCTCTTGATGTCGGGGCAGAAAAAGGAAAGAGGTTCAAAAGTGGAGCAGGAAAAGACTGGTATCTTGAACGAAAAGTGGGAGAAAGAGAAACGGAGGTGGACCCCCAAGCCCCTCCCCCCCAAAGAAGTTGGACCTCCATAAATGGTCATCCTGTTGTAGGAACCCATGGTATTTATTCTCAGGACACGTGAAACAAGGTTTTCTAGCACTGTCTGAATGATCCCTGGTATGGCTTCCTGAAGCTAGAGCGAGTCTTCCCATCTGCTTCCGGGGTCACCTCCCGTCTTTGAAACTAAAGGGGGTTGTGTTGGGGAACCTTCCATGGCAGGAGGTTTTGGGTTCTGTTCGCTTTAAGGTCCTTGGCTGTTTCACGGTGCTTATCACCACAGTGACAGCGGGAGTGATCTAGCGACTGGTTGACCAAGAGGGAAATTCTCGGTGGGGTTCTTTGGACCAAAGGTAGGTTCGTTGTGATCTGTGACCACACGGAGTCCTGGGTCCTGGACTGGGGTAAGGGGGCAGCTTTGTGGCCGAGTTGACTTCCTTTCCCTGGGAATGGATTGGTTCTGTCCCTCTCTCCTACCTCAAGAACCTAACTGAAGTGGGGCCTGACTTCTATTTTGAACGACAGGGAGGGGAAGGATGGGAAGCAGCGTCCACCATGGGTCTATCTTCCAGAAACGCTGATGGTTATGCTACACTCCCTTTACTCCAAAAAGAGCTCCATTTCCTTTCCGCACTGTGTCTAATAAATCCTCGAGAGAGGCTTACGATGTGAGACTAGGCCCGAACAGTGCCTGAGAAAAACCAGGGGCTACAAAAACATTGGTGTTTGAAAAGGCAGTGAAAGAATTTTTTCTCTCTTTTTGGCATTTCTGATCTGAGAAAGCACATTTCTGAGTGCACTGCTGAAATCATTAACGGTTACTGAACGTCGGTAAATATCACAAGACTCCTTTTTGCTCTCATTGACGGTCATGGAAGTCTCCGCTGTTTCTTTGAAAACTCCGTCCTCCACCTCTCCTCCTGCTCCACTTTTTGGACGATAGGAGTGTTTTTGGTTGTGTGCTTCCCCCCCATGGAATTCCCACTGGTCTCCCTTCGCGCCTCTGCGGCCAGCCCTCCTACCACTGCTGTAAGTGCAGGTCCATGGGGGAATTCAGATTGAGATCCGTGACGTCCAGGAAATCAATGTTAAAGATGCTGGGGCCGCCGGTGCCGAGGGAGCTAAAGCTTGGCGTGGAGCTTGGCGGAGTGAGGTCCAGCCACTCCATGGTTTCCCAAGGAGATTCGGTGAAGCTCAGCGGCAGCCCGCTGCTGTCCACAGAGGAGGGGGAAAACTGAGTCTGCATCGGGGACAGGGGGCCTGGCAAGATCTCGTGGGCACTGAACAGGTCTTCTGCAGCCTTCCCGGGGAATCCATCCATTATCCCGTCGAAAGGAGGCTCTTCGCTCCCCATTTTCAGCAGGGCGACATCGCTCACCTTTCCTAAGGGGCTCTGGGAATTTAATAAGACTTCAAGGTGCTCATCGCCGTCAGTGCTATAGTGATCGAAGGAGAGCTGGCCCCCCGAGGACGAGGGTTTGGGGAGGGCAGCAGGAGAACTTCGGGAAGACCTGGGTATCTTGGGGACTTTCTGAAGACACGAATGATCCTCTCTAGCGTCAGCTGGCATTTCTGTGGGCAAAACACAGCGGGCATTGTTAAACCCCTTCGGCTCCCGCGCTAGGGATCTTTGGGGTGAAGGAGTCACGCTCAGACACGAGATGGTTGTGCTTCTCTGGGTGTCACCCAGTCTCATCCTTAAAGGGCCCGGTCCGTGTCCAGTTCTTCTCCCTGGCCTCTCCCCAAACCCTTTCTTTCTGGAACTTCCACTCTGATCAGCGACCTCTCAAAGCAGGTCCCTTTACCTGCTCCTTCACTGACACCTGGCTGTCCCCCGAGGATACTGCATCCTCCTCACCCCGGCTTGGGGCACCTTTACTTCGGAGTCAGAAGAGGAGTCACCGGCTGCCACGCCACTGTCACCGTGCAGTTATTGCTCGGCATCCTCCCCATAGCCCCCCTCAGTGGTTCTGAGGGTCTCTCCGCTCCCCCGCCCCGCACCCGGGGCTCCTGGTCCCTCTCCCACATCCGCTGAAAACTCTAAACTCTACCCCCAGTTCACTGCCTTTCCCACTTCAGCTCCTGTCCTTCCCTGTGACGTCAGCATCCTGGGAAGTGACCTGACTGTCCAGTGGCCTCTCGGCGCCTTGACACCCTACCCCCCCAACTCTGGTGGTCCCTCCATTCCCACTCTGTGGGACACCCTGAACCCTGTCACCCCCCAATTCTGCATCCCCCTGGAAGCTCAATGTCACGCAAAATCTCTCGCTCTCTCTCCATCCCCTCCCCTCCCTCTAGCTCCTGTATGAAGTACGCCGGGACAAGTTTCTCAGCCACCTGGGGTCACTCCAACCTACTGACTCGACTACTTTCTCCATCCATCACCCCCTTGGCTCTCACTTCTTGCCTGTCCAGCTGATAGATATTCTCTGCTCTACTATGGCTACTGTCTTAGAAATATTCTCAAGCGCCTTGTTTTTTTCTCCTTGCACCATACTCCCTTGGCAAAACCCCCCACCCAGGCACCCCCTAATTTTAAATACTATACACATGGACTTCATGACCTTTATGGCCGTTTTTTAGTATTTTGGATTAACCACATCTTGGGAAATAATAATTTGACTTTAGTATTTTTACTTTCTAATTCTCAAATGAAGTAGTAAAACCTTTTATTATTAAATCTAATTTTAGGGGCGCCTGGGGAGCTCAGTCAGTGAAGCGTCTGCCTTCGACTCAGGTCATGATCCCAGGGTCCTCAGATCGAGTCCCACATCAGGCTCCCTGCTCAGCGAGGAGCCTGCTTCTCCCTCAACATCTGCCCCTATCCCCACTCACGCTCCCTCTCACTCTCTCTTTCAAATAAATAAATAATATCTTTTAAAAAAAACCCCACACCTGGATGAATCTTGGTTGCAAGAGAAAAATGACACAGTGGAGCTGACTGGCCTCACTGTAGATTTATGATAACAAACCTACCAACGGCACTTAATATAGCCTAGCCTCCTACTGTGATATACCCTACTCCAGAAAATTCATTCGTGATTGGTTTATAACTGTCCTCGGATGACTCTTCTGTCCTCAAATCTCCCATGCTCCCCTCCTGCACCCTTACCTTTGCTGACCTGGCCAGATAGTTCATTAAAAATATAAGGGTGTCTTGCGGTGCCTGGTGGCTCAGCCGGCTGGGAGTCTGACTCTTGGTTTCGGCTCAGGTCCTGATCTCAAGGTCGTGAGATGGGGCCCCAGGTTGGGCTCTGCCCTCAGCAGGGCGTCTGCTTGTCCCTCTCCCTCTCCCTCTGCTCCTCTCCCTGCTCTCTCTCTCTCTCCTAAATAAATAAAATCTTTAAAAACACATAAGGATGTCTGATATCACCCTCTCCTCTTTCCACCGCGAAACGTATAAAGATACACACCCATCTTTTCCTTCTTCCTCTTGTTACAAGGGAGCAATTGCCCGTCCTCTTGCCTGTTGGGCATTCTGCCTTTCCAGACTCTAAGCTCCGCAAAGGTGAGGACTTGGACAGGGGCAGCACTGAGCCCAGTACAACGCCTGGCCACTCCTTCTCCGAACTTTCGATGTTATTATCGAGACGCTAAGACTTGAGGGTTGTTTTTTGTTTTTTTCTCTCTACATGTTCTCCTTACCTGATCTTATTCATCTGTGTGGTTTCAGATTCTGGGCACATACCATGTAATTTTGAAAAAACAAATGAATGACTAAAACGGAGGCAAAAAGAACATTTTTTTTTTTGGTCGCAGGCTGGAATGACAGCTAAGTGTGAAGGGACCGCCCAGCGGGAGAGCAGTAATTGAATTTCGTTTCGAGTCGGTGGCATAAAACCTGCTTATTATTATTATTATTAAGAGGAGAGGGAGATTGGGATTAAAAGGCAGAGAGAAATGGACTCGCAAGGGAAAACACTTAGGGAAACAGGGACTGAGTTGAGGACACCGACCGGTAAAATGACTGCTGAGCGAGCACCCAGCACAGAGGGACAAAGTCAGGGAAGAGTCACCCACTGTGCCTTCTGTTCCCTGCCCCAGCGTGGCCGGCGGGCTCACGCGAAGGGACGCTTGACCCGCTGTGAGCACCTGACCTTGGTCCTAAGCGCTCGCTCCCCAGCACACAAGCAGGTGCAGAGCAACCCGAGGGGCCAGCCACGGGCAGTCTTACCTCCGCTTTCAATGAGGACGTCCAGGAGCTCATCCATCTGCTGACTCCGAGTCATCTGCTGTTGCAAATGAAGCGGAAGAGAACAGAGAAGTGAGAAGGTTGGCCCTCTCTTCCGTGGGAGATCGTGAGACGCAGCCCTACCGCTGTTTCGAACCAGGTTTGGTTAAGGTGGGTTTGTCCCTAATTGCGGTAAAAGGCACACAACACCGATTCCACCATCTTCATCACTTTTAAGCATACGGTCCAGTGACATCAAGTCCATTACGCTCACGTTATGTGTGACCGTCCCACCATCCGTCTCCAGAACTTCTGGAGCGCCGTCCCCATTGAACACGAACTCCCTGTCCTCCTCCCCAGCAGCCCCTGACGATTACTGTTCTGCTTTCTGCTCCCATGAATCGGGCGACTCTAGAGACCTCACAGAAGTGGATTCACACAGTGTATTTCCTTTTATTACTGGTTTACTTTGCTCTATAATAGCCCCCAGGCTCATCCGTGTGTCCGAATCGCTTTCCTTGTTAAGACCGACTAGTATTGGGGCTCCTGGGGGGCTCCGTCGGTGAAGCGTCTGCCTTCGGCTCAGGTCATGATCTCAGGGTCCTGGGATTGAGTCCCGCCTCGGGCTCCCTGCTCAGCGGGAATTTCTGCTTCTCCCTCTGCCTCTGCTGCTCCCCTTGCTTATGTTCTCTCTCTCTCAAATAAATAAAATCTTTTAAAAAAATGACTAGCATTAACTGTATGTATTTACCACACTTTAACCATTCATCCGTCGACGGCCACTGGGGTCGCTTCCACCGTGAACACCGCTGCTGTGCACAGGACTATAACTGGCTGACCGCGCGATTAAAGCCCAGGGCTCATCACGGATGGGAAAACTCCCAAGTGAAAAAATCTAGCACAGGAGAAGGGGAGAAGAAGGCAGACTGCTCCCCAGGAGAGTCCTTCCGAGTGAGAGGCTTCCATCCCAAGAACAGGGCTTCCTAACACAGAACATACTGCCATTCTCCTCACTTTGAAGCGACTTGGATCTGCCTCCTGTTTGGGGGCTGGGGTTGTGGCCCTAGCACGTGGCTCGGGCTTTCCTTGTTCCTCGTGGAAAGAGCCCTTGGTACGTGTTGATGCCCGTAGGGTAGACACCCCTTCCCTCTGGCTCATCTGAGTCGTACGCTAAAGTCTCGTTTACGGGAATCCACTTGGGTAGACCTTTTCCTTCTCTTTTGAAAGCACAAAGGATCCGTGGAAGCTTACAGATACCAGGGGCAGAAAACGGGGAGGACACGGGCCCGTACCTATCTCACTCCCTTGAGAGCCCACTCCCGATACACAAAGGCATCAGTAATCAATACGGAGGGGAGCACTGCTCAGAGTGAGTCACCTGCCAGTCCAGAAGGCATCAGATGTCCACAGGGTCTGGCAGGTAATGTAAATGAGCCGAACGGAGAACAAGAAAGAGGGGTAAGATGCAGACCGTATGCTGTGGTTCAAGGAGGAAGAGAATACTTTTTTTCAGGCAACCGTCCCCTCGCAGAAAGTAGCCCCACTATTGCAAGACCCTCTAGTGTTTCAGAAATGAGAAAGGCCACTCTTCGCCTAAAATCTCCCGCCACTTAAAAATACTCTTTAAGCCATGTGAGACTTCACTGCAAGCTGATTTGATCTGGGGGACGCCAGCACGCCAAAGCCGACTGGTGTGTTTGCCGTGTTTTTTCACAAGCAGACCACGTTCCTGTTAGTTCCTATCTTCCTTGCGAGGTTGGGCTCATGCAAAGGGCCATCTGATATCTTACCCAAGCTCGGACCATTGGAAATATACGATCATTCACTGCTTTCCTTTCTTTGGTTTTTACTTTTTATTTGGAACATTTCCCAACATAAATGACAGCAGAGCATAAGCCAAACCTCCATGATCACGGTCATCAATACTTTGCCGGGATCACTGAATTCTGAAACTAACAAGAACCTTGTACAAAGTGTCATCCTGACAACCGCTCTCCTGTATTGGAGAACCTACTCCGTGCCTGGACAAGGTTGTAAGTGCTACACTCCCTAGAATCCTTGCAAAGTAGACATGGACCCTATTTCACATAAGACAAGTTGAGCGCTTGTCTAACTTTAGTAAGAATGGCCGCTGGCTGCTGGCATTGAATCCAGGCACCTGGGTGCCCAGCACCCCCTCTTCTCTGCCTGCCTCACACACCTGCTACGTACAGCCATCACCTTTCTGCAGTTAGCATCTAGACACCTGGCCCGTTCTCACCGAGGGGCTCCCGATGCACTCAATGTCAGCATCTGCTAACCGCACGAAGGTCAATAATGAAAAACGACGTCTGTCTAGGCAACCCGCTTCCCCCCAGAGAACAAATCTCGCCGAGTTACCTGCTTTAGGGCATCTTCATAGGACGGAGGCTGGGTTATCTCTGGAACTGCTGAAGTTGACTTGGAGAAAGTTGGGGATGGAATGGAAAACTTGGGCCCTGTCTTCTCAGAAGAAGAGTGTAAACCGGCCATCTGTGGGGGTACAAGGCAGAGAGAGAGTCAACTTGTGGCGTCAGAAACGGTACGGCTTCTGTTTCATTAACTCCAGGCTCGAGTTTGGAAAAATTGATTTAAGGGGGAACGAAAAACTGCTAGGGTCTAGAAAACGACGCCAATAGGTTGACGATAGTACACGTCGCGGGCATACTCCTGAGCACAGTACATATCACGGGCGTATGGTAGCCCATATCCGGAGGCACGTTAGGATGGGAACCTTGCAGATTCATTTTCCCCTCCAGGATGAACCCTCTTCGGTTAGGAGAAAACCAAATAAAGTAGGAGTCCAGTGCAATATGAAACAGTCCATCACCCCCAGAATTCCCAGAGTACTTAACCCCCCCCCACCGGGGCATTTCATTCCTAACCAGGTGCGTTTGCAGAAAGGTGGAGCCCTTGCGGGGTATCTCTGTAGGAACCAGCCTCGTGCTGCGAGTGTCCTATGGAACGCCTGGGCCATCTCACACCTCTGTCCCCAAAGGACGCCCTGCCCGTCCTTGCCGCTCGTAGCGCTTCTGGGTCATTGGCCCTTTTGTCGGTCCCCTTATCACCTCTTCATTAGTCCGTGGAACTCCCCTTATCCCGGCTCCCATCTCTGATTTCCACCTGCTGGTATGTATCACCTCTTCCTTCTTCCACTGAGACTGCACCGTGACTCGAACTCTCTGCACCTTTCTAGACCTTCCCACACCTTCCTCTTTCTCGTGCATTATTTCCCCACGTGCCTCCATTTCAATCTTCGGCTCCACGGAAACTGGTGTGTTTGCCGTGTTGTTTCACGAGCAGACCACGCTCCTGTTAGTCCTCGCGATTTCCAGGATGACCCCGGGCAATGGCTCCTCGGAACACCCTAGCTTCTACCTGTCCATCCATGTCAGGCTGTCTCCAGTGGATCTGTTTTTATCTAAAATGTCACTTATTTCTGCCTTTGAACCTCCTCATTTGGAGGACGGGGCCACAGAAGAGGGAAAGAGGCAAAGTTTAAATCTTTTTTCCAGGTGCCTACCTTTTGCTGGACCCCTGGGCTTTTGGGACGAGGGGTGCCCCCAGCACCATGACTGCTGTCTGCCTGGGCTCCAGAGAAAGGGGGGTGAAGGCTGGAGGGCTGGGGAGAGAAGCTTGCAGGGTGGCTCTCGTGGACCCCTGAGTTCTGGAGGGAAGAAACAACAAATGAGGTGGCCTCCAGCAGCATACTTGAGAGCTTTTACTGACACTCCTGGTCCCTGCCCTGGTGTCTTCTCTGTTCAAGTCTCCCTAGATCCCAATACCGAAGTCTGAAATCTGGCTTTGTACACGTCACCCATTGCTCAAAAACCTTCCACGGCTCCCACGCTTCCACAGCATCGGGTCTCCACCTGCAACCAGTGTTTGAGATGCTCTAGGCCAATACCATTTCCTTCAAAACCTTGTATTCTATTAATCTCTCCCCGAGCTTCCCTCAGCACACCCTGTACATTGTACCTATCTTTTCCACATGGAATGTTCTTTCCCTGACTCTCGTTTTTTAACGTGACACTTCTCATTGAGTCCAACCTCTTTGCAAAAACTTCCTGGACATCTCCCCCCCTCCCCCCCCGCCAAGAAGACCTTTCTGGACCTTTCTAGCCCTTCGTGACCAATCTGCTTCCCCCGCCCTCCCCAACACGTCGTGCAACATGTGTTGCCGGAAGCATCGATCAGGAAGGTCGTTTTACACGGTTCTTTAAGTTTTTACCATGTAATTATTCATGTCCTCAAAGAGAGCTTTGTAAACTATGAGCCACTGCACAAATGTTAGTTCTTCCGGAGAGTATCCACGTGGTCAGAATGCTCGAAGGGTCCAGAGCTGTGTTTCCAGAACCATTTTTACCTTTGTTGCCTGGGACACCGTGCACTGAGTACACATCATCAGCGGTGACGATAACCCATGTGAAGCCCCAGCCCCTCCCAGAGCGCCCACTCCAAAGTGGGCACCATTCACTTGAATGTGCTGTTCTGGGGTGTACCAACATATTTCCATTCCCATCCCCATACTCCCCACGCTCCCAGGTTAGAGAACATTCGGACGGGGGGGGGGGGGCGTGCACTTTAGAATCAGATAACCCTGGGTTCCTGTGAGCCTGGCCTCCTGGGTTAACCTCCTAGAGCTTCACTTTCTTTCATGGCAAGTAGAGAATAAAGAATTGGAGCTCATGAGGTTGAGACAATTAACGAGATTACCCAGAGGCATGCGTCTTAATACTGGTCACGTGGCAGGATCCAATCACGTGGGTTTTCTTCCTCTTTCCTTTCTCATAAGGGAGATTTCAGAACTTTCGATGATGTAATTTTCTTTCTCAGACAGCCTTAGATAGACTTTCCTAATGATTTTTTAGCTTCACGGACAAGGAAAGTCTCTGACGGTCACCTTGGTCGCGTCTTTGAGCTAGTTACTGCCCTAAGCTGTCTCTACAACCGCCTGTCATTCAGCTCCAGCCACACTGGTCTTCCTTCTGGTCCCTGAGTATTCCACACACAACTCCCACCTCGGGGCTCTTGGCCTTGGTATTCTTCCTTCGCCTGCAAAGCCTTCACCCCAAATATTCACGAGGCTTTCTCCCTTACCTCCTACAAAGATTTGCTCAAATGGCCCCGGATCTTTGACTTAAAGTTGCAAACTTACAAATGCTCCATCCCCACTCCTCCCTGCTTTTTCTCCATAACATCGATCATCCTCTAGGGGCGCCTGGGTGGCTCAGTTGGTGAAGCCTCTGCCTTCAGCTCAGGACATGATCCCAGAGTCCTGGGACTGAGTCCCGCATTGGGCTCCCTACTGAGTGGGGAAAATGCTTCTCCCTCTCCCCCCTGCTTGTGCTCTCCCTTGCTATCTCTCTCTCTCAAATAAATAAGATCTTTAAAAAAAGATCTATCATCTTCTGACACATCATGTATTTCACGTGTTTATTTTATTTACTGTCTGTCTTCCCATGAGAAGAGGGATTTTTGTCTGGTTAGCTCATCCCTCATCCCCAGAGCCCAGAACGGGGGCTGGCACATAGTAGGTGCTCAGTAAATATTTGCACTATGCAGACCATTGCATGGAGAGAATAGTAAGGTCCCGTAACTTCCCCTTAGCTCTCTCAATGAATTGGTTTGGCCTATGGTAAGGCTTTACGCCAAGGAGTCCTGAAAAGGGGGCTTGGCAATGTGGCGCATCACCTGCTTTTATAAATAAAGTTTTATTGGAGCCCAGCCATGTGCATTCCTTTCCAAGCTGTGGATGTCTGTGTTCATGATACAAGGGTCCTGTTGAGTGGTTGTGACACAGACATCATAGGGCCCACAAAGGCAAAATATTCATTATCTAGCCTTTCGCACAATTTTGCCAACCTCAATCTCAGAGAAGAGAGTCCGGTCCACCGTCCAGAGCACAAGCTGCTTTTGGGCTGCTGGTAAACCCTTCCTATGACAACTTCCAGTGTCCTCTCTTGAGCCTTTGCCAAGCCCCCCACCCCTTCCAGAAAACGGGGTGCTGGGGGGGGAGGAGTTCTTACCTGTGCAGCGCACACCTGGCTGCTGGCAGGTGAGGCGACCCCGTGCCCTTCCCCTGGGGCGCCCGAAGAGGAGGGGACGAAATAATGGTTGTTGGGTGAGGGGGGCAAACTGATGTGCTGCGGGCTTTTGACGGCCCCCAGCGGCGAGTGCTGGGGGGAGCACTGGGGGCTGAGGAACGTGGAGGGCAGCGCATCGCTGTGGCCCGGCGCCCGGCGCCCCGCTGCTTCGCAGGCCTGCGCAGGGGCCTCCGAGCTGCCGCCTGGTCTCTTCCCGGGTCTCGGCTGCGGCGCGAAGGGACAGCTGGGCGCCGCGTCCTCCTGCTTGACCGGGACGGCCAGGAAGGGCGGCGGCTCCTCGGGGCAGCTGTTCCTCCTCTGTTTCTGCAGCTGCAGGCGCAGCTCCTCCACGTGCCGCTGCTCCTGCTGCAGCTTCCAGGTGAGCTCGTTGATCACCTTCTGCTTCTCCACCAGCATCTTGTCCTTCTCCGAGTCCAGCCCGTCCAGCTCCGGGGCCAGCGGGCCCCCGTTCAGGCTGCTCAGGAGGCTGTCGTCGGCGCACGCGTGGACCGGGGACGGGTGCAGGCAAAGGGACGGGGACGCGTCGTGGAAGGTGTCGGGCAGGGACCCGGCCCCGGACAGGTCGGACGAGGCGGGCGAGATCGGGGGGCTGGAGCTGGTGCTGCCGAAGTGGTAGAAGCCGTTGGACAAGGCGCCGGTGGACGGGGAGGACTGGTAGCCGGGCAGCGCGCTGCTGGGCGTCACGGGGAAAGTGACCGTCGTGATGTCCCCGAAGTTGGCCACGGGGTTCCCCGAACAGTCCTGGAAGGGCCGCAGCCGGTCCATGAGGGCAGTCTTGGTGCCTGACACCGGCAGGCCCCGGATTCGAAGCTGCTGTCTTAGTTCCGAGACCTACAGAAACCAGGCGTGGTTAGTGTGCTGGTTAAGGGCAATCTTAAAAAAAAAAAAAGTATTCCATGAGCTTTAAAACATCACAAGTGGGATTTTACAACATCCGCTTTTCTGTCACTTGCTTACAATTCTCTCCCCTCCCCTTGGTATCAATAGGTTTTTGCACCATGCTTTTTTTCTTTCTTTTTCACGACGCCAGAATCTTAGAAAGGGATAGCCCCCAGGAACCACAGAGGTAGTCAACTCTATGAGCTTCCAACCCCCACCCTGGGCCTCGCCCCATTTTACAGATGAGAAGACTGATCTCTGCCCGGGTTTAGCCATGGTTGGGCAACCAATCATCCCAAAGCACGCTGGTGCTCCAGGTCTTCTGCTGCTAGGTCACTGCTCTCCCTACCCGGCTCTTTCTGTCCCCGGGTTCTCCAACTCGTGCAGGTGCATTTTTAACGGTCCACACTCCCCTGGGACTGGGTTTCGAGAATCACGGTTCTCCATTAACAGTTATGTCCTGTTTTTTTTTTTTAATTAATTAATTTGAGAGGGAGAGAGAGTGAGCCTGAGCATGGGGAGGGGCAGAGGGAGAGGGAGAGAGAGAATCTTAAGCAGACTCCCCACTGAGCGTGGAGCCCCACACGGGGCTTGGTTCCACCACGCCAAGATCATGACCTGAGCCAAAACCAAGAGTCAGAGGCTCAACCGGCAGGGCCACCCAGGCGCCCCACTGACATCCTAATTTTAATAACTGGTTAGGTGAGTCATCTACTGAGAGAGAATGTGCCAGGATAAGACCATCAGGTCAAATCCCGACCTTGCCTCTTACTAGCTCAGAGATCAATCTGTGCCTCGGTTCCCCTTCTGTAAAATGGAGACCATCATACCGACCTTGTATGTCCCCATGGGGATTAAAATGGCTTAACATCTGTAAAGTGCTTGAAAGAGTGCCTTGCAAATGGATAGTGTGGTGGAAGCGTCTGCCGTTATTATGTTGATTCATGTGGGATGATTTCATCCCTGCATTTTTCAAATAATGTTCATAAGCAATAAGCTACAGATACCTAAAAATATGGGAACTAAATGAATGATAGTGTCTATGAACGACGGAATGCCTGAATCTATTAAAACTGATATTATATACAATGAAACATTGTTTATATTATTTTTTCTTGATTTTTACATTTAATTATTCGAGAGAGAAAGAGAGAGACAGCACATGAACAGGGGGAGGGGCAAAGGGAGAAGCAGACTCCCCGCTCAGCAGGGAGCCCGACACGGGACTCGATCCCAGGACCCTGGGACCATGACCTGAGCTGAAGGCAGACGCTTCACTGACTGAGCCACCCAGGCACCCACAAAAGATACATTTTTTAAAAAATGGCCAATAATGGACACGTACCAGCACTGGTAATCCAAATAAAATAAATATGGACATATTTTTGCGTTCATGAAATTGACCAAGGAATTAAGAACACTTTGTGTTAGGGAAGTAGCAGCAAAAATAAACAAATACAAATGTTTTTTAAGAGAGCTTGCCATTCCAAGCGCGGTCCTTGGACCACCAGCTCCGACCGAATCTGGGAGCGTATCAGGAATGCAGACACTCAGGCCTCCTCCCCACACCTACTGAATGAGAACCTGCACTTTACCCTGAGCCCCAGGTGATCCGGTGTGTATATCATGCTTGATAAATGTTGCCTCAGCCCACTGCGCCGGACAGTAGATTGGCACGCACATTCAGGACAGAAATTTGTACAACGTGTATTCTCTGGGAAGAACTTTAGTTTTTGTTTTTTTGTTGTTGTTTTTTAAAGTGGGCTCCATGCCCAACACAGGGCTTGAACTCACAACCCTGAGATCAAGACCTGAGATTAAGAGCCAGATGCTCTACCAACTGAGCCACCCAGGAGCCCCTGGCAAGAACGTTAAAAAATGTCAGTATATTTTGGTTGAGGAATTCCACTTCCGGGTATTTAGCCTGGGGCAGTCATTGGATACGTTAATAAATTCATGTACAAATTATATTTTTAATAGCAAAAATTTGGAAGTGAAGTGTCCCACAGAGGACTGTTAACAAGGTGGTAGAATGATATGCTATGAAAAATAAAAATTCTGGGATGCCTGGGTGACTCAGTGTCTGCCTTCGGCTCAGGTCATGATCCCAGGGTTCTGGGATCGAGTCCCGCATCGGGCTCCTTGCTCAGCTGGGAGCCTGCTTCTCCCTCTGCCTGCTGCTCTCCTTGCTTGTGCTCTCTCTCTGATAAATACATATATACATACATACATAAAATCTAAAAAAATAAAATAAACATTTTATTGAATATTGCAAGTTATGAAAAGTGCTTATGATATGTTAAACAAAAAAGCATGCCAGAAATTCATGCTCACAGGATTATTTTACAGCAAAAATTTTTATTTTTATTTTTTAACAATAATTTTTAAAAGAAAACCTGTCTACCTGTATTTTAATTTTACAGGGAAATATAATCTGCAATGCTATCTGTGGGTCAATTATCTTTTAAAATACTCTTTACTTCTCCCTACACTATCCTGTTTCAACAGTAAATAATTACTTTATCATCATTTAAAAGGTATTTTAAAAGGATTACAAAAACTCACACACACACACACACACACACACACACACACACACACACACACACACACCACCCCCCCCCTTCATGTTTCTGGCATTGTTTTATCCTTTTTTTCCCAGATTTGGTGGTTTGAAAAAGTGCAGAATGGCAACTCATTATTGTTTTAACTTTGAATTACTTAAAATTAATGAGTTCTACATTTATTTTTAGACTCTGTTCTGGCACTGAATATTTTAAACGACATCATTAAATAATGCAGCTCATATTCCGAAATAACATGAAATACTTGTTGTGTTCAGTTTACCTTACATTTCAGAGTATTATGCTGTGTGGGCTCGTTTGGGACAAAGGTTTGCATACACCTCCTTTCTACACGCACTGGTGTTTTAATTGCCGGTCACTCTTCAACCACGTATTATGGAAAATGTCTATCATACACAAAAGTTGATGAAAAAAGTATAATGAACCCCATGTACCCATCAACCAGCCCCAACAATGACCCATCCATGCCCAATCTTGATTCGTTTATACCCCAAACCACTTCCACTACATTTCTTAAATTATTTTGAAGCAAATCATATAATGGGATCTCTAAATATTCTGATATCTTTCTCCAAAAGATAAGTGCATTTTACAAAAAACACCAATAAAAGACCATTATCACACCTAAAACACATGAACAATTATTTCTTAATATCCATCGTATTTTCCCAGTTTTTAAATTTCCCATTATTTTCTGTCTCTCTCTCATGCTGTCATGCTTAGACAGTTTCTTAGAAACAAGAAAAAAAATCCATATCCTGGATTAGCAAAAAAAAAAAAAAAAAAAAAAAAAAAAAGATCACCTCCCCATTCTACCCTCCCAATTTCTGCCCCTGGTGTCACAATCTCGGGTGATACCTCTCCCCATACACCTAGTGGTCACGTACAATTAAGGTTTCTCCATCTGTCCCTCCCCCTTTCCATCCTCATTTTGAATGATAATTGCAAAACCTTTGAGATCACTCAAAAATAGAACTACTCTCCAATCTAGTAATCACACTACTGGGTATTTACTAAATAAGAAGAAAAAAACCAGGAATTCAAAGGCATACACGCACCCCTGTTTATAGCAGCATTATTTACAATAGCCAACTATGAAAGCAGCCCAAGTGTCCACTGATAGATGAGTGGATAAAGAAGATGTGGCGTGTATATAATAGACTAATACTCAGCCATAACAAAGAATGACATCTTACCATTTGCAACAACATGGATGGAGGTGGAGAGGATTATGCTATGTGAAATAAGTCAAAGAAAGACAAATACCACGTGACTTCACTCATATGCGGAATTTAAGAAACAAACAAAATGAACAAAGGAATAAAAAGAGAAGAGAGAGAGAGAGAGACAAACCAAGGACAGACTCTTAATTATAGAGAATGAACTGATGTTACCAGAGGGGAGGTGGGAGGGGAGCTGGGGGAAATATGTGATGGGGATCAAGGAGGGCACTTGTGATGAGCTCTGGGTGTTGTACGGAATTGTCGAATCACTATATTGTACACCTGAAACTAATACAACACTGCATGTTAACTATACTGGAATTTAAAATAAAATAAAATAAAATAAAATAAAATAAAATAAAATAAAATAAGAAAAAACAAAAAAAAATTCCTCACTTAAGTCCAAACCCCAGTTTTGTCATCTATAGGCTGGTTACCTTGCATAGCGTTTAGTCTCTTTTTTGGGAGGGTAAGCAAGACACTTACTCACTTAGTGTATGTTCTCAGGGCACCGTGTGCCTACAGTATAAACCGTAAACTCACGACTGATCAATACTCAAACTTGACAATGTGCAACCCATGCAGGGACGTGAGGTTGACAGGATAAATGTCGTATGTCTCCCAAACAGAACTCCAGGCTTCCTACTTTAACTTCTTAAAATACACAAATCAGTGTTACCAGAGAAACTAAAACTCAATCCTATGAATTTACCAAACTTATTTATACTGTAAAGCTTCTCCGGCTTCTACAGAAGGAGACGAAAGTCTGATTTTAGATGTCTGCATTCCGGATTGACTTGTGGGCTCTGGAAACACGAGACAAAGTTGTCAAATGACCAGATGAGATTGGGAGGGCTTCTACAGGTGGGGGAGAAAATGTAGAGATAAAAGAATCTCTTTTACATGTTAACCTGTGTCCTGGTGGAACTAACATATCTCCCCCAGTTTTCTCACCTGAGCTATCGGGGTTGGTGTTAGGGTTATCAACAGTATCTTTCTTCCAGGGGGACCTGGCTGGCTCAGTCGGTTAGGTGTCTGACTTCGGCTCAGGTCGTGATCTCAGGGTCCTGGGATTGAGCCCTGCATCGGTCTCCCTGCTCAGCGGGGAGTCTGTTCTCCCTCTGCTCCTCCCCCCACTCATGCTCTCTCCCTCTCTCAAATAAATAAATAAAATCTTTTAAAAAAAAAAACCAATATCTTTGTTCTATACAGCAAACCATTTTGTAGCATTCATGATAAAGAGGAATACCAAAAATATCTAGGATGATAATGAGTTATGCCTTATTCAGTCAGCCTCTTTGAGGTCCTGATTTTTATGTTCATAAGTAAAACCTATCTTTTAGGGTGAAAACGGAAGCAAACTTATACAGGAGGTCAACTGATGGTTTACACTCAAAAACTGGCAGCTCTACCCCCATCATTCCCTAGTAGCTATGCTAATTTATTATAACTCGAACCGGCCAATCGTTCTGAGCATGTGCACATCGAGGAAACCGTCTTTGGCGGCCCTGCCGGATGGTACATCACATCTGGACTACGTTGTCTGGGGTCAACGCAACTTCAGATCTACCTGACCCCCGGCTCCCATCCTAAGATAGACTACTTTTTATTTTTTATTTATTTTTTATTTTTTTTTTAATTTATTTATTCGACAGAAATAGAGACAGCCAGCGAGAGAGGGAACACAAGCAGGGGGAGTGGGAGAGGAAGAGGCAGGCTTCCAGCGGAGGAGCCTGATGTGGGGCTCGATCCCAGAACGCCGGGATCACGCCCTGAGCCGAAGGCAGACGCTTAACCGCTGTGCCACCCAGGTGCCCCGATAGACTACTTTTTAAAAAATCTTTTTTTGGGGGGCGCCTGGGTAGCGCAGTCGTTAAGTGTCTGTCTTCGGCTCAGGGCGTGATCCCGGCGTTCCGGGATCAGGTCCCACATCAGGCTCCTCTGCTGGGAGCCTGCTTCTTCCTCTCCCACTCCCCTGCTGTGTTCCCTCTCTTGCTGGCTGTCTCTCTGTCACATAAATAAATAAAATCTTAAAAAAAAAAAAATTACCCTTATTGGCACACGTAGACAAACCAGTGATTAACAACGCTGGAAGGAGCCTCGTTAGAGTAGCAAAAGACCCCCACACCTCCTCCATTGCATCCATCCCAACTTTCCAGTAGATAAAAGAACTCAAAGAGGACTAATGTAAACAAATCACAGTAAACTTGAAAGCAATTAATTTTCTAATTATATCATATTTTACAAAAGAATAAATTTATACATATTTTGTTATTAAAGTTATCTAGTAATTGTATGACAATTAGGGTAATTCTTTTTTTTTTTTTAAGATTTTATTTATTTATTCGACAGAGATAGAGACAGCCAGCGAGAGAGGGAACACAAGCAGGGAGTGGGAGAGGAAGAAGCAGGCTCCCAGAGGAGAATCCTGATGTGGGGCTCGATCCCAGAACGCCGGGATCACGCCCTGAGCTGAAGGCAGATGCTTAACGACTGAGCCACCCAGGCACCCCCAGCCCCAGGATGCTGTATTTTGTCAAATAACTTTTTCTGCATCAATTGAGGGGATCATATGGTTCTTGACTCTTCTTGTTGATATGATCTATCACACTGATTGATTTACAAATGTTGAACCACCCTTGCATCCCAGGGGATGAATCACTTGGTCATGATGCATAATCTTTTTAATGTGCTGTTGGATCCTATTAGCTGGGATCTTGTTGAGAATTTTAGCGTCCATATTCATCAGGATATTGGTCTGTAATTCTCCTTTTTGATGGGATCTTTCCTGGTTTGGGGATGAGAGTAATACTGGCCTTATAGAATGAGTTTGTTAGTTTTCCTTCTGTTTCTATTTTTAGAAACAACTTCAGGAGAATAAATTATTTCTTCTTTAGATAATTTGGTAAATTCCCCTAGAAATCCATCAGACCCTGGACTCTTGTTTTTGGGGAGAGTTTTGATCACTGCTTCAATCTCTTCATAATTAATCAGTCTGTTTAAATAATCAATTTCTTCCTGTTTCAGTCTTGGTAGTTTATAGGTTTCCAGGGAAGGCATCCATTTCTTCCAGGTTGTTTAATTTATTGGCATAAAGCTGTTGATAAAAGTATCTAATGATCCTTCCTATTTCTTTGGTGTTGGTTGTGATCTCTCCCCTTTCATTCATAATTTTATTAATTTGGGTCCTTTCTCCATTCTTTTGAATAAGTTTGGCCAGTGGCTTATCAATCTTATTTATTTTTTCAAAAGAACCAGCTTCTAGTTCTGTTGATCTGCTCTACTGTGCTTCTGGTTTCTAATTCATTGATCCTCTGCTCTAATCTTGATCTTTGCTTTCTCATGCGTGGGTTAGGCTGTTCTTCTGTTCCAGCTCCAGCTTTTGAGGTCAGAATATAAAAATACCGCTTTAGATTTTTCTATTCTTTTAGTGAGGCTTGGATAGTATGTATTTCCCAGGACTGCCTTTACAGTGTCCCATAGGTTTTCACCTGATGATTGGTCTCCAAAATTGCTTAATCTGATTTTTAAGTTTCTGGTTTACCCAATCATTCTTGAGCAGGATGGTTTTTAGTTTCCACGTGTTTGAGTTTCTTCCCAATTTTTCACTTTGTGATTGAGTTCCAGTTTCAAAGCAATGTGGTCTGAGAATATGCAGAATAAACCTCAGTCTTTTGGTATCCAGTTGAGACCTGTTTTGTGACCCACATATATAATTCTGTTCTGGAGAAAGTTCTGTATTGCATTCCATAAGAATAGTATTCTCTTGTTCTGAGGGTGTAGTGTTCTGTATATATCTATAGAGTCCATCTGGTCCAGTATGTCATTCAAAGCTCTTGTTTCTTTCTTGATTTTCTGCTTGCTAAGAGTAGGGTTGAGGTCCCTATTGTGTGTGTTATTATCTCTATGTCTCTTTATTCTGGTTAAAATTGGCTTGTGTATCTAGCTTCTCCTATTTGAGGCATAGATATTTATAAGTGTCATATCCACTTGTTGGATACATCCTTTAAGAAATAATATAGTGTCCTGTATCTCTAACTACGGTCTTTAGTTTAAAATCTAATCTGTCTGATATGAAATTGTTACCCCAGCTTTTCTTTTGGGGTCTATTGGCATGAAAAATGGTTTCCATCCCTTCACTTTCCAGTCTGGATGTATCTTTAGGTTCAAAATGAGTCTCTTGTGAACCCAGCAAATGGATGGGTCATGTCTTTTTATCCAATCTGCAACCCTGTGGCATTTATGGGAGCATTTAGGCCATTCACATTGAGTGATTATTGAGAGAGATGATTTTAATGATACCATGTTTATGAAGTCTTTGTTTCTATAGATTGTAGATTTCTGTTCTGTATCACTCTTGGGGTCTTTTTACTTTATAGAACCCCCTTAATATTTCTTGTAGGGCTGGCTTGGTGGTCACATATTCTTTCAGTTTCTGCCAGTCTTGGAAAGTCTTGTCCCTCCATCAAATATGAATGACAGCCTTGCTGGATAAAGGATCCTTGGCTGCATGTTATTCTCAGATAGAGCTCTGAAAATACCTTTCCAACCCTTCCTGGCCTGCCAGGTCTGTGTGTAGACAGGCCTGATGTTATTCTGATATTCCTCCCTCTGTATGTGAGGATTTTCTTCCCTGGCCACTTTCAAGGCCTTATCCTTGGGTTTAATATTTGTGAATTGCACTATGTTGTGATGTGGTGTAGGTCTGTTCTCATTGATCTTGGGAGGGTCCTCTCTGCCTCTTGTACACAAATGTTTCCTTTTGCCAGATTAGGGGAAGTTCTCGCTAAAAATTTCTTCAAATATCCTATTCTAGACCTCTCTTTTCTCCACCCCCCTCCTCCCCGGGGATGCCAATGATTCTAACACTGGAGTGTTTCATTGAGTCAGTGTCTCCCATAATCTACAGTCTTGAATTGGATTTTGAGGTAAGTTTTTATTTTAACCTTCTCTTCTATCCATCCCATCTTCAATTCACTAATTTGTTCTTCTGCCTCATTTACCCTGGCTGAGAGCATCTAGTTTAGACTGCATATGATTCATAGCATTTTCAATTTCTGCCAGATTCACTCTCATTCTTATAGAGATTCTATATTCTCATTAATATTTTCATTAATATTTTTTCAAGCCTACACATCATCTTGACCATTGTTACTCTGAATTCCATTTCTGATAATTTGGTTATATCTGTATCCATCAGTTCTGTGGCAGAGGCCACAGACTCATTATCTTTGTTTGCTGGGGGGGTTTTCCTCCCTCGTGGCTCCTGATGAGGAGAGGTTGCGGGGATGCGAGCCCAAATTATTGACCAGGACCCAGGCAGTGTGTGCGTGTTTTTGTGACCTTAGGGATGTGGGCTTCTTGATTTTTCAGCCTGCCTTCTGGGGGAGGGACCTGCTGCACGGATACTCAGGCAACCCTGTTTGGTGAGTCTCTGTGTGTCCCCTGTGAGGATGGGGATAAGGCACACTGTGAGCAGTGTGCCAGGCTTTTTGTTCTCTGGTGGCTTTCCTGGCGGTTGCTGTGCCTGCAGAGAGTAGCAGTGGCCGTGTCCCAGCCTCTGCCTCAAGAACAGAGAGATCGCAGTCCTCTCCTCCTGAGGCCTCTATTACCCCAACTCTGTTTATGTCAGTTGCTGCTAAAAACCACAGCATCCCGGGTTGTGCACCTCACAGCCACTCTCCCAGCCCTCGCTTCCAGGCCTATACGTCTCTGTCTTTTGTGCTTCTAACACCGCCAGCCGCTCCTGGTTCCTGTCGCCGGCGCTCCCGGTTCCCCTGTTTCGAGTGTGGTTCCCGCGCGGCTCGAACTCCGGTTCTCAGTCTGGTGTGCACCCGCTCCCAGCTCCCTGGTTTCAGTCTGGTTCAGTGACACTCCTGGGACTCTGGTTGTCAGTTTGGTTGCCCACGGTTCCTGGAAACTACGGTCTCAGTCTGCTCTCTCGCGGGTGTCGGTCCATCCATCCAGTGCTGGTAATACTGCTTCGGTGCCCTTAGTGTGGTGGCTCCCTCCCTTCTGTTTATCTTCTGATATCTGTGCACGGATTCATGGCTCCCCACTTTGTACGCAATACTCAGGGCTGGAGATGTTCATTTGTGAGTCCAGATGCATCTTCCTGCGTCACAGGCTGATTTGTGGGTGTTTGTTCAGGATGGTCTGTACATATCCACCTTGACTCAGGGGCCGGCTGAAAAAGGGGTCCCCTACTCCTCTGCCATCTTTTTCTCCTCCCCCACTGTTGCTCCAATCTCTTTTATGGGTCAAGAAATTTTTATATCTTGCTACCATATAAAACACATTAATACCCTTCCCATTTCTTGGGTTCTTCTGAACAATTCCTTTTTTACTCTCTTAAAGTTTAGCTCATATTCCATGGTCAGGTGGATTCAGATCTTCTGTTACTTGGGGGCTTGCCTGGGAATGAAGAATGTGCATGATCACTTTGCTGTGTCCTAGAAGGATCAGTGCCAGGGAGGCAACAGTTTCTTGGGGGGGTGGGGAGAACATGGGGCTGTGTATGAAAAGGATAATAGTAAGAGTTGAGAGTTGTATTCAATCAATGGGCTAATTTTCTTACAAAGTAAGAACTGTCCCTCTCCTTTTCTGTGTGCTTTTGATGTTCAATTTGATTGGTGGTACCCATTCTAAGTAAATATAGGATCTGAACTTGAAAGTAATATGGCATTTTATTAGATATGTTCTCTTTAAAAATGAGTTTTATTCTCATGGTTTTAGTCTCTTTCCTAGGTATTTAGAGTTTTCCCTAAAACAATTCTGATTATTTTCAAGTTTAAAAACATCCCAAAATTATTTAAGCACTACAACATATGTAAGAAGAATGAAAAATAAAGTGATGATTTGAAGGGAAAATGACCCTAACTCAGTAGCTTACCTTCTTATTCTGGAATCTATCCAAAAACATCAAGAAAATAGTAAAACAAAATACAATCTCTGTTTTTGGTCAAATCTGGAAAAGAGACCAAATATTTGTAAGGGCTCATAAGCAGCACAGGGTCATACAGAGACTATGTGAAGAATGAGAGAAAAGCAGGGAGAAAGAGCCCAGGTTGGGCTGGCGCAGAGGTTGTCAGAGTTCTCGAAGGTGAAGAACATGTTGTGAAAGGTGTAGGGAGAAAACTTTTCCTTCTTCCTTATAGGCTCTTTGGCTGGTCTAAATGTTAAGTTGTTATAAGAGTAGTAGGAAAAATGTCATACATTAGAGCCTCCAAAGACAGTAAAGTAAGGTTTATATGCCATCCAGAGCTAAAGACAAGCGGGCATGGCAAAGGGAAGGAAGACAATTCACAAAAAGATTTTATAATTTTGATAAGCAAAGAAATATTTGCCATGACATGCAGATAAGTCTGATAAAAATTATCTTTGGTATTAGTTTTTCTCTTGGTATGGGCCCCTTTACCTATATTCTTTTAGGCAATGAGTCTGTTTGGTTTGCTTATCTTCAACAGAAATAATCCACATATACAGTGGCACCATTTGGGGTCATGTATTGTGTTCCCCCTCATTCTCACCTTTGAAACTTTCCCAAGAAGTTTCATACTTTGGAACAGGTTAGTGAATTGTTCCATCTTACTGAACCATTCTCCTATTCTGGCAATAGGTCAGTTCATTTAAACTTATTTCAGGAGGTGGTGATGCAGGTGAGATTCACAGTTTTCAATAGGCTTTATTGACTCCATTAAGTCAACCTTAGGTTTAAAGCTGTGATCACTTAAATGACTCTATGCATGTCTCTCTCCAAATATGACATTCCAATCAAAGTCTTGGGAATATAATCAATATATCCAACTGTTTCCTGTTACAAGAGGACATATTATTAATGAACTTATAAAAATAATGTGTTTCTATGAAAATAATAATATTCAATGAAATGTTTCCAAAATCTGGAGGGATCAGATAGGGAGAAAAAAGTTTTATTTTTTTCACAAAGATATATTACCAATTTGCTGATAGCCTATGGAAAAAGAGAAAAAGGTTTTCTTAAATCTGGGAAAACATAACATAAAAGCAACAAGGTTTCAAACAAAAAGTTATGAGATTACTCATAAAAGAGTATAGTCATCACCATCAGTTTATTCAGTCCCTTCAAATTAATTTCTGTTGATCTTGATCTTTTGTTAGCAGTTTTAGGAAGCTGTCAGTTTCTCCATTAAGAGTTTTTGCAGAATTCGTGCCTTATTCAGTGGTATGATCTTAAAGTTACCAGAGACACCTTATTCCAGAGCACTTGTAAGTTCTTTTCCCATGAATCTTTCTGAAGGTGAAACATTTGCAAAGCAACAGAATAAGACAGTAACTCTCTATAAATAAATTTTAAAAAGTCTTAAAAATGACCATGATTACAGGTCTGATGAAAGCTTTTATAATGCAATTGACAAGGCAATTTGGTTCTTTGACAGAAAACATTTTTAAGATTTTCTTTATTTATTTTTGAGAGAGAGAGAGTGTGCATGAGTGAGAGAACAACAGAGGGAGTCGGCAAGCAGACTCCCTGCTGAGCAGGGAGCCTGACTCAGGCTTGGTCCCAGGACGCTTCTCGATCATAATCTGAGCTGAGTAGATGCTTAACGGCTGAGCACCAAGTCCCCATTGTTTGTCTTTTATTTTCCTTTTTCCAATCTGAAATAACCAGCTTTATTTTTAGACAAAATTGCTTTCTTTTCCCTTAACAAAAATGATCTGCATCTCATAACTTTCTGCATAAGAACACAACTTGCTTTTTTCCTTTCATACTGAGTTGTCTTCCTATTTCTCATAGTTTTAATTATATTAGCATTCTTAATCCTCAAAAACCCTAATATGTAGTGAAAATTAAGTAGTCAATTGTGAACTGATGACACCAGCATTAGATTGGCAAATTTATGAATACATTTCGCAACCTCTGAAGCAAACACTTTCTCAAAGTATACATTTTTGTAATAGCAAGCTGAAAGTGAATAAACTGTTCAGTAGTGTATTTCCTCAATTTTACTTTAGAAGTATACAGATAATAAATTTTCATCATTATTTAGCTTAGGAATCTCTAAGATTGTAAGTTACCAAAGAAATTTAAAACTTTTAATAGACGCCATCATAAAACACTTAATTATTGCTAGAAAGTTTACTTAATTTTTGTCCCACTTGGGGCACCTTGGTGGCTCAGTCAGTTAAGCAACCAACTCTTGGTTTCGGATTCAGATCATGATCTCTGGGTCTGGATTGTGTCCTGTGATGAGCTCCACATGCAGCAGGGAGTCTATTTCAGGCTCTCTCTCCCTCTGCCCCTCCTCCTGTTCTCCCTCTCTCTGTCAAATAAATAATAAATTCAAAAATGTTTTTACCCACTTATATTTGTTTATTTCACTTGTTCTTAACAATCATACTTAGATTACTCATAAAATATTTGAGACATTAAATCAACTAAATCATCATCTTAAGTAATTTTCTTGCTGACAAATTTTGAAACAGATTAACATTAGGCTTATTTGACTTTTAGTAAACCTAGGTAGAATTAGGTATTATACTTAATTGCTAGTAACCTTAAAGGATTCCTATTTGTAATTGACAACAAGCTTAAAGTAGTTTTTATTTACTGAAATATTTTCTCAGATCATGTCAAGACTTGAAAAGCATTTGGTTGGATTTCTATTCTATTTCTGAGAGTTTTTAGGGCCAATTCATATAGAGACTTTATTTTAAACCAATTAAATATGAGATTTACAAGTTTTTCTGGCAGTGCTGTCCGATAGAAATATATCACAAATCTACCAACAGCCATATATAGACACATAGAAATGTATGTCGTACCAAACATAGCAAACAGAGACCTGATAGCTTTTATTCTAAAATTTTGACTATGAGTAAGATGAAAGAATACAAAAAACTAACTAGTTTATAAAGAATAGATGGATCCAAACTTTTTCGTTTTTGTTTTTGGCAAGTTGGAAGAAGTTAAATGTACTTGCTCAGATGGCTAAAGCTTTTTACTATTTATGGAGATGACTTTGCAGATTTGTATTTGCCCACTTGACAAGTAATCTTATGGAGACTGTGGACCAAAGTTTGGCCAAAGGAGCTTTTATAGAAGTTTGTATTTTTAAAAGCCTCTTTTTTCCTATTTTTTAAAAAATTCAGTGTCGGGTAATTGTTGACAGTGTTCCAGTTATCTCCTGGGGTGTTTATATTTCAAAGGCAAGGTAATATTTAAATCTTGAGGATAAAGAGCGTAAGTTTTCTCCTATAATTTTTGAGGGTACGTTCATTATCAAGTTTAGAGTAATTACTATTTAAATCTTTCCTTTTTTTTTTTTTTTAAAGTGCAGGACAATTTTAATGTATATTTTTTATAATATCTGCAGGTGTTTGAAAGCAAATGGGGAAAAAGTCTGAGTGGACTTTGAGTTGTGCTTAGCATTATGCTTTTGTTTCTCTAAAGGTTGAAGTTGTAAATCAAGAATTTGTTGATTTTACCTCCTTTATTTATTCTTTGGCATTTCTGTAGCTATCCTCAAAAAATTGGATAGCTGCTTCTGATGTAATCTTAAAGCTTGACCGTACACCCAACCACAATAATATTTTAGATTTGCCTTTTTTATATCAAGGAGAAAATTTCCCCTAAGAGAAATGAAAGATTTCTATGTTCCAGAACTTCATGGTTTGGTGCAGTAAGCCTTTTCAGAAAGCTCTGTATAAAGCATTCAACAAAGGCGTTCGGATGCACAAAGCTGTTTCTATTGCACAATTCAAGTTCAACCAATTCGCCTTAGTAGGGAGAACTTCTATTACTTCTATTAGTCCCTGAGCATTGGCCATCAGTTGATCCATTTTCCTGATCATTTTAGGGGCCTGGGAGAAATTATGGCCATCTGTTTCCTCTGTGAGAGGGTTTCCCTAGGGAGCCATCTGGCTCATCTGTTAACTACAGTATAATTGTGGGTGGGAAGACTTTCTCCTTGGTCATTCAGGTCCTGTGAATGGAATTGTAAATGACCACTAATCTCTAATTCCTCTCTAAATTTGGTAGGATCTTCTGAAAGTGGAGATAAAAGTGTTCATAATTTAAAAAAGATCTGTTGTTTTCAGAGGCCATGAATTCTTTGTGTGTTGGGGGGTGGGTCCTGGACCTCCACAAATGATGTTGCATAGGAAGGCCTGATGCTGGAAGAGCCTGACTTTAGAGCCCTGGCAAGAGAAGGAGGAGTTGTAACCTGTATAGCTAAGCGTGAGAGCAGGCCAGAGCACTCCCTGTAAATCTTGCAGGCTAAGGGAGTTAAAGAGGCAGCTGGATGTGTAAGGGATTTTCTGGGAAGGTGGAGGAGTTCCGGAACTAAGGAGATTTGCTAAGAAAATGGGGCCAGGTTTTGGAAAGGGAATATACATTAGATGTATATTTTTTCATAGGAAAAGTGATTTGCTAAAAGTATCCACAGAAAATGATATAACAAAATCAGAATGTATATCATAGAAGAAATAGAAAAATGGCAAAGTAAGCCATGAAAAGCACCAGGATAGTTTTACAGGGCAGTTCTCCAAAACTGTTAAAAAATAGAAAATTATAATATTATTTAAATTGATGTTGAGCATAGAAAAAAATGACTGAAAATGTCAATTTTTTTTTTTTTAAAGAGAAATACAAACTGTTAGCAAATCTAACACAGGTAGTTGAGAAGAAAAAGAAACACTATGGATCACTAACTCTGATGCCAACACCTACTCCTAAACAATTAATAAGACTAAATAAATAGCTACTTCACCACTGAGTCTTGGATTCTGGCTCAGCTTTGAGAACTGTTTGTAAGAAATGTTTGATGCCTAACCTTTTCATCAAAAAATTCAACTGGGAAAGACACTGTCTACA
>NW_024423786.1:64410083-64523431 GCF_017311325.1 Ursus maritimus | reverse complement strand
GCCCCCCCCCCCCAGCATTTAACACAGCACTGTCACATTTCAGGGGAGAAGTTCTCAGACTTGGGGATTTCACAGAACAGTACGTCATTTCGGATTATGCAGCTGACGTCGGGTTACCAACATTTCATCTTGTTCCACAAGACTAACATCCTTATTTAATAATACCCCAACTTAATACAAAGAAACAAAAGTCTACCAGCAACATTCGACTTCCACCCACTACTGTCATCATTTCCAAACAGGATCTTTCTTTGGATTCGAAACATCAGGAGGAAATAAATACTTTGAACAAAGATCGTCAAGGTATGCTGAACACATTTATGTCAGATTTATGAAAAGCCCTTTACGCGGTTCTTTTTCTCATTTCGCCAGAGACCGGTGAAAGTTCATCACGGAATTGACTTATGCCTTAGAACGTTCTGGAAGCCCACATCAATCTAACAGCTACTCTCTGCGCTACGCTCTATCGTGTATATACGATTCCATCGGGTTCTCACAAGAACTCACGTATGCAAATGAGCAATCTAAGATGCAGAGAAATTAGGAAACAAACCCAAGGTCACAAAGCCTGTGAAAGAGCTGAGTTGGGAGCCCAGGGTCTTCTGCTCTATTGGGGGGGGGGTGGTGCTCAACCACAGCAGTTAAAATTTTATCATCTACTTGAGTCTCCCTATACCTTCTCCCTCCCAATGTTTTATTCAAGAAATCAGTTGGGGAAAATGTTGTGAAAAAGCTACTGATAGACCTGCTGGGGCACCTGGCCGGCTTAGTCGGTGGAACACATTACTCTTGATCTTGGGGTTGTGAGTTCAAGCCCCACGTTGGGTGTAGAGATTACTTAAAAATAAAATCTTAAAAAAAATCTACTAATATCTTTGTTGAAGGATAGGAAGTAAGGGAGGGAGGGAGGAAGGAAATTCCATACCTTCAGATCATCTAGGTTTGATGGCAGTGGGCCTGGTTTGAGAGAAGAGACACCAGTTTGTCCAGAAAAGCTGTTTTTGACAGGAGACAAAGGGGTATTGCTCAGTGGTGCTGAAGTAGAGTTTGCATTTCTGACCATCTGTTCACTTGGCTCCCTGAAAAACAAACAAAAGAGAGGCACTTAAAATATGGCCAAAAAGTTATATGGGGGTATAGTTCCGTGATTTACGATAAGAAATGACATCTTTGGTCCTTGTCCCTCTTTCTGGCACAGAGCTCCTAAAATCCTTGGAATCTCCTAAGTGATGACAGCCACAGGGGTGTCATCTGCTGTTAGCCAGGCAACTCTGCGAAAGCCCCTAGGTCACCAAGGATAGGGACTGGTGGCCTGAGAACCAACCCTGTGATTTGAGGTTGACATTTTCAGTCCCACCCCCCGACCTCAGGGGAGCGGAGCCAGGCTGGAGGTTGAGTCATTCACCAACGGCCAATGATTTAATCACTCATACCTGTAACACAGACTCCCAGCACCTAGAAGAGTGGAGTTCAGAGAGCTTCCCGATTGGTGAACATGTGGAGAACAAGGAGCGTGGTGTGCTTGGGGTGGGGGGCATGGAAGCCCCTCGCCCTCTCCCCGCCCCTTGCCCTGTGCCTCTCTTCTACCTGGCTGTTCCCGAGTTACATCCTTCATAATAAACCAGCGATCTCGTAAGTCAAGTGTTTCTTTGAGTTCCGTGAGCCGCTCTAGCGAATTAATGGAACCCAAGGAGGAAATCGTGGGAACCTCGGATCTATAGCCCTGTCAACCAGAAGCCCAGGTCACAACTTCTAGACTTGTGATTGGCATCTGAAGACTCCCCCAGTCTTGTAGGACTGAGCCCTGAACCTGTGGGGTCTGAGGCTCTCTCTCCAGGTAGGTGATGCCACAATTGAGTGGGGTGGCAGGGCACCCAGCTGGCGAAGTGGGGAGAGCCTCCCCCACACACTGGAATTGGGCGGCCAGAACCCTTCGTGGGTAGATTTGCATTTAGACCAGGTCACAAGCTAATGGCCTGCCAGGATCAGGCAAGAAATCGATCAGCAGGAGAAGCAGGGCGAGGACACCAACAGTGCGGGCTCAGTGCCAGTGACACTCCAGCTGAGTTCTGGGGAGATGGGCGGGAGCGGTAGACACTGTAGCCTAGGGGAGAGTGTCCTGTGGGGGTAGGACACCCCTCAGAAAGCACGGCTGTATTTAGCACTCAGCATCACTGCCAACTTGACCTGAGGCTGAGCAGAAAGGAACAGGCGGGGCAACCCACACCCCAACTTTAGAGTTGAAGGGAATGGCCCATTTAAAAGGTGACCTGCCGTGGGGTCAAATGTCAGGGTCCCGGAGTCAATCTTCGGGGATGGCTGTCACTCAGTGACTCAGCGCTCTCGCTTCCTAAAGCATAAGGGCCGAGTGAATCTGAGACACGGAACCATTCTGAGATGCCTTCTCTCTGTTGCTCAGATGTGGGCGTGGCTCCCAAACAGAGCCCCATTCTAAACCCAGCAGACGAGGATGGGGTGCCATCGGGGACCCGCTGGGTGCCCAGCCGCCGGCCCCAAGTACCTCCGACACAGAGGAGCCCTCCCTGGTGGGCCTCCGCTCGCCCCCGCCGCCCTGGGCCCTCCCGACCTACTTGAGCTGAGCTTGGTGAATGCCGGGGTAGCCGAGCCGGTGCTGCTGCTGCTGCTGCTGCTGGCTCAGGATCTGGAGCTGCAGGAAGAGCTGCTGCTGCTGCAGCAGCCGGGCGTAGGCCGAGTCCATGGGCGGAGGCGACTTCTCCGCCTTCTGGTCTGGGGGGATGTACTGGTGATACTTGAGCTTCTTCACCTTGGGCTTGGGGTCCTTGGGCTTTTTGTGGCGGTTCTTACTGTCGCTCAAGGACTTGGCCTGCAAAGGGGGTGAAGAAACAGCACGTGCTTGGGGGGGGAGGTGGCGGGAATGGCTGGATGTCATGGCTAGATGGCGAGGAGCTTCTGTTAAAACGGGCATTCTCGAATCCCAGGGATGCACTCTAGCAAAGGCACAAGGTGCAAAGAGATTCTGGTGCATCAAGATACCTATTGAACGGACCTGTGGCAGGTGCCTCTCTCTGGAAGGGGGGTCATGAATCTCATAAGGGGCTCCAGGAGCATTTCCTTCCCAGCGCAGAGTAAGATGGAAGCCTGCGTCTCGGCTGGGACACTTCCCTCAGCTAAAACCAACAGATGGTCTAAGAAAGGACTCGGTCTGATCTTGAGATGGAGTCATAAGGACGTTCCTTCCTACGTATACACGAAATCACCTTTAGCGAAGCACTCAGTAAATTGACTTATTAATGACATCACCTTGGATGAAATTAAGCTTGTCTTTGATGTGGATTTTTGCAGCTTTGGGCGGAAAAGTAAGATAGCCTCCCGCTCCCACCAACACCCCAAATACGGATGTAACCCCAGGAACTGACCCCCTCTGAGATAATGATACTTGACTCGCTATGAGAAGGGTTAGCCACCCACTGGGACCCTTCTAGAAGCTTCCCATGCCAGAGCGTGACTTGGACACATTGAAAGAAGTCAAGGCTACAGGGTAGGAAGTTAAGACCAATTTCCGAACATGGTACAAGTACTTTGCTACAACTCCCTTACCTCACCGGGAAGTTGAGGAAAATACTCTTACTTTTTATCTCAGTGACCAATACGATGATTCCGAAAGATGCTAGTGACAGAAGAACAGGTCTCAAAGGATTATACCTATGCTTATAACCTGCTCCTGAAATCAGAAGGCCTCCTTATTTCAGGAGGCAGTAGTCCATACTGTCATCAGTTGAGAAAAAAATCTTAGTTTTCCAGCCCTGACTTTAATTAGAGAAGCCTGAAGTGAACATAGATGTCATGACAAGCATCTTGAGGATTTGGGAAAAAGGTGCAGGGGGAAGTGTGATACCAGCAGCATCCAGGAGAGGGAGCTCGGGAACACCTGGCAGGCAGGTTCCCACAGGGCAGCTTCCCCATTTTAACCACAAAACACACGTCTGAAAAGTGACCTATCCCAAGGAGTCTACAACTTGTATTTCTCTGACTCAGCGTATCCCACCACCGAAGCTTCTTTTGTGTTTTCTCAAGGAAGCTTCTTCTCGGAAAGTAATAAATAAGGAGCACAAGAATTCCCGTGTGCTTGGTGGCTCCATTTCTCTCTGCTCCTTCATCGATTAGCATTCTGGTTAATTAATCAGGCTTCAGCACTCACGGGAGAATCTCTGTGGGGCTCCTGCCATCGGGGGCCCTGCTTTGCTCCAGCTCTGCTTCTGTTCCCACCTCCCCCCACGACGTGCCTCCTCGTCTGGAGGAGCTGATGGCCGGTCGGGAATGGGGAGTTCTTTCTCCACGTTGCCTTAGTACAGGAACGCTGAGCATTCCAGAAGTTACTCAAATTGGATACTTTCTCTGGAGAGTGGAAGGCAAAGTCTATTGAACCCATGGAACCCGGATTCCATGGGACTGTATAGTTTTATACTCTTTTTGAAACCAGATGATACAAGGTTGTAAGTTTGTAAAAACGGTTTTGGTGTTTTTCTGTTTCTTTCTTTCTTTTCTTTCTTTTTTTCTTTCTATTTTCTGCCTAGAACTGCATGGCTAATGGGAGGGGAGCACGTTCATCTCTCTAAAGCAGAGGTGGACACAACATCCAGTGGTTTAAGACCCAGACATGGATGTGTAGAGCAGGTTAGTGTAATGCAAGAGGGCATGGCGTGGTCTGTGGCTAGAGGGTCCGTGACTCTTTTGCAAGAAGGCATCCTGATTCAAACTAGCTCACACCCTGGGCCTGCCCCACAATGTACCACCCCAGCAGCCTACAATCAGTGTGCCTGCCCTGCCCTGCAAGACAAAGTCCAAAACCCCCTCTGCCAAAGAAAACCTTTCACCCAACTGCCTGACCCCTCCCACACAACAGCTTACCCCTCTGGCCTCTCTTCCTCGCAATTTCCTGCAGTCTGCAATTCCCTCCTGCACCTGCTACCCAACTCGGGCTCCTCCTCTGAGTCTGGCTCCCACCCCGGCTCCCCTGGGAAGCCTTCTCCAATCCACAGGGAGGTCTCTTGTTTGCAGGTCTCATATGGCATGTCGGGGCTGTCTGATAACAGTCGCACCACTGCGTACCTGGCTCAGGGGGTGGGGGAGACTGATGTCCAGCCCTTGTTTTGCTTCCTACACTACTGGCCCTGATGGAGGCAGTACCCTATACCCTGCCCCGGGAAAGGGGGCCCTCTTTCTGTATCATGGTAAAAGACAAGTAACAGAAAAATCACCCCAGTAACGATTTTAAAGTATACAACTCACGACATTGTGCAAGCGTCATCACTATGTAGCTCCAGAACCTTTTCATCACCCCAAAAGGAAACCCCATCCCCATGAAGCAGTCCCTCCGCATTCTCCTTCTTGTGGTCCCTGGACACCACTCATCTGCCCTCGGTCTCCATGGACTTCCCTATCCAGGATATTTCACATAAATGGAATCCTACACTATGTGGCCTTTTGTGTCTGTCTTCTTTCACTCAGCATCATGTGTGAAGGCTCATTTCCGTATCAGACTTCATTCTTCTTCATCTCAGAATATCCCATTGTGTGGCTATGCCACACGCGGCCCCGTCCTTCAGCTGCTGGACATCTGGGTTCGTTCCAACTTTGGACTATTGTGACTAGTGCTGCCATGAATATTCACATCCAAGATCTTGTCAGAACACCTGTTTTCAATTCTGTGGGGCATATACCTAAGGAGAGGAATTTCTGGGTCATATGGTAATGCTAGGTTTAATTCTTTGAGGAACCACTGAGCTGTTTTCCGAACTGGATGCACCGTGTGTGAGAGCTCCAATCTCCACATTCTCAGCAATGCTTGCAAATTTTCCAGTACAGCCGTTCTAGTGTGTGTGAAGTGGTATTTTGTTGTGAGTTCGAGTTTCACTTCCCTGATGACTAATGACCCTGACCACCTTTTCATGTGCTTATTGGCAATTTCTTGATCTTTGGCGAAATGTCTATTTGGGTCCTTTGTGGCACGTTTTCCTACCCGCTCACAACACTATATAGGTTAGCAGCTGTGATACTGAATTAGGCTATAGGCTCCTTGAATGCAGGAATCATGGTTTTTGGCGTTTTTTTTTTTAAGATTTTATTTATTTTGAGAGAGAGAGAGCGTGCGAGCATGAGTGAGGGGGAAGGACAGAGGGAAAAGCAGAAGCAGGCTCTCCACTGAGCAGGGAGCCCGATGGACACGGGGCTAGATCCCAGGACCCCACATTCACGACCTGAGCCGAAGGCAGATGCTCAACTGACTGAGCCACCCAGATGCCCCAGGAATCATGTTTTATTCAGCTTTGATACATACCTTCTAGAAGCCGGCACCGAGGACACCTTTCCCTTACGTAGGATTTTACAGTATTTTTGGGGTATTCTTGTGTATTCTCTCAGTGGCCTCATAGGTACCTTACAAAGTCTATAGGGCAGAGATGTTCCCCCCCCAAGCTGGGCTGCTTCCTTCTTTGAGAAGCCCTGTAGTATCCTCTTTATTTAGAGATGATGACTATGGAACAACTGAGAATTCATAGACATTGACCCATCAGCAGGGAGGCTGGTTCTTCCATAAACAACCAGTCCTTCTAGATCAGTTACATATCACTCCTGCTTTTCATTGAAATTAACCTGTCCTTCCTCCGAGCAACTATCACGTTTCCTTAGTGCACGGAGGCTGAAGGAGGTGCTAATCTGACTTACGCAAAATTTAAACACGTTGGTAGAAAGAGTAATAAAATTTCTCTTTGTCCCTGACAGTAGAAATAACATGAACCATCTCCTTCATCCACCCTCAATGAGCAAAGTTCATCAACAGTCATGTAATTTCAAAGCTGTTGGGATGAGTGAATTGTAAGTGAGGTTTAAGCTACTTAGTGAGAGAATTTAAAGCAAGGCTTAGGGACATTTACAGGAAACAAAGTCATGCCTTCCACTTTTGTGTGTATGTATGCAGTGGAAGGACTCTGGGGCTGTTCCTTTAACACTGATTCTTAACTTATGATCTTTTGAAAATATTTCATAAAGAATATTTCGTATTTCATAAAAGACATCTCAGCTGTCATTAAGTGGTGGCCACAGAGCTGACATAACTTCCTCCCAAACTGATGAGAAGTTCTTTGGGGTAGGGGCGCCTGGGTGGCTCAGTTGTTGAGCATCCAACTCTTGATTTTGGCTCAGGTCATGATCTCAGGGTCGTGAGATCGAGCCCCACATCGGGCTCCATGCTCAGTGGGGAGTCTGCTTAAGAGTCTCTCTCTCCCCCTCCCTCTGTTCCTCCCCTCCTCTCTAAACAAAACAAAACTAAACTAAACTAATAAGTTATTTGGGATAAAATATTATGAAGAAGACCAAATAATTATTAGCAGGCAGCTAACTGGTAAGAGGAGAGAGTCCTCTGTGAACTATTAAGTACAATGTGGAGAGAAGTTAACCAAGAATTTGCTCTAATGCCTATGGTCTACTGTGAAGGCACCCCCTCCCTTTATCTCCAAAGGGAGCTGGGCTTGAATGACTGAGGTATTACATGACGCAAAGGCTTCATTCAGATCTGCTTCCATTGCATTAAACCCAACAGCCCCCTCCCCACCTAGTCGATGACATTTACAAATCCTGTGTGCATTCCCATCAGCTGCATGTGTCTCTAGGCTGACCCTATGAAGTCTTGTAAGTCAGGCACCTGCTGGCTGGATTCCAAAGAAATGACAGCACATGGGTTTCCCTTCTGTGGGGAAGATCCACTCTGTGCCTACACAGATAACAGACTCTTGGTCCGCATACACGGATGGCCCCTTTCTCTCCTCCTGACTTGCAATGCTCCCTGCGGACTGAGCCTACACACGGGTCCGTGTGACTCTCCTCATGTCGCCACACCTCACTCTGAGAGCGCTGCTCCCAGAGAGCACTCAGGTAGGTGCTGGGAGGCTGGTCTGTCCCTACCTTTACGGCAGCGTGCACAGCGATGGCGTTGCCGAGAGGGCCGAGCCCCTGCTTCCCCGTGTCCGACTGGTTGCTGGGCTGGGAGGCTGAGTCTTTCCTGTCATTTTCGGAGCCAGAAGAATGTTCCTGAAACCCAAATTTCAGCATGAGTAGGACACAGGAGGAAAAACTGTATGACGCAAAAATAAAGTAGAGCCCCCCTTCCCCCCCACATACATTGCTCTGTTTTTATCTTAACTTCATATCCAAGTATATATCACATGACCTCCCAGGAGACGAATGACCACCCCTTTATCTCTCAAAAGTGACCTCAGTTGGTTGACAAATTTTATGGTATATATATATATATATATATACCATAAAATTTGTCAACCAACTGAGGTCACTTTTGAGAGATAAAGGGGTGGTCATTCGTCATTATTCCAGAAGACAGGAATAGAAATGGCCAACCCAGACAGCTGGTCATCTTGTGTGAGGGTTTCACCTGTGACGAGGTCTACCTGTTGGACTTGATAAGGAGACCAATGAAAAACAGAAGAGGGAGGCACAGGTGTAGGAATTTGGGAGGAGAGTAGGACCAAAAAAGCCCCGATAAAAACAGTGTTAGCAGATGGAGGGAAAATGCATGTGTGTGTTTCTGGGTATATAGGTTTGTGAGTGTGCATATGTATGTACGTATATGTTTGTATGTTTATTTGTGTGTGCATGCGTGTATGCGTGGGTCTGCATATGCGTGAATGTGTCTGTGTCTACACATATGTGTATGTATGTGCATATGTGTACGGGCATGTGTATGCATGTAGGTGTACATTTGTGTCTATATAGGGCTGTGTGCAGGTGGTATCATGAACAGCCTTTATGAGAGACATGTTTTAGTATGTGGAAGACTGGGAAAAAGGAGTTACTAACTTCTGTCCCTCTCCTGCAATCCGATACCATGGCCACAAGGACAGGGACTGCTCACGCTTTCCCCCTGGAGCTTCTCCGCCCTTTCCTGAGCGCTGGCACCTGCAAAGGTCTGTAGAACCCTTTCCTCTTGAGCCTCAGTGGCCTGGTCCTCTCCCTGGGGCTGCTGGGTGCAATGACAATATGATTTTTGCCCTGGGCCGAGCATCCCCCCCATGCTCGTTCCCTCCGACCCCTTCTCCTGGGGGAAGCAGAGAAGAAACGTCTCCCAAAACCATTCTTCAATCAGAAGCTGAGGAATTTACCATCAGAATAATAGATACAAATGATCCGAAACACTGCTGGCTGTTGTCAGAGAAACTGGGCTGCAAAGACCAGCTGTGGCATGCAGGGAAAGGGAACGCGCTTCGATTATAAACCCGTGCACGATAAACGTATGGATAATCCGGCCCTGCTTGTTACCGCCCAGTTTCCTCCCATTGCACAGTTCCTTCTGGGCAGGCCCAGCTTTGCTCCCTTCGTGGCATGAAGGGCGTGACGACGACGAGGAAGTAGCGCGGTTTCCAGAACAGGGCTCTGGATGATCATTACCCAGGCTGTCCCTGATACCCGTATGGCAATTTCCAGCGTAAACATTGTTTCAAAGATGTCAATGTCAACGCGTCACATAATTCCCATGAGGCCAGCAGGACCAAATGCTTCCTAAGAGCCGGGTTCTCTGCGGAGGGCGTGGGTGGAAGACTCCCACCTTGCTGCCCTACCAGTGTATCTGTTTCCCCCTTGCGTATGAGTGCGTGCGTGCGTGCGTGTGCGTGCGCCCCCGTGCGTCTGCGCACGTAAGCATGCGCCTGCGCGCTGCTCCTAGGGGCTGCACGAATACCTTCGTGCAAGGCTGAGGGAAGCCCCCATCGAGCCTCTAGGTGGCTTTTAGGGCGTGGAAACTCCAGGGGTGGGGAATCTGCAGCGTCTGGAGACCACACAGCTGCCCAGCCTCCCAGAGCCTGGGTTCCTCCTCCGTCAGAAGGCAGCCGACGCCACCTGCCCCGAGGGCGTTGTGGCATCTCAAAGAAAACACCTGGGAAGTGCCTAACCCCGTCTCCGGCAGAGGGTGAGCACCTCATAGGTGCCAGTAGCCACTATTAATCATTTTTCTTATAAATGTGCTTTGAACAGTATTTGCAACATACGTTCCTCACATCTCGGGGGTCTGTGGATTTGTCCGGGAAGGGGTGAGTGCTATTCTCGGGTTAGGGCTGGATGTGGACCTTGCAGTGGTCTGGCAGGTAGAAATCTGTAAGGGTAGAACCATCTCGGGGCTCCCTGCTATGCAGCCAATCAGCACCTCCCACTCCGCACTCCCCCAGGACCCTGTAGAGATGCCTCCCTGCGTGGAAGGCCTGCGGGCTTTGAAATCGGTCCTGCTCTGTCACATTCTATCCGGGATATCATCGGTGACTCATCTGATCTCACGGAGTCTCTTTTTACCTTGTCCATAAATTTGGCAGATAAAAGGCATCCACTTGGCTGAGTAGACGCTTAAAGAGTAAGTCAAAGGGTATAGTCCTGACGATTCTCTTTCAGGGATTTTTAGAGGTGTTGGCCACTGCACACGGGTCCCTGCACTGGATGGGGGCAAAAGAGGCACGAAGTTCAAGTGCCATCAAGAGACGTCTCTAGGGTCTCCAAGCAAAACCAAAGTTGGCGGTGTGCTCTTAAGCCCATGATGACATGATAGGCTGAGGTGGGATTTGTTTACCTGGACTCCTCCTAGAGGACCTGCCGAAGGGGTCTCTGAAGCTTTAGTGTCTGCAGGGGATCCCGCTGAGCCCTGGGGGTCTTCAACTCGAGCCTGGTCCGGAGAAAGCCCATCACTGCTGCTGTCCTCTTCGAAGGCAAACGCATCTGCCGATTTGGAGAAACTCACTTGGTTACCTGATGGGGTAAAATCCATAATAGGGTCAGTGGCTGAGGCCCACCAAAGGGCTTTCTGGAAATGCTTCGCTGTGTCCTCCCTACCAGGAGCACACATCTATCTGCTTCGATCTGTTTCTAGTGCAAGGTAAGAGCGAAGATAGGTTTTAGCTTTATGTGGCATCTCAGCTATTTATTCCAAATGGGAACTCGTGTTTCTAAGAGGGATACGTCGGGCTGGAAAGAATGCAGGTCATATCAAAGGTCTCCCATCGCCTGTTCAAGTTTATCTTCAGGTTTATTCATTCTGGCACATTTTCCATGTGAGACCTGTTATCTTTCTGAAACACAGTCAGGGAAGATGAAGGAAAGAAAGGGGCCACTGGATACAGAATGAGGCCGAAGGAGATCGCAGTGGGAGGATGCCCATCTCCCTTAGGTTCTATGACAAGACAGAGAACTGAGATGACAACGTGCCACTGGCATCACGCTCAAATATAAAGCAGGGCACACAGCACAAAGTGTTTCGTGAACCGCCCTAGTCGGGATAAGCCAGATCTGTTACTGAGTCTAAATTCCTAAATGTCAGAATTAGCTCATGTCACCAGTGTCAGAAAGCCCCTTTCAATGAACACACAGCTGTTTATAAAAGCCATAAAAATGTCCCAGACCCTGCAGTGTGATCTTTTAAAATTGTTATTATTTGGATTTTCTTTGCATTCCTCCTATCTCTGTGTCTATTTTGGAAACCCTCAACAGCTGGAAAGGCAGAAATTCTCCCTCAGCAGCCTGCGTGGCCTTTGGAGGGGACTGGGTTCATCAGCTTGGGGAAAGGGGCTATCCAGTCAGGTGGGACTACAATGACATCCTTATATGTCCCTTATGGGTGGGTTTTTTTTTTTTTAAAAAACATTGCTGAATTGTATCTGGTTTATTATCCAGCCGCACGGTACAAAATGTGCTCAGGCCCCAGCAACCCTTCTCAGCCGATCCCAGGCTCGGCTCTTCTAAAGGAATTCAGGTATTATCAGGAAGTTTCCCAGCCCGGCATTCTGCAATCACACGGACAAGAACTTTTGACTCCTGCTTTGGGCAGATAAGAGAGGGGAGCTTTCGCGCAGAGATTGGAAAAGCAGCAAGGAGCGGCAAAAAATGGAACAAGTGTGGTTTGGGGCTTGTCATCACCACCCCTGCTGGCATCTGTCACGGACCCTCCAGACATCCAAGTGTCAAAGCAGGAAAGAACCAGAGAGGACAGGGCAGGTGGAAATTCCAGTCGCTGCCCCCCCATCCCCTCCCGCGGGGCAGCCCGCTAACCTGGAAGGACTTGGGGACCAGCGTGGCTGCTCCACAGCCTCAAGGACTGTTCGTAAACTCATGATTGCTTTTCTATGATGGTAAATATAACAGTTACTTACCAGAACCATTCATAGCATATGAAGATGCCTAACATATATTCATCCCACTTCCTCTTAATGATTTGGTGCCTCTTCTAGATCTAGTTCTATGCATAGAAGGAAACAGGCACAAAGTATCTCATTTAGACAGCACTGGTGAAAGACCTTCTGAAACCTGCTTTTTTCTCACTACAATGTTACTTAGAGTCCTTTCCTTGGGAGGACACAGGGATACTTCTCAATGAAAAATACATCATATTTTTTTCTTTTCTTTTTTCTTTCTTTCTCTTTCTCTTTCTTTCTTTCTTTCTTTCTTTCTTTCTTTCTTTCTTTCTTTCTTTCTTTCTTTCTTTCTTTTTTGTAACAGTTACCCAGTATTCCACTGTATTACTGGAAACTTATTTTTCAACTTCTACTTTCAGAGGTGTCCTTTTTTTAAACTATAAAAAATTTGAAATAAGAAAAAAGTACAGAGAATAATGTAGATCTGTTTACATATTACTTGAAATAAATAAATTCTAGCCTTTTCGGATATTAATGTCAGCAACCCACTTGTTTCCTATGAGAGGGGTTTTACTGGGTATTTGATAAATGCGAGCTTTTTTCTTTGAGAGCAAGGGTCACTCCTCCCCATTCAGTACTTGCAAACACTTCCCTCTCTATTTTAAGAGTCCAGTCTTACGCCCTTCCCTTCTCTTACAGGGAACCCTGCGCTCCACAAATAAACCTTATTTGTCACTGAAATTTCAAGTCCTACTTCTGCTGCTGGAATTAAAGGCTTTGTCCCTGTTCAAAGGCTTACCTGTGTTATTAAGGAGCAGGGAGACACGGGAGGGCAGTGGGGGCCGTTAAGCCTTCCCTACCCCAGAAATCACAGCATTTTGTTGGATATGCTCTGCTTGTGCCCTGAGCCAACATCCCTTCCATCCACAGAGAGCCCTGCATGTGAGTGTGTTGGCCCCTTAGGGCAGCCAGTCTTCCGTGCTGGACAGGGAAAGCTTCATTGCATTCCCTCCTGACTTCCCCCAGTCTACCTGGGTAGAGAGCTTCTCCATGAGACCTGACACTCCATGGAACAGAGACTCCCCCACCCCGTGGACCCCCACAGCCACGCCAAGTATCAATCCCAAGTACGCACCTATCAGAGGAAGTTCATCACTTCGCAGAGGGGTCCGAATATTCTAACATGTGAATAGAAATGTTACAAGAGGCAGGCAGGGAGAAAGAGAGAGGATGGTCTCTTAGCCGCATCATCCCACTTTGTTTCAAATGGAGCGATAGCAAATGATAAGAACAGGTTGTATCAGGAATTCACTTAGTAGTGGCAGCAGTAAGAAAAAGGATCAGCCTTGGGGCACCTGAGTGGCACAGCGGTTGAGCGTCTGCCTTCGGCTCGGGGCGTGATCCCGGCGTTACCGGATCGAGCCCCACGTCAGGCTCCTCCACTGGGAGCCTGCTTCTTCCTCTCCCACTCCCCCTGCTTGTGTTCCCTCTCTCGCTGGCTGTCTCTCTCTGTCAAATAAATAAATAAAATCTTAAAAAAAAAAAAAAAGAAAAAGGATCAGCCTTTGTCGGCTCTCATCATGGTGCAGTAAGTCAGGGTAACCCATTTTCTCATCACTGTTTTGGGGATGAGGATGCGTAAGCTCCAGCGCCCCTTCATACAGGGATTGTGCCAAGACGGCAGTGTGAACACTCAGAGCCACCGGCAGAGGGAAGGCAAAATCCACCACCCTCCCTGGAAACCATCAGGTGGCAGCATATTCTTTAGGGGACACCCACTGGGTAATGGAAGGGGGAGGTGGCAGAGAAAATGCCTCTCCTTTTTCTGCACACAGTGCACTAAGGATATCTCCAAATCCCACAGTGCCTCGTACTTGAGTTTTTGAGACGTAAGGGACGGATGGTGACACTGGGATCGTGAGGACGGAGAAGGCGGGACATTCCGGGGAGGGTAGTCATGATGATTTCTGGGGACTCGTCTCAGAAAAGGGTAGGAATGATTGTGGAAGCCACATTGTTGCCGCTGGGTACTTGGCATGCCCTTCCCACTTGGATACCTGGCAACCTGGTGACCTCGGATTGAGGCACCAGGATGATGTGGAAAAGCCTCCAAGTAGAGTATCTGACGGATAAAGGAGTTGGTCATTTGTCCCACTTTCCCTCAAGCCGGACAGAGCATTCCCTGGTTATTTTGTTCCCATCCGGCCTTCTCATTTTGGGAGAAGGAGAGAAGCAGAAGCAAAATCAGATATGATGCTGGGAGAGCGGATCTCCATGGGACACAGTCGGAGACGTTTGTCAAGGACTAGAACTTCCTGGTGAGTGCTGTCCCGGACAGACGGAGGAGATCTCAACATGGAGAAGGTCCAGGAGACTCTTGGAGGAGGTGGGACTGGGTTGAGTGTGAAATAACCACCAGCCATGGACAGGACAACAGACAGGGAGGGGACACTTGACCTTCCTTGGTGCAGGGGGGTAGCAAAAGGGAAGTTAATGGAGTGGTGAACAGTGGAGTGGCTATGGGAAGGGGAAGAAGAGATTTCTCCCCCCGCCCCCCACCGCCAGGGAACAGGATTATTTTGGGAGCCAATCCCTGGAGAGACACAACTTCCGAGAGTCTACTTTATCAAGTGACAGGCAATCATTTAAATAAAGTGTTTCTGCCCAAGTCAATGGAGAAGCCATGCATTCATGCAACCACATCCAGGGGAGTCCTTTACACCTGGATGAGCCAGCAGGGTGAGGACTGAGGCCCCACATAGGGCTCCTATTTGTCTGATCTCTAAAAGGCCCCATGTGCCAGGTCAGCACATGCCACTGAGGACCACGTACTTACAGGCACAAAGACCCTGCCTCGGGGGCCCCTGCCAATCGCCACTGTCTCGGGGCGCAAGTGGCTTGCATTTGTGACCAGGTGGCTTGGAGTATGCCCCACACAGCTGCACACCTGGCTCAGCCCCCCTTGGCAGGAGAACCTGAGCAGCAGAGAGCGCTGCTAGCCCGAGGCAGTGGCTTCCTTTAGAGATGATGGGTGTGGTCGGGGTCTGTTTAGCAACCGTCAGTAAGAACTTCAGTTCCGGACTCCGGCGGTCTTGGTTTGTTTCTTGGTCCTACCCCTTCAGTGCTAGTGTCTGCTGGCAAGTTATTGAACCTCCCAGAGCCTCAGTGTCCCCTTCTCTAAGATGAAAATAGCAGCCATAGTTACCTCTCAAGGTTCTGAGGGTTCAAACAACGGAACGCGTGCAAAGCGCTGAGCCCAGTCCCGGGATGGGCAAGAGCTCCAGCATTTCTAGCCGTGGTGATGACGGTTGCTGCTCTTGTTAGGAGTAACTGCTTGTCGCAAGTCTGCCATTATCAAAAATAAACAAGACCACCCGGGAGCCAGTTTGTCCTGAGGTCAGCTTTGCAAAGGTCAGCACAACTCCAGAGCTAGAAAAACGGGTTTGTCCTCACAGGGTTGTCCTGGGAAAGCCAGGACAGACCTTCCCAGGGACGAGAGTGTCCCCGGAAAGGCTGCTTGTCACTCCCTCTCCCTCCTGGTTCAAGCCAGGCTCACGTGGAGAGGCACAAAGGTCACCTTATCGGGCTGCCTCGGGAACAACCCAGTCTGTTGGCTTTGTGCTGTGACCCTGGGCCTCTGCTCCAATCTTCCCCAGCGCTCCCTGGGAGCCGCTGGAGTGCGGTGCACTGGCTATTGTCCCTGTAGACACGTCAGGCGGTGCGGTGACAAGGACCCGCTTTGGGAGGCCCTGACATCATCCTCGGGCTATGCCCGCGGGGCTGGCTCTGGGCTCCAGCCCCTGGGGGATGTTGACCTGGCGACTCTGAGCTTTCCCTGTCCCTCTTGGAAGCAGTTAGATGAATGAGTCAGTTGTACTTTCTCTGCATAAACATTTAAGATTCCAAGATTAAGCGAGATAGCTGGAGTCCTCAGTACCTTGCTGCTAGGACCGGCACCAAGGGCAGGAGACCACGAAGTGGGATGTGGAAAGGGACCTGGCTTGCTTATCTACTTGCAAGCTTGCTCAGTGCCCTGCAGGAGAGCTATTTTAATTCACCAGCAGACCACCCCTTAATGCCCTCTTGGAAGAGACTGAAGGAAAATCCATTTCCAAAGGGACAAGGTGGTGCCCATGGAAGTAGCCATGGTTTAAATGTGGCTCTTGCCTGAAGGTATTTTAATACACGGAAGATGTCACAGCCCCTGGAGGATGGATTCTATCTTCCAACAAAGACCACACCGGCTGCTCTTGCAGGGGATCAGAAGCCTTTATTATGGAAATGGATGTCAGTGGGTATTTGCAGGAAGGAGAATTCCTTTTTCTTTAGATTCCTGGCAGTTTAGAAATGGGCCTTAAGGGGCACCTGGGTGGCACAGCAGTTAAGCGTCTGCCTTTGGCTCAGGGCGTGATCCCGGCGTTATGGGATCGAGCCCCACATCAGGGTCCTCCGCTATGAGCCTGCTTCTTCCTCTCCCACTCCCCCTGCTTGTGTTCCCTCTCTCGCTGGCTGTCTCTATCTCTGTCGAATAAATAAATAAAATCTTTAAAAAAAAAAAAAAGAAATGGGCCTTAAGCCTCTAAGCCCTAACCCTGATGCTAGGACCACAGCAGTGGGGAAGAAGAGTTAATCCGAAGGACTTGACCTGTGTCAGAGCTTGAGGTTAGTTCTCGAGGGAGGAAGAGGATCGTCAGTTGTGTGAAGATACTTGAGCACTGTCTCCTGCTTCCCCTCGGCAAGCCCCCTCACCCCCATCCTGTCTGAGTGCCCTCTCGGGGGTGCAGCACCTGCCCCCAGCTACCGGCTTCCCGGTGAATCCAGTGACTGCCTCCATGCGCAGCAGAGACCCCCAGGACAGAAAGGTATTTTGCACGTGTGTCTCATTGGGCCTCTTTCCCCCAGAATCACGTGCACTTTTGCAACGCTTTCTCGTTCCAGAATGATAAATTCTGTTCACCAAAAAGTTATGCCAAAGCCAAACTTTTTTTTTTTTTTTTTAAATGACAGAGCGAACGACTCTACCTTAATCTGGCTTAGGGCCACGATTATTGTCTATTTGCCTTCAGATACAGATCCAGAGTCCCTGAGGAATGACTGGATTCTGAATAAATAGGAATTGTTTTGTTTTGTTAGGAAGTCTGCCGGGGTGGGGGGCGGTGTGAGTGAGCAAAGGCTACTGTGGGGTCTTTTGGAAACCTAAGTGGCGGCTGTAAATGGATGTCTTCCAGACCAGCCCTGGTGGACTAGAAACGCTGCTCCTTACGGGAAAGGGTTATAGTGACACAAAGAACTAACTTATCTTTGACAACTAGATTCTATATTCTGAGTCACAGGGTCAAAAAAAAAAATTTTTTTTTTTAAAGTAGCTGAGCAGCTGACTTGGGCATTCTGGGGGGTGTCGCCTGGGCCAGACCAAGGGAAAGGTGAGGACACTTTAGGAGAGGGGTTCGTCTGTTAGAGCTGAGAACCAGCCTCCTCCCGATGTTTGAAAAAAAGCAGGAAAGCCAGCAGTGTTCTGTTTCACTCAAGCAGAAGCCAGACCTCTGGACAATAAATAGCTTCCGTAGAAGCCCAGGGGTGCCCCTCCTGTCAAATAAAGAAAAGACTCAGATGGCCAGGGAGAGAAGTAACAAGCTAGGAGTCAGCTCCCAGGGGTCTCCAAGTGAGGGATCTTTTAAGTAATAATGACCCTTCTCAGCAGCTCGAGGAGGCCATGCTGAACTCCAGTCTATAATTTCTGTTCTCCTAAATCCTCACTCCCCTATAACGTCAGATGTGGTGTTTTGTTTCAGTATTCTGTCCTAAGAGACCGTGGCTGTTAGGGGCTGCGATATGGAGATTTATAATAAGAAATATATACTTGGGCTTCGTCCCCCTTTCTGGCACAGAGCTCTGAAAACCCTTGGAATTTTCTAAGTGATGAGAGCCACAAAAGTGCCATTTGTATGTTAAAGAGGTGGCTTTTGGACCTCACCTAAGGATGGGGCTGAGGCTGGGAGAACCAACCATGTGATCCTGGAACTTTCAGTCCCACCCTCTGACCCCCGCCCCCCTCCCCCCCCCCCCAGGGAGAGGAGAGCGGCTGGAGATGGAGTTCAATCGCCAATGGCCAATGATCTAATCAATTGTGACTCTGTAAGGGAGCCTCCATTAAAAACCCAAAGGAATGGGATTTGGAGAGGCTCTGGATTGATGACCATGTGGAGATCTGGGGAGAGTGGGGTTCCTGGAGAGCGGGGAAGCTCCTTACCCTGTCCCCATCCCTGCATCTCTTCCAACCGACTATTACTGAGCTTTTATCACACACTGGTAACCCAGTCGTAAATGGGTTTCCTGAGTTCTGTGAGCTGCTCTAGCAAACTAATTGAGCTGAAGGAGGGCATCGTGGGAATGTCTGACCAGTAGCTGGTGGATCAGAAGCATGGGTGACAAGTGTTCTGACTGGTATCTGAAGTGGAGGGTGAACTTGCAGGACTGAGCACTCTACCCCGGGGATCTGGGGCACTTTACCCCTATTCCAGGTAGGTAGTGTCAGAATTGAGTTGAACTGTAGGATGCCCAGCTGGTGTCCTGCACATTGTTTATTGGGATGGGGGACACCCTCTCCCCACCCCCTACATTGGAAGTGGTTCCTCAGACCCCTTTAGTGGCTTTCCAAGAAGAGGAAACAGGGGATCAGGTGCATACTTCTCTGAGATGTGGCCATGAGGAGGCCCAAGCCTTCTGCTGTGGGAGTCAAATCAGAAAGCCAAAGCAGGGGCGCCTGGGTGGCTCAGTCATTAAATGTCTGCCTTCAGCTCAGGGCGTGATCCCAGGGTCCTGGGATCCAGCCCTGCATCGGGCTCCCTGCTCTGCTAGGAGCCTGCTTCTTCCTCTCCCACTCCCCCTGCTTGTGTTCCCTCTCTTGCTGACTGTCTCTCTCTCTGTCAAATAAATAAATAAATAAATAAATAAATAAATAAATAAATAAAATCTTTAAAAAAAAAATAGACACATAGTTCAATGTAACCTAACAGAAAGACCAGAAGTAAACCCATACTTATATGGTCAATTAATCCTTGACAAAGGAGGCAAGAATATGCAATGGGAAAAAGACGAAGGTGTTCTCTTCAACAAGGAGTTGGGGAAACTGGACAGCTACCTGCAAAAGAATGAAACTGGACCACTTTCTTACACCACACACAAACAGAAACTCAAAATGGATTAAGGACCTAAATGTGAGCCCTGAAACCATAAAAATCCCAGAAGAGAGCTCAAGCAGTAATTTCTCTGACATTGGCTGTAACGATATTTTTCTAGGTAGGTCTCTCCTGAGGCAAGGGAAACAAAAGCAAAAATGAACTATTGGGACCTAATCAAAATAAAAAGCTTCTGCACAGTGAAGGAAACAATCAACAAAACTAAAAAACAACCTACTGAATGGGAGAAGATATTTGCAAATGACATATCTGATAAAGGGTCAGTATCCAAAATATATAAAGAACTTATACAACTCAACACCAAACAACCAAATAGTCCAGTTAAAAATGGCAGAAGACATGAACAGACCTTTTTCCAAAGAAGACACCCAGATGGCCAACAGACACATGAAAAGATGCTCAACATCACTCCTCATCAGGGAGATGCAAACCAAAATCCCAATGAGATTCCATCTCATACCTGTCAGAGCGGCTGAAATCAACAACGCAAGAAACAACGGGTGTTGGTGAGGATGTGGAGAAAGGGGAACCCTCATGCCCTACTGGTGGGAATGCAAACTGGTTCAGCCACTGTGAAAAACAGTATAGAGGTTCCTCAAAAACTTAAAAATAGAATTACCGTATGATCCAGTAATTCCACTACTGGGTATTTACCCAAAGAATATAAAGACACTAATTCACAAAGATGTATGCACCCCGACGTTCATAGCAGTAGTACTTACAATAGGCAAATTATGGAAGCCATCCAAGTGTCCATCGATAAATAAAGGCATAAAGAAGATGCAGTGTATATATACAACGGAAAATTTCTCAGCCATGAAAAGAACGGAATCTTGTCATTTGCAAAAACATGGATGGAGCTAGAGGGTATAAGACTAAGTGAAATAAGTCAGAAAAAGATAAATATACGATTTCACTCCTTTGTAGAATTTAAGAAACAAAACAGATGAACTAAAAGGGGAAAAAAAAGAGACAAACCAAGAAACAGACTCTTAACTATGGAGAACAAACTGATGGTCACCAGAGGGGAAGTGGGTGGGGGGTGGGTGAAATAGAGGAAGGGGATTAAACGTACACTTAACCATGATGAGCACTGAGTCATGTATAGAATTGTTGAATCGCTGTATTGTACACTTGAACTAACATAACACTGTTTGTTTACTAGAATTAAAATTTCAAAATAAAAAATTTTTAAAAATTTAAAAAAAAAATCCTTTCCTGTGTTGGGAGAAGTTCTAGATCGGTATCGGGTTGGAGAACACTTGGTCTTTACTAAAACCAGGAGGAAGACCATGACCAAGCGTTCCGCTCAGAGCTGGGCAGGCACATAGAAACCCGGCTGCAGACAGACCTGGAAAATTTAAGCACATCTGGAAAGGCACGTGGAGAGAGGGTGAAATACACAGACACTAAGAGAACCACCCCCAGTGAGCCCCCGCCCTGAGTCACTGCTTCACCATGGGGAAGTGATCTGATCACAAGTGATGGGCAGAAGAGGGGGCTGGGTCATCATCACCAGTGGACGGGCTACTCACAGTGCCAGCTCCATAGCTAGTCTCTGAGCAGCTCCCTCTGTTTTTATGACCTTTCATATGATGCCACCACCTTGCCCATAAAAACCCATTAATGTGGAAAGATTACTAAGAGGCTGATACCTGGGTCAGTCCCCATTACTGCTGCTGGATTTTCCTTGATTTGGTCGGCCAATATCCTCCACCTCTTTCTGTGGCCATTCGTTCCCTTCACCTTCACAGTCTCCCTACCTCTGTCTTAAAGATCACTTTCTGGGAGCCTCCCAGCCCTCTTCCCCTTTTATGCATCCTCCATTCCTCCCAACTACCCTCTAGTGGGCACTCTTGATTCCTTGAACCCCGTACTACTATTACATCATTCACCCCTTTATGATGATATATAATTATTCATTACGTGTTTGTTTATTACCCGCATTTCCCAACTAGAACATAAGCTCTGTTGAAGTAGAGATGTTCTGTTCACTGACATATCCCAAGCACTTAGAATAGTGTCTGACACAGAACATATTCCATAAACAGTGAAGAAATATGCGAACAAAAAGACAATCCTATCTAGTCCATTAGTTTATATGTTCATATACACTTAAGTCTCCCAAATCTGTGGTTCTAGACCAATATTCTCCTGCATTCTAGTCCAATAGAACCCATTGCTCACTTAGTCCCTTGCCCTTGGGTTCTCTGTGGGCCCCTCAAATCCCATAATTGAAACAAGAATCCACCATCTCTCCCCATATCTGCTCTTCTACTCTTGGTCCCCATCTTGATAAATGGCTGCCATTTACCCAGTTGCCCAAGACAGAAACCCAGGTGTTATCTTTTGCCTTCCCTTTATCTCAACTGGTATATTCTACTGATCATCTAATCATGAGGAATCAATTCTCTCTCAGAGTCTCTCTTTTCCACACCCCCCAGCCATGACTCTTGTTCATGCTTCCATCAACTTTCCTCAAGCAACTCTAGCAACCTCCTAACCGAAAGAGTACTCTGGCATCATTTCACATCTCTTGAGTCTACTTCACATTGCAGCTAGAATGATCTTTGTGACTTTTATCCAGTCCTTTCAGAAGAATTGTCATGTGGAACGATGGCTTTCCTCCTCCTCTTTTCTTGCTGAAGTGCGAAGTCCTGGGGATCAGAAACTAGACTAACTCCCTAACGTACCATCAGTGCCTAGCTAATTCTAATCACTGCATGGCTATGTGGCCAAAGTCACAAAGTCCAGCCCTGAAAATGAGGTCAGTGATCCCACCACAATTGTTCCTTTAGGTAGCTTCATGCCTTGCCCATTATTTTTTTTGCTAGCCCTTATGTTTATTGCTTTTTACCCATTTCCACTGGCCATGCTCCTGCTCATGCCCTCTGACTCCTCACCTGAATGGGGGCCTGTTGTTTAACCTTCCCTCTGCCTTCACCTGTCCCTACTGCACCCGAAACCGATGAACACTCTTGACCCTCAGCTCTCCTCATGGAGATTTTTGTGCTCAATGACCTTGACAAAAAGCAAAATTAAATGAATCCAAGTAGAGACCAGAAACCGACAACCATAAAACAAATTCATGAACTGCTTTATAACAATAACCAACTAAAAAGAAACACTTTCAGCAAGTGTGATGACAAAGGGAGGGAGGAAGGGAGAAAACACACAAATCAGCAACATCGCACTGAAAAATAGAGCAGAACCCCTGACTGAGAGCAGCTTAGGACAACTGGGAGCCAAGACTCTCTACAACATTAGGCTAATAACTTTGTAATTGAGCGGAATGATGAGAATTTTTTTTTGAAAAATGCAAATTTTAAGGGCACCTGAATGGCTCAGTTGGTTGAGCATCCAACTCCTGATTTTGGCTTGGGTCATGGTCTCGGTTGGGGTCGTGAGATCGAGCCCCACGTTATGCTGGAAAATCACCGTTCAGCCAGAAAAAACCTTTCCCAGCCACACGTGCTATTTTCACAGTGGGATATGCTCAGAAGTGATGTGTTTATTCCCAGGTGAAGCCTTTTAAAAGAGGTGGGTGGGCCTTTCCATTCTTTCTTCCCACTCATGGACTAGATGCAGAGGATGAGGGAGCTCTAGGGCACAGGTTGGCAAATTATGGCCTGCGAGCCTGCTTTTGTCAATAAAGTTTTATTGGAACACAGCCATGCCACTTGTTAGCTTATTGCTTATGGACCTTTTTGCACTGCAGCCTCCCAGCCGAGTAGTTGTGACGGACAGTTTAAATCACTTAGCCCATTTACTGTCTGGCTCTTTAAGAAAGTTTGCTGTCCTCCTCTAGGGGGGCAGGCGGACTGAAGGGGTCTGTGGGCCCGAAAGATCTGCCACTCAGGAAAATCCTCTCTGGACCATTTATGAACAAGACGTAAACTTCTATTGTTAAGCTGCTGAAATTCTGTGGTTGGTTCAGCAGCACCTATTATCCTAACTAATAAGAAGATAGATGCAAATCTCAAATAAAACATCAGATATTTCTAGAAAAAAATTCTACGTAGGATTTTTTCCCCCAGAAATGCAAGATGAATAAGAAAGAGAGCAAGGCCATGTTCCTAGTCAAAGAAGAGAACTCACGCGATCCCCTTTCTGTGCATGTTGAAAGCATTTAAGAATTCAGCATCCATCTTATACACTTCTCATAGTAAGACAGGATAGAGAAATACTTCCTTAGAAAACCTATCTATATACCAAAAGCTAATATCATATACAGAAGTACATCAGAGAAGAAATCCCCATTTAGGATAGAAACGAATGAAATAAATGTTATCAGCGTAGCAAAAACATAACATATATATGATAATAAAATACTGATCGAATCCCTGGTCATGTACAAATAAAGCTAATTTTCTACTATGTAATATATTAATAATTATTAAATTGGATTGTTCATTGTATAATATGAAGTAACATAAATTATGTACTTTATATCATTCATATATAATTTTACATATGATACACACCTACATATTATATATTTTATATGTAATAGAGTATATATTAAGTTTGTATAATATAGTATATTGTACAGTTTATGTAAAATCCATATAATTCACAAATATGTAACTTATAAATAAAACGTAAAAACTATATATAATTTGTTATGAAAATACTGTATATAATTTTTTAGATGATGCTAATTACAGAATACGTTAATGAAACCTTGATGTCACTTTTCAAGTATCAGCCAGTGCACCAAGGCAGAAATACAATGAAGCAGGAGACAAATTTTCACTATTTGTAGGAAACGTGATTATGTACCTAGGCCATCGAAGATAAACTGAGAGACTATCGGAATGATGAAGAAACTCGTCAAAGTTAAAAAATTAATGTGCAAAATTAATAGATTTCCTATATGTCACCAATAATCCACGTGACTTTACTTAAAAACAAACAAACACCCAAAACCTTACTAAGGGAAATGCAAGATCACTTGAATCGGTGGGAAGAGAAACTATGTTTCTGTCTCAGAAGAACGAACATCTTTGAAACATCAAAAATCCCCATCAGCTAATCTATACATTCACTGGAATCCCAGACAAACAGGTGAAAGGGTGACCAGTGCCGTCCTCACTCCCAAGGACCTCTGGTTATGGCGAGGACTCCGGACTGGGATGCAGGGCAGGACTCCTGTGCAGTGAGAGGCCCCGCCCCCTGGCGCAGCTGAGCCTTGGCTGCCCTCAGGCCTCAGAGCACAGAGGGAAGCACGCCGTGGGTTCTAACTACCTTTTATGGCCTCCTTCACAGCAGAATCCACGGGGAGTATGTTCTTCTCCACCAGCTCCAGTGGCCCTGGCCGGAGGGCGATCTTTTCGTTGAGATCATCTGCGAGACGGGCTCTTTTCAGCTTCATCTGAGCAGTTGGGATGGACCTCTCTGCAGTGGAGGCTGAGGGGTTGAAAGCGGGAGAATCAGTCCTATGGTTCTGATGTCAGTTTTGGTTTTGCTTTTGCCTTCTGGCTTTTGTGCACGCACCACTGTGCTGCGTCGGGCTCTACCACCGTAATGATGTTTTAGGGCGATCGTGGTCATTTCACATGGATTAGCAGCAAAGACCAGACGCTTCCAAATAAAGACAAATGGAGAGGCACGGCATGGAAGAGTTAGAGAAATGTGCTTTGCACCGATTCTTGGGGGGAAAAAATGTGCGATTTGGCAATTCTGCGAGCAGGCAGTCCACGGGGCGTCCGTTGCTAGCGGACCCTCAGCTTTAGCAGACGGAAGGGCATCCCGTCTCTACACTGCCTGGCACGGGCTGAGCCTGCCACAAACCCCATCTATTATTATAATTACTGCAGCAGCATTGCTTAAGGTGTGGTGATGTGATACTGACTGACGCCAACGTCAAGGTGAATTGTAAAATTAAAAAAAAAATCCCTTTGAAACAGTTACTTAATTAAAGAGGGGGATTTTTAAAATTGAATTCATCCAGTGTGGGGTTTCTCATCATTTGGGTGGTGATAAAGGTCTATCAAGCCCTGAATCACCCATATATTCCTCTTCCGATTACTCCTCGACTTATTTCTGTGTAAGAACCTGGAGGAGGGGGGCGCCTGGGTAGCGCAGTCGTTAAGCGTCTGCCTTCGGCTCAGGGCGTGATCCCGGTGTTATGGGATCGAGTCCCACATCGGGCTCCTCTGCTGGGAGCCTGCTTCTTCCTCTCCCACTCCCCCTGCTGTGTTCCCTCTCTCACTGGCTGTCTCTCTGTCACATAAATAAATACAATCTTTAAAAAAAAAAAAAGAACCTGGAGGAGGGTCTGGTCGACCAGCTGTTGCTATAAGGCAGACCTGTTAGGATTCCATAAAACTTTGTAGCTTTCCTCTCAACTCTGCAGTTTTAAAAGAGGAGCTATTTACACACCAGCCTCCCAGCCCCACCTGCTAACGCAGACCTGGTGTCTGGCGGCTGATCTAGAAATCTCCATATGGGAGTGGTCTAGGGGTGTGGTTTTGTTGCAACAGGTCAGATCTCATCTAGAAGCTGTTACCTGTAATACACCTGACATAGACACAAGGTGGGTGTACAAAGAATAGGTGTGCTTGAGTCTCAGTCCTCCCCGAACCTCCCCTAACGTCCCCCAGGTCATGGTGAGGGCTTCTCGCTGGGTCCCCTGCCTCAGGGGTCTTTCTGATTCATCCTGCGAACCCACACAGGATTAATCTTCAGAAAACACTCCTCCCTCAAAACCCCCAGTCCTCTATCAGACTGGCTGCTAGGAATGGAGATTCTCCACCCCCAAAGGACCACTCCAGTGACCGTGGTCCTCCCCCTTCTGTCTAGCACATCTTACAGAGTTGACCTTTGTACCTTTGCTTCATTTCCCCACCCTGGCAGGCTTCCTACCTTCTCCCCACGACCAGCCCAGCAGCCGACTCTTTGGGTCCCAGTACAAAGCCTGTTTGTACGTGCCCCTTTTGCTGCAACTGCTTCTAGCACTTACAGCCATGGCCCTTGGTCTTATGCTGCTGCTTCTAAAACTAGACCATGAACCTTTGCAAAGAGGGGTCATTTTGTATCCAGCAGATCTGTGGTGCCGTAGGGCACTTATTCCTAATTTCTGTTGGGGAGAAGAGAGGATCCCATGGGAACCGCCAGAGTCATGCAACTGAACTGGGAGCCATGGCAGTTCACAGCCTATTTTAATTCAAGATCGTGATGATGTAACAAATAACATTTCTCAAGCCTTTTTTTTTTTTTTTTTTAAGTGGAGCCCACACGGGGCTCGAACTCGCGACCCCTGCGATCAAGACTAGAGCTGAGATCAAGAGTCTGATGCTTAACTGACTGAGCCACCCAGACGCCCCCTCATGATTTTTTGATTGTAATATTATTATATACTCGTCCATCCTAAGTATGAGAAACACTAAAAAAGTATCCAAAAGACAACGAAAGCATTGAGAAACTCCCTACTTGGAGTCAACTGTTTTTCATAGGTGGATGTCTTTCTTAACCACTTATATTTATTGTTAGGGCTATGTTTTTGGTTTTTTTTAAATTTATTTCAAGATTTTGTTTTTAAGTAATCTCTACACCCAACGTGGGGCTCAAACCCACAACCCCGAAATCAATTGTCGCACGTTCCACCAACTGAGCCAGCCAGGTGGGTGCCCCTGGGCTACGTATTTTTTTTTTTAAATCACAGAATAAGACTATAAATACTGTTTATGTATATGTGTGTTCCTCCCTGAGTCTGACCGTAAATATAGCTTTGTTTTCTGGTCTTTTTCACTCACCGTCCTCTTGTAAGCCTTTTCTCACTATATCCTTTTTCTTTTAAAGCCTCATGTGTAGTGGCTGCAAGGTATTCGATCCTATGGACAATGGGTCGTGAATTCAGCCGATCCCCTGGTGTTGGGACATTTCACGCTTTTCCATGTTCCAACATCAAAAATGACCCCTCCATAAACATCACTGTTTACACATCTTTGTACGTCTAATCATTTTCTTTAGTTAACATAGCAGAGCTTCATTACCAGCCAAAGGACGGACACATGGTGGGGAGAGAGAGGTGCTCAGAGGGGAGTAGAAAGTACCACCTCTGAGATGGGAGCCCAACCTCTACCCTCCTGATTTGACCGTCTCCGTGGCCCTAGAGTGACTCAAACGACCGCTCTGGAATGGCAGCGGACGCTTATTAAGAGGACACACAGAGAGAAAAGAACTCGGGCACATGCCCACCGTGCGCGGGCATCCTGGGTCACGCTGGGGTGCGGTCTCACCTTGGAGTATGTGCATATTAACCACGTCGGCGCGATCAGGCCTGTTTCTGACCTTGTGCCTCAGGGAGTCTTCAGTCTGTAAGTAGAAACACAGAGCATGCTCTGCTAGCGACCTCACACGGCTGAACTACCGCCTCGTTTTGACTTTAAAAGAGCCTGACTTCTGGGGCGCCTGGGTGGCACAGCAGTTAAGCGTCTGCCTTTGGCTCAGGGCGTGATCCCGGCGTTGTGGGATGGAGCCCCACATCAGGCTCCTCTGCTCTGAGCCTGCTTCTTCCTCTCCCACTCCCCCTGCTTGTGTTCCCTCTCTCGCTGGCTGTCTCTCTGTCGAATAAATATATAAAATCTTAAAAAAAAAAAAAAAAAAAAGAGCCTGACTTCACGCAACAATGAATCATGGAACACTACATCAAAAACTAATGATGTACTGCATGGTGACTAACATAATTTAAAAAATAAAGAACCTGATTTCTCTCAAAGGGAAAAACAGTCCTTCTTTCGACAAACAGAACCTGCAAACTGCTCTGGTCTGCTCTGTTTTGATGCAGGAAAGCTTGCAAAAGCCTCTCTAGTAATTGTTGGATGGAAAAACTCAGGAAAGAGGGAAGGAGCTTGAGTCCCCATCAGGCTGCACTCTTACAGGCCAGGCAGATACATGTTAATAAAATATTAATACAGCTCTGATGACACTAAGTTGCTTGTACTCTAGTCAATTCTGTTCCCCGGACTCTTAAAACAGCCACAAAACTAAGTAAGGTTAGAGATGAAATGTAACCCGAGTCCATCTACTAGGACATGACAATGTACGCCCTCTTCCAAGGATTCACCTGCCTTCTCTCTTAGGACTTGTGAAAATGTAAATTCAGGAGCACCGTGAGTGGGCAGGACACCCGGAGATGATTTACCGAGGCCCATCGTCTTCTCGGTGGTGGAGCTGTCTGTGGGGACTTACGTGGGCTCTGGCACGGTCACACCCGGACCTCAGGCCCTGATTTCTAGTTCTGGGTTTTGATCCCACTCTACTGGATCTCCTACTTGACCCCTGAGAGGGGCCTGGGGGTCACTCCCGTTCTGATAGAAAACAGTTGTGATCCAGATAGCAGGGAGCACAGCCTCTCAGGAGCCACGGTGAAGAGTTACAGAGCTCAGCTCCTTTCTCCACCAGTAACAGAGCTGCGAGGTTGGAACTCGTAGACAAAGAAATCCCAGGAGAAAGGCACCCCCTCCGCATATCCTTCTCATGCAGGGCTGATGCCGGCTAAATAGCATTTATTATATTATTGATAAGTTCAGCTTGCACATATCTACTATGAAGGTACAGAGTATACGCCAATCCCTCCCCCCTCCCCCACCGGAAGTGCTAAACAATCAAACAAACACAGAAAGAGAAATAAACCCAATGCCTTTTGCTTTCAAGCACCTGCGAATCACCTCCGTATTCACAGACCCTCCCTTCGTATCACACTGGATTTTTAAAAATCTGATGGTAAGAAAGGTCTGGAAGGCTTTTCGAAGTCTCTTTGACTTCTTCAGCACCCTTGCCACAAACTTCCTAACATCAGAAGGACTAGGGACATTTTTTTTTTAAGCTAAAAAATTGTTTCAAAGCGAAGTGTAGTCAACCGCGTTTCTCTAGTTTTCAGTTCGTAGCTTGTAGTTTGGGGGCCGGGGGGTGGGGGCATTTGTGGTAGAAATTCCACCTGCTTTAGCCAAAGCTGAGCACTCGAGAGATCCATACCCTGGAGTCCAAGTTCAGAAAGAGAGCAGTTTGGGGAAAAAAAAAATTACCTTGTCACTCTCCAAATGTTTTCTTTGCTCATGGAATTCAGTTGGACTTTTCAGCGCTGCAACGGAAAGACAGGGACGTGAGCAGGGGCGGCCTCGGGGCACTGAGCAGCCAAGACGGGATTTGCCGGTGTGCTTGCTGAGCTGTGCATAGGATGGACGTGAGCGCCTTTATTAGGCCACAAGCAATCGAAGAGGAGAGGCCCGGAGGACACCAGCTTCCCTGAAGCCAGAGGATACAGACGAAGGTGGAATTGAGGCCAGAAACAGGAGGAGCAGCGGAGGCAGACGTGCGACAGGGAGACAGGTGGTGGAGACAGGGCATTCTGAGATCCTGGGGAGGCACGGGGACCTGTGGGAGGCTGGACACAGATCCAGAGCGAGGGAGAGGGGCAGATGGGGTGCTTAATGCCCTCTTCCACTTTGCCCTGCCCCTGAGTGCAGAAGTCTGGGTGGGGGCTGCGGGCCACGGGAGGGGCGTCCCAGCCTGCAGGAAGGGACCTGAACTTGGGATAAGATCCGTGACGGGTTGGACGGAAACATGCAACTAAGGGTGCTGGGTGAGAAGCACAGAATCAGACTTGAGGGCCGGAAGGGGCCCTGGAGATCGTGACATGAGCTCCCGCCCTGGACAGAATGGGGAAACTGAGTCCACAGAAATCGGCTGACTTGCCCAGGGTCACACACTTAGGGCTAAGAGCCTAGGTGCTCTGACAACTTCAGTTCTTCCGAGGCGTGCTGTTCAAAACATCAGCGCCTGGGAGACACACGTACGGGTCAGCCAGAGCACACAGCAGCTAGGACAGCCTGGACCGAACGCCGCCTCCATCCTTCCCTCTTCCTCCTGCTCTCCACCATGGTGGGGAACCTCTTTGGACTTAGCAGAGAAGCAGAACCTCATTGGGCAACATTCTGCATCTCTTATGAGCTTTCGTGAGCCCCTGAAATAATCAATCCACAGCCACAATCACTCTGCGTTCTAAGCGACGAGGTTGGTCAGAGCTCACAGAACCGCACTGAATACTTCTCTGAATTTCAAGTCAGGGCAAGCTGATGAACCACAGGATCTGGGGTTCTAATACTGCTCCAGCAAACGTCCACCCTTAAGCGGCAGGCAATGAAATATTCCTCCAAGGTTTAGCCAGCTTAAAAAATTGGGTTTCTGGCCAGATTGGCACTTGGAGCTGTGCGTGTGTGAGTCTTGTTCAGTCTTTAAAGTAAATTCTAAACTCAAGCACAGATTTCAGGAGAGCGTGCTGGATGTCAAGCAAATGGCATCGCAGTCCTGGCAGCTGGTTGACCTCCTTATTCTCTATGGAGGGCACAGCTTGGGAAGCCACTGAGGTGTCCCTGCGTCACCGGGACATGAACAGTGTTGACCAAAGGAACGTGCCAAACAGTCCCAGCTGGCTGCCTTGTGCCAAATACACTGGGTGAGTACTCTCCTTCTCACTTTGAGCGGAGATTAAGGGGCTGCCCTTCTTACAGGAAAAATAATGGCACATGCTGCTTGACTATCACATTTCCCATTGATCGAACACGTTTCTCTTTGCTGCTTTCACTCTTAAAACGGGCTTCTCTGCAAAATCTGGCATTTCCAATGCCCCCTCCTCCCCACACACCCTCCACTCGTCCCCGCTCAGTAGCTCCGGGAAGTCCTCTGGAGAAACGTACTGTTCTAATGCATTGCTTGTGCATTTTCTAGATTTGGGTCTGGTCGCCATTCCTTGTAAGGAGGCTTGTCTTTTCCTGCATTTGATCGCAGTTGCAATTTATACTGATGGTGCTCTGGAACTCCTGAATCCCCAGGCAACCAGATCCTACAAGTCTGCTCGAGGTCCAGGGGGCCCTGGGGAATCTGGACGATCTGAAAGGATAGGTCTCCGCCTCTGTCCTACAGTCTGGTGGTCATCTAATTCGGGATTACGTGTTGGTGTTGGCCTAATCACATACGTACTCCAGAAAGGAAATGATCTTTGTGTGGTTGTATTAAGTGGTTAAAAAGCATTCACACATCCTTTTCCTTAAGCAGCAGCCCTAAGGGAGCAGTATGAATCTGTCCTGTGATATCACTTACATTCCAAACTCAATTGGTTTTAATTGGGTTTAGGAATTAGGAGGAATTTATCTGGTTCTCTTGCCCCCTGAGGCTCTTCAGTTCCTATTAGCAGGGCTTCTTAATTGTTCAAAGAAAACAGTGAATTTCCTGTATCTTAGTGTTGGAGAGCTGTAATTCAACACTTCTTGGTGTTAATAACTTGTGAAATAATTCGCACAGTCCAGGTCTCTGATGCCAGGAGGACAAAGGTCTTCTGGAACCTTCTATCACAGAGACACAGTGGGAGACGCTATGTCCATTTGGCAAGGACTTGGGAAGAAAGCCAAAGAGGTCCACACACTGCATTTCACCACACACTCATCTCCTCGGGGCTTAAGGGATGTTATATGGGGTGCTGGCTTGGGGTCACCCCACGGAGAACTATCATGCCATGGCTCTGTGATTGACATTTGCTTTTTCCATGACTCCAGAGAATGTGGGTTTTAGCCAGCTCCCCTGAGGGCCAGCGAAAGCCACAATGCACCCCCCAAGTTGGCTTTTTGGAAAATACACAAAGGACCTCTTGCCGCCAGCCCAGTATCAAATGGCAAAATTTTGTTTTTTGGGGACGTTGACATTTAAGATGGAAAAGGAATTCGGATTTCTAAATGAAAAAAAAAAAGTCGATGTGATTTCAAATTAAAATATGGTTGTAAATTCAGTCAGCCACACATCTAACTCGTTCCCCCCTGGAGGAAGATTAATCACTTCTCACAAGGGAATTCGTGTTCTCGCCTCAGAGTTTAGTTACGGCCCTATTCCTATTTCGGTCCCGCAGCTCCAGCTAATTTGGGTCAGCTGTGTGTATAAACATTTGCTTACGAGAGCTCAGAAAAAGATCCCAAGGAAAGAACAGGCCTCCTGCAGTCCCCTGCTCTGGACCTTAACTTCATGCCTCCAACAGGAGCCCGGGAAAAGGAGAACATGGGCCCTGGGGCCACTGAGGCATCAGTGAAGGGGACTGCCGACTCTCCAGCACAGGCTGGGCGGTGGGGGGTGGGGTGGGGGTGGTGGTGGTGGTGGACTGCTGTTGGCAGCAACTTGGACAACAGAGGCAGGGCCGTGCCTGCCTGCTCTCACGGGGTCACACCCTCCCAGGCTTGCAGGACAGAACCCAGCTCCTTCAGTATTCCAGATAAAGACGGAAATACAGAATCACAGGGCTGGTGTCCTGGGTTCGCATCAGGCACAGTGGTTCTCAATGTGTGGCCCCCGGACCGGTACCTTCAGCCTCACCTGGAAGCTTGTCAGAAATGCCAAGGCTTGGGCCCCACCCAGACCCCCACAACTGGACCCTCCACAACTGGGTCCCGGGGATTTATGTTGGAACATGCCTTCCTTGCCGATCCTGATGTCCAAGTTTGAGAACCACTGCTCTGCAGCCCTCCGGGCGCATGCGTCCTGATCTAGGGTCCCTCGGAACCCGGGAGTTCCAAAAGAGAGAAATGAATTTCTAGGACTGATTTTCAGCATTTCAAAGAGCTGAAGGAAGAAGGTCTGTGTGCCTGGAGAAAGGCTGATTAGGCTAATGGAACGGTCCCTTTTCATTGTTGCTGCCTAGGATCGTAACAGCGTGTTTTGTGATGGCTGTCTCACCAAAATGCACGGGCTGGTCAGTGTAAATGCCATTAATTAATCAAAAACAGACATATGGATTCATAATTCATGAATGTGGGGTTCTTTGGCGGGGGGGGAAGACAAGGCAATTTCCAACATAGGACCCATGGCAGCATGGAGAATAATGGAAGTCGTCTTGGGTGACTAAGAGTTTGGGAACTAGCCATCTTGGCTCTGTCCTTGCTTTGTCTCCTCAAACACCTGTACAGTGGGCTCGCCATGGAAATCCAGAGTGCCTTGGCCTGTCTCTGAACTTGAGATGTTAGACAGGGAGGGAGGAGGCAGACAGATTAAGACCCTCGTGCCGTGTGCTGCTCAAACAGCCAACAGTTGTGCGCTAGGGTGCTGAGGAAGAAGCCAAGTCAGACGGATGCACAGAGAAGAGGAGGACAGACTTTGCATAGTCGACTTCTCGAAACTATCATGAAGCTGCATGTGGTGTGGGTAGAGGGGTGTGCCCGGTCATTCTTGGTGCTATTCAGTACAGGTACCACAGAGAACTCGGGGGTTTACCAAGGCTTTGCTGTGGCTGGGATTAGTCTGCAAAACAAATAAGGTGGCACCGTTCATAGACAGCTCATCATAGCTTTCAATTCATTAACACTGATCAGATCATGGACCCAAGCTGCCCGGATGGTTCATTCTGGCCAGCGGCGGCTTTCTGGAAGTTTCCGTGGAGATGCCGCAGCCTGTCTGGGGCTCCGGTCTACTGCAGTTCTCTTGTTCCCTTATTCCAGGACTATAAGCTATCTGTTCCTGCCTCTCTGCCCTGGGTTCTTACAGATTAGCCCCACTTTACTAGCAGGGAGTAGACTCACTCCCGTGCACTTGTGTGATGCTGTCCAGTATCGCTACTCGGAACAACCGAGCAGGGGTGATCTGGGGCACCTTCCAGACAGTAAGCATCTGAAACAGAAGTCCCGTCTGACTCCTGTGGGTTCCCCAGGGCGTTCCTCACAGCAGATGGTCAAAACACCACTGAACCGCTGTGATTATTCGTTGCACCTACTCCGGAGAGCTGATCATCCCTCTGCACCGTGGCTTCCCAAGGGGCTGGAATAAAGTGGTGTAGTCTTAGATCCACCCCACCCCCCGCCATCAGAAGAGGGATGCCTAAGGAAAAGAATTGTAGTGGAGAAAAACCTGCATGAGAAATGGTGAACAGATCCTAGCCCCATAGGTCAACAGGGAAGGAGGTTGGCTCTGTCCCAAAGCCATGAGAAAACAGAGAACGTAGATGCCTTTTGCAGCCTTGACCCCACCAGGGAGGGGCAGGGAAGTGCTCCCTTTGAATCCCGGCTGGTGGTGGTAGACGAGGCAATCTGAAATCTCCATTTAGAGGTTCAGAGGTGGGATTCTGGAGACAAGTCTAAACAATAAATTCTTAAAGTAATATTTCTGAGCTAATTACGAGAGGGTATCTCACCGTGATTTCATGACTATCTAGACGATGGGAATTCTACAATGGTGTTATAAATGTGAAAACAATCCTAGAATCTGGCTGGGGCCCGTGCTCCCAGTGTGAAAAAACTCTTTCTGCAATTGAAAGCTGTTCTAGGGCCTCTGTGCTGGCCTCAGAACTCTGCCCTTCTTGACTAAATTCAAGGAACAATGACTTTAGGTTCATTCAAAGCACCTGAAGGGGAAGAACCCCAGACCCATAATGGACAAAAGTGAGAAATAAGTAAATGCCGAAGAGAAATGATTAAGAGGGGTTATGAAGGAGAATTTGTCCCTGGTTGTGATGGACTATTTGTTTCTCATCAGTAACGTCAAAACCTGCAGGATACATGACCAAGAAGAAGGCAGGAGGTAAATTCAATCCATTGGGACTAGTTCCACTAGTCAACTGAAATTTACACATGGTTCGGTTCATCGGAGTCAGGAGGGAGAGAAACCTTATACTTTCATCATCAATTTCATGTACAAGTGAAGTAAGATCTGCTACAAGGCTAATGCAGCAGAACTTCTCCTTCATTCTTGGTCATGGCTGGGCATAGATGATGACGGAAAACCTGACGCCATTTTGTTAAAACCACAGGGTTTTCCTTGGCATTTCCACCTACGTATAGTTTTAATTTCCCCAGATTCCAACGGAATTTTTTGGCCACAAAATGCTTGAGGGAAACCTAAGGACGTGTTTTTAAAGTCCAAGTGATTCCTTTGGAATATTTGAGACAAGAGCTCTATGCAGGGACCAGTCCCACGTAGGTTCTAGCCCCAGCTCGGCTACAACGGGAGTGGCAATGCCTTTGAGATTTAATCTAATGTAAAACTCAGGAGGAATTCTGCCAAAGGATAGCAGGTGTTTCGGTGGACTGGTTAAAAAACAGTGATGCTATGAAATAATAACATAGGGACGACGAATAGTTCGCTTGGCCATCAGCTTTCAATTGAGCCGATGTATGATAAGCTTTAAAATTGGGGGGGCGGATTGCAGTTATTTCAAATTTTATGGATAAAGTGAGATTGTATTCATAATTATGTAAAATTTCCACCTTGAATTATACTTCTGTGTGTTTCCTATCATCTCTTCCCCTAAAATTTCGAGTCCATTCGAGGGACTGTTTCACTCATTGTTGTCTCTACGGGGCCCAGCACGCTACCCTCCATATGGTCTGGTTCATAACAAAATTTGTTGAATTTGATTGAATCGATAGGACCCTGAGTCTGCTGGTCTGCTTTCCTTCTCCTGATCACGTGAACCCTGAGGCGCTCTGCACTGCATTTAGACGGCATGTTTAATCTCGGATGGGATTGACAAGTGACCATCTCCGCCCCCAACCTCTCAGCAGCTGAAAGCTCTGTCTTGGGTCTAACTTCCTGAGAAGAGCTAAGGAGATGAGGTCTGCCCGGGCTGGGCGTGCCTTGTGCTCCTGCTGCAGCTTCCATGTTTTTCCACAGCACAATCTACACCCTCAGGAAGCCTTGTTGAGAGGAGCTGGCTGAAGACTAGGGAAAATGGATGACATTTAATTAACCTTTATCATTTTGCCGAATTAAAAAGAGAAAAAATCATTTCATTCTCATAGGACTTTTTTTTTTCCCCCAGTAAGTATCTGAATGGTTCAACGGACTAAGGATGCAAAATTTCTGTCAAGCAGGATTTCGTTAATAGGTATCTTCTTTGATTCTGGAAATCCTGGAGAACAAAATATCATATCTCCCCCTCCTCCAACCCTCCTCCACAAACGGACATTGAATTTAACAAAACACACATAGAGGTGTTATTTTAAAATGTATCCTAGGGTTCATTCCTATCTTTCCTAGGTGTTTTTATGGATTCTCAGAGATTTAACCCCATAAGCCTCAAAAAAAGAAAGAAAAGGGGGGAAAAAAGAGTTTCTTCTCAGCCAAATGCCAGCTGCAAGACCCCGGTTCAGAGTATCTAGGCACACGAGTCAAGCTTAGGTCAGGCTGTTTTGTCAACAGCTGGGCTGACTGAGGACTGAGTCTCTCTACTCCGCGTGCCTTTCCAGAATCAAGGAAAAGAAACCCCAGTGGGAGAATAGATTGTTTTAATACTACCCAACTAGAGGGGCTCCTCTTAGATTGGAGGGTGTGGGCACAGGCTGTAGCCCCCTGAGAGGCTCCTGGGGGAGCTACACTCTTCCACTCGGTGAACAATTCTTCTAGATGACGCTTAATCAGGTCAGATTCTGCACGTGAGTAACAGTATTCCAAAAAAGACTGGTCTTGAGTGACAATGTTCTTATCTGACCGGAAGTCGGCAGACCTTTGCTCTCGCCTGTGTTTTTAGCACCCGCACTAGTGGGCTGAGACGAAGCAGGCCACCCAGACGAGATCCTATGAGCTCTTATCTCCATCGTACATACTGTGTAGGCAGCCTTTAAATTGCATGCTGAGTGGTTCTGTAAGGTCACCTGCTGTTTACTGGTTGGAGGGCTCAGCCAGGAACAAGAGCTATTTTTGAATGATAAAGGAAAAGGCTTGAAACATTCTCAGTTCTGTTCTGACTCTGGGGCACCGACTATACTTAAAACTTTAGACCTTGGGTCACGGGGCTCCAATATTATTACTAACCGCAGGACATCTGATCCGGGCCAAACTGTCTGCTTGTTACATGCTGGACCCTGAAGTAATAGTCATGACGCGTCTAGATTTCTGTAAGCGTCATTATGGGTTTTGATTTCTAAATCTTTTTGGGGAAGAAAGTGAAAAAGTATGACCTAAAGGAGCTTGAACTGTGACTTCCTTTGTTCAGGGTTTCCTTCCTTCTGTTCCTACGGATAATCAAGCGTTTGACTTACTAACTTGGTAGGAAATTTTAAATCTGTGTACTAAAAGATACGATAATCCTTCTTCTTTGACTCAAATTTTGGCCAGTAATTCAATATTATACCATTGATGCCAGAAAGGCATTGGTTCCCAGTGTTCCAGAAAGGAAGCACTTGACAATATTCAATTAATTGTGGACTCAAGTACCCCAAACAGAATGGAAACCGAGGAGGTAAGAGGATTGACATGTGATTGATGATTCTGGAAAGAACAGGGATGACATCCTAAAAGTAAGAGAAGGGTGAGGAGTGCCCACAGTGAATTGTGTTTCCTCTAAAAACAAACCCACCAGTTGGCATTTTAGCTACAACCTATGTCATGAAAGGGAAGACCTTGCAGGTGAGAAGATTCTGGGGCAAAGAATCCAAGGTCTGGGGTTCCTGCAGACATGGAGTCTACTAGGATCCTGGGGGAGACCCATCCACAGGCTTAGGCTCAATGACCTTGGACGTGCTTTCCAGCTCCTACATCGCATGGTCCCCCGGTAACAGACGGGTGAACAAGAGACTCAGCTACTCACGTGGTGTTATGCCTCGGTTAGCCAGCTGTTCCTGGGTCCTCCTCTGCTGAAGCCGTAACTGCAAAACTTAGAAAAGAGAGTGTTAGTCTGTAAGTTGGGCTGCATAGGATTATAGTTGTTTATTTTTACATTAGAATTTTTGCCCAGCCTTTCTCATTTTATTCTTATTTTTTAAAATATTTTATTTATTTGGGTATCTATTTAGAGAGAGCGGGCACTCACACAAGGTGGGGAGGGGCAGAGGGCGAAGGAGAAAGAATCTCAAGCAGGCTCCACACTCAATGTGGAGCCCGACATGGGGCTTGATCACAAGACCGGTGCGATCACGACTTGAGCCAAAATCAAGAGTCGGACTCTTGAGGGACTGAGCCATCCAGGCTCCCCTCATTTTATTTTTAGAATAGTTCTGAACTTTTGCGTGAAGTACGTTTGTATTTCTGCTGCAGACGTGGCGAAAGAAAAGAGCAGAGACCCTGAGGGGGCTGCAGGGATTTGCAGGAAGTCTGTGACAAGTTGGAACTGGAATGCTCCCCATCTCCCTATTATCCACTTTGGAGATAAACATCAGCCGATTCCGGTGGGAGTTTGCCTGCACTTTCAAAAGGGAGAGAGAATGAAGAAAGCAATAGGCTTTGATGCCCATGTGGCTTCAAATCTCACCTCTAGCCCTTTCAAAAGGTGGGTGACCCTGGGCCAGTTGCTTAACCTCTCCGACCCCTGGTTCCCTCATGTGTGAATGGGAACGATGACTACCTTGAGCTGCTGCTATGAAGTTCGATAAACAATGTATGTAAGTCGCTTAGCAGAGTGAATGGGACAAAGTAATTCATCAATAAGCAGGGGTGTTATGAGCATCTGGGACCCATTTGGAATTTCAAAGATGGACTATGGGAGTCAGGTTTTGCTTAGAAAAGTTAAAACACTGTAAATTGTTCCAACTTTATATTATAAAACTTTGTTGCTATCCATAGCACAAATAGATTATATGTACCATATACACATGTAAATAGTTTTAAAAAACTATATTTAAAATAATGAGTGTAGCATTCATGATTTTCTCCTACTCCCTCTCTATTCTCCCCCTAAAAATTCTTTGGACACTTAGCCTCTCCCTCATGGATATTCCATTTCCTCAAGGAGATTCTTCTTCTTTTTTTTAATTAATTAGTTTATTTGAGAGAGAGAGGGTGAGAGAGCACACATCTGAGTTGGGGGAGGGGCAGAGGGAGAAGGGGAGAATCCCAAGCAGACTTCCCGCAGAGCGCTGAGCCTGATGCAGGGCTTGATCTCACAACCTTGAGACCATAACCTAATAAAGAGCTGGACGCTCAACCGACTGAGCCACCCAGGCATCCCTCTCAGGGAGATTCTAAGTTTACCCTCTTGGCTCTGGCGTTTAAATTGCTCAGAATTAGGATAGAAGGAGCAAACATTTGCAAAAAGAGGGATTGGTCTAATCAACTTATAATGAAAAGAGAGAACAAGAGAACTGCCTTTAAAGAAGAGAAAATTAGAATGGAGAGAAGAGGAGCAAAAATAAGGAGACAATGTGGGCTGACTTTCAAGTTGATTTAGGGTCTCAGAGTGAGGCATCAGAGCAAATGCAGGCACAATACTGAAAGAGTAATGGAGAAAGATAATTTTTTAAAATGCTGCCATGGTTTTGAATTGGACCCTCGTCAATCTTCTTCTTTGAGAGATCAATATTGTTGAATTGCTTTTAACTACTTTTGGTTGCTGGACTGTGCTTCACCCTGGCCTCACTCTACTCCAAGTTAGGACTGGACAATAAAGAAGCCCAAACAAATGAAAATGATACGAGAGCTTGTTATTTAAGCCCTCCTTCAGAACGGCCCTCCCACTAATAAAAGCTGTAAACTTTTGAACTCTGAACAAACTATGAGAAATAACTACCCGAGGATTCTGAAGCAAACAAAATCAGGCAGCTGGTAGAGGGGAGTTGAAACTTGGAGAAGTGACTTGCATGGGGGTGCATTTCCTATTTGGGAGAAACTGAGGGTGACCTGGAGTCATAAAGTGTCAAGTAAAACTCTAATAGAAAACATGCCCATCTTTCTGTGCAGAGAAATCAGAACAAGGTGCCTGGACAACCACAGCTGAGTTGTGGTTCAATCTAAAAAACCATAGATTGAAGAGGACCTCACGTAGGGGAGAGAGCTGGAGAAGGAAGGGATCCCCAAACTATGCATATGAACCCTCACAAGTTTCAGGTTGACCCCTTAATGATGTTTCCATGGGGCAGACTGAAAGCAGCACAGCAAAGGTTGAAAATTAAACTGAAATTTGAAACTCTGTGCACGTAGGCAAAAAAGGACTTAATGTTTGAATCCCCCTGGATTGTGTGCTCAAACAAAACAAAAAAACAAAACAAAACCAGCAGGATTGTAAAAGAATTCAGAGTTTATGTAACACAAGACAGAATTCTAGGATACAATCCAAAATTACACTTCACACAAAGAACCATGAAGAACCAGGAAAATGCAATCCATTTTAAACAGAAAAGACAATTAACTGATGCTAGCCTTGAGATGTCCCAGATGTTGGAATTATCACACTAGTACTTTAAAGTAGTTATTTTCTTTCTTTTCTTCTTCTTCTTCTTCTTCTTCTTTTTTTTTTTTAGAGGCCGGTGGGGCAGGGGTAAGGAAGAGAGAGAATCTTATGAAGGCTCCATACGAGGCTCAATCTCACAACCCTGAGATCATGATTTGAGCCAAAATCAAGAGTCAGATACTAAACCAACTGAGCTACCCAGGCGCCCCTAAAGTAGTTATTTTCAACTATGTTCAATGAAGTAAAAGAAAACATGCTTGAAATAAATGGAATGACAGGAAATATCAGCAGCAAAATAGACACATAAAGAGAAGCCATAAAAAACTAAAACTTAATGGTAGAGTATCTGAAATAAAAAATCCATGAATGAGCTTAATGAAAGAATAAATATCAGGGGTGCCTGGGTGGCTCAATTGGTTGAGGGTCCGACTTGATCATGGTTCAGGTATTGATCTCACAGTTGTCAGTTTGAGCCCCATGTTGGGCTCCATGCTGGGCATGAAGCCTGCTTAAAAAAAAAAAAAAAGAATACATACTAGAGGGAATGACTCAGTAAAACTGAAGATAGATCAAAATTAAGAAGAGAGAGGAAAACGACGGAAAAAATGGACACACAGATAACCTCATGGACCTGTGCCACAATATCAAAAAGTCTAAATCAGCTAATTAGAGTCCCAGAAACAGAACGGAGAAATAAATAATAGTCTCAAACTTCCAAATTTTGTGAAGGACATAAATTCACAGATTCCAAAAGGTCAACAAACCCCAAACCAGACATATTCACAGAAAACCACGCTCAGATACATCATCATCCAACGACTAACCCAAAGATAAAGAGAAAACCCTGAAAGTATCCAGGGAAAAGCAACACATTATATAAAGGGAAACACTGGTTCTCATCCAGAAAGTATGGAAGCCAGAAGATAAAACAGAAGCAAAATGCAAAACACAGAACAAAAGTCAACACCAAATAAGAAATGTCCTCTAGGGGGCGCCTGGGTGGCACAGCGGTTAAGCGTCTGCCTTCGGCTCAGGGCGTGATCCCGGCGTTATGGAATCGAGACCCATATCAGGCTCCTCCGCTATGAGCCTGCTTCTCCCTCTCCCACTCCCCCTGCTTGTGTTCCCTCTCTCACTGGCTGTCTCTATCTCTGTCAAATAAATAAATAAAATCTTAAAAAAAAAAAAAAAAGAAAGAAATGTCCTCTAGATACGAAGATAAGATAAAGATGCTTTCAGGTAAAGAGAAAGTAAGATAATTTGTTGCCAGTAGATTTTACTACAAGAAATGCTTAAGGAAATCTTCAGGCTGAATGGAAATGAGAGCAGAAAGAAAACCGGATATTTGGGAATGACTAGAGAATATCAGAATTTGTAACTGTTTTGGTAAATATTAAAAATATTTTTCTCCTTAAGTTTTAAAAGAACGTACGTAACTGTTTAGAGAAAAATTATAATATTGTCTTGTGATGGTCCTAAGGCACGTAGATGTAATAGAGATTACAACTACAACATGAAAGGCCCTTTATGACTGCAAGATTTCGACACTTTACATGTAATGGTATAATATTAACTACAGGTAAACTGCAAAAGATTAATGAAGAGCAACTAATAAAAATACAAAGAGGAGGGGCCCCTGGGTGGCTCAGTCAGATAAGTGTCCGACTCTTGATCTCAGGGTTGTGAGTTCAAGCCCTGTGTTGGGCTTGGAGCCTACTTCAAAAAAAAAAAAATACAAAGAGGAATAGCTTAAAAAACACCAATAAATTAAAATGGAATACAAAAAAATATTCAAAGAATCCAAAAGAATGTGAAAAGTAGGGACTACAGAAACAAAAAGGAGAGGGATAAACAGAAAATAAACATTAAAATGGCAGAAGTCCAAGGACATTAATAATGACATTAAATTTTAATGGTCTAAACCCTCAAATTAAAAGGCAAAGATTATCAGAAGGAATAAAAATTCAATATGCAATTATATGCTGTCTCTATATAGATACTTCATATATAAAGACCCAGGTTGGTGGAAAGACAATAGATGGGGAAAAACATAGCATACAAACAATAAACATAAGAAATTGGCTCTACAATATCAGATAAAAGAGACTTCAAGCCAAAACGTATTATCGGAGATAAAGAAGGGACATTTCATAATTATAAAAGACCTGGCAATTGTAAGTGGATAGGCATCTAATAAAATCCTCAAGCAAATGAAACAAAAACTGGCAGAATAAGAGGGATAAACAGACAATTTCAAAATCATAGTAGGAGATTTTATGATTCCTCTGTCAACATTTGATAGAACTAGATTTAAAAGAAAAATCACTGATGACATTGGGATTTGAACGATTATCCGCAATAACTGATATTTACAGGGCACAGTGTTCAATAACTTAACATTTACCATTCTTTAAAGGTTCATTTACTACATTCACCAACATATACTAGGACATAAAATAAGTTTCAATACACTGTTTTAAAAAAAGATTAAACTCCTATACAGTATGGTCTCTGATCACATTGGAATTAATCAGAAATCAAACGTAATACGCTATTTGGGAAACTATTTGGCAATACACTTCTAAATAATTTGTAGGTCAAAGAAGAAATCGCAAGGGAAATTAGAAACATTTTTAATTGCCTGGTAATGCATATACAATACTACGATTATGTGATACAGCTAACGCAGTGCTTAGAGGGAAACTTCAGACAAAATATAGATTTTTTTACATTGACTTATTTATTTGAGTGAGAGAGCAAGCAAAGGGGGGGAGGGGCAGAGGGAGAAGCAGGCTCCCTGCTCAGCAGGGGCTCAATCCCAGGACCCTGAGATCATGACCTGAGCTGAAATCAAGAGTCCGACGACGCTTAACCAACCGACTGAGCCACCCAGCGGCCCCCAGACAAGAGGGAAAATTTAAAATCAATGACCTAAGATTCTATCTAATAAGCTGAAACAGAAGTATGCCCAAGGTGAGTAGACAGAAGAGAATACCATTAGAGCAGAAGTCTTCAAAATAGAAAGCAGACAAGTAGCAGAGAAAATTCACTGAGCCAAAAGGTGGTTCTTTACAAAGACCAACTAAATTGACAGATTCCTACCTAGACTGATCAAATAAAAAAAGAGAGAGAATAAATTTTACCAATATCAAGAATAAAAAGATGGGTTATAACTACAGACCTAACAGGATATTAAGGATTAAAAAGGATTTTAGGAGAATATCATTAACAATTTTGTGCCAATATACTTGACAACTTTTGTATAAAATAGAAAAACTTTTTGAAATCTACAACTTCTCAAAATTAATACAAGAAGAAATATAAACCTGAATAGTGTTATATGACTAAATAAGTGGCATTACGAACTTGTCCCCTTAAGAACTCCAGACCCAGATGACTTTACTGGTAAATTCAATCAAAACATTGCGATTGCAATGAGTTGTTTTCCACGTTCTCTATCAAATAACCTCCATCTTCTACATGTCACACTGCTAGTAAACAAGAATCCTCCTTGATGTTGTATTTCAATACCATAGATCTTAGTGCAACAAATGGGAACAATTTCAAGAGACATCCTGTGGTTGGAATCAGCCCTTCTGAAGGCTGTTTCGGTGCTCTGGACAACAAGCTATTTTGACTTAGATTGAGCTGGATAGAGGCCGTAGTAAGGGAAATGAGAGGGAAAAAAAAAATGAAAAACATTTTGAACAAGAAGAACTGGAAGAATTTGCTGATAAAAAGGAGGAGAGAAATATGTGTTACTATCAAAGGGGCTTGTTAGTCTGGGATCTTTATGCTGTAGAAGATTTACGAACTCTCTGATGTTATCAGTAACTATGTCTGCACTTACGTACTTTTTCTTGGGAGTGGGTCCATAGCCCTTGCTAGATTCCCAAAGGGGCCCAAGGCCTCCAAAATTTAAGTCCCACTAATCCAGAAACGTGAAAACCCAGGGTTTTGAGAGCATGCATTAGAGTTCAGTTATAATGATGTGACGAAGAAGTCTGGGGAAAAATGATTAGTTTAATTTTAAACAGTCTGAATTTTAGGAGTCCCAGTAAATGATAAACAATGTTCCTGATATGCGATTTGAAAAATGGAGCTGGAGAAAGGCTCAGGGGTCAGGGCTGATTTGGGATGCTGTCTCCAAAGAAGTGGCCATGAAAACTTTTATCAGAATTCCTAAGACAGAGGGGTATGTTATCGGAGGAAAGGAAAGATAAAATGAAAATAGGAATAAAAATGACTTCACCAATCAAGAAAAACTAACATTAAAAGGAGCTGGTAAAGGACATAATTAGTGTGGCTCATAATTAGTTTTGGGTATGGAATGTGGAGAAATCACTGTGCTATTTGACATCGCTCATTCCCATACTCGCCCCTTTTTAATCATTTGCCGATTTTCACGTTAAAAAGATCAAAGGCAAAATTCATCACATTCCTTCAACCTTTCAATAAGTATCTGATGGCCCGCTATGAGAGAGACATTGCTTGTTATCAGCATAACTGGTGACTAGGACAGGTGGTTACCACTCTCAAAGCCATAACTTCCTAGCTGGTGAGATAAACACAGTTTTTCCTGAGTACTCCTTTTTGGTTTTTTCCTACTTTATTTTGCCTTCTCTAAGTACCACTCTTCCTTTGGAATAAAATTTTTCCCCAAAGAACAAGCTGGTCTTCGGAGCTTTGTGAAGTCCCTGAAATTGTATGCAACATGCGTATATATGCCTGTTTTTGTGGACTGGCCCGTGACTTCTTTCAGATTTTAGGAAGTCTCTGGGATGTCCAGAAGTTAAGCACCATCAATTCTGATCTAGACTTGATCATCTCACATCTTTTCTAGCAGGTTCTCTCCTTACAGGGCACCTTGCACATCTTATCAGACTAATTTCCCTGAAACCTATTTTTGTATGATTACTCTGTGCGGTATCCTTCAGTGGCTCCTGATTCTGGCATCTGAGATCTTCTCCACAAGCACTATTCCCCACACAAACTCTCCAAACTCTCTCCTCCAGTTTCGTCTGTTTCCGCCTGAGCCCAACACCTAACCAAATGCGTTTCCACATCTTGCCTTTGATTATGATATCCCCACAGGTGGAATCTGGTGTACGGTTTGAGGCTAGCCTATAATTTAAATTTATTCCAAAGAGTTGGCAAACTATATATATCTGAAACTTTAATTAAAGACTTTCCCTTTGTCCACTGATTTGTAATATCACCTTTGTCATTTACTAAAGTGCTGATATCAGCTATGATCTGTTTCTAGGTGCTAAATTCTAATTTGTACTAACTTATGCTTTCTATCCTTTTCTCTTTTTTAGCAGCAAAAGTAGTACATGGTTCCTAATTCCTAGAATTAACAGAATGATAGCTTTAAAAATCCATACCTGCCCTGGAAAAGACAAAGGGGATTCCTCAGTGGATTGAAATTTTAAATAATCTTTGAGAGATGAACAGAATATGGGATTGGATTAGAACAGTGCATTGTAAGACATATGGAAGTGAGTGACAGGAGGCCTTGCCAAGCATCCTCCTTGCCCAGGAGCACAAGGGGGTGTAAAGCTCCCTCTCACAGGGCTGTTCGATAGGGTACACAAGGAAAAGGTCAGTCTCTACCATGTCCTGTACTCCCCCCCACACTGGACCAGGCATTGGTAACGGGATGGAACCATCAGTCTCCAGGTAGGAGCAGCAAATATGGCACCTGGGGAGACACAGGGGTGGACTCTGGATTGTTGGCAATACCCAAGAGGGTCAATAACACTTCGTTGCCTGAAACCAGCTACTGGACATTCTGTGCTTCTCCCCCAGTCCCTCAAATCAGATCAAAGCACGTGTGTCGGCAACGTATGCTTCCCTACCACGCTGTGCTCATCGGTGCATCAGGCAGTCTAACAACTTTCCAGAAAGGGCACAAGGTGAGGGTACGATTAAGAATCACCTAACCTGGGAGGAATGTCAGCACTACAAAAGACTCTAAACATATAACAAAGGAACATATACTTAAGGTGACAGTATGAACAAATGAAACAGACCTTTCTCAGACACGAGAATCTTCATTAATTAGACATAAAAGTGGTGTCTGGGTGACTCAGATGGTTAAGCATCTGCCTTTGGTTCAAGTCATGATCTCCAGGTCCTGGGGTTGAGCCCCATATCCGGCTCCCAACTTAGTGGGGCCTCTGCTTCTCCCTCTACCTCTCCCCCTGCTGGTGCTCTCTCTCTCTCTCTCTCAAATGAATAAATAAAATCTTTAAAATAAAATAAAATAAAATAAAATAAACTGGGGGAGGGGCGGGAAAAATAATCACCACCTCACACCCATTAGGATGGCTACAATGAAAGAAAGAAAGAAAGAAAGAAAGAAAGAAAGAAAGAAAGAAAGAAAGAAAGAAAGAAGAAGAGTTGGCAAGGCCGTGGAGAAACTGGAATCCTTGTGCGCTGCTGGTAGGAATATAAAACGGTGCAACCCCTATGGAAAACAATATGGCGGCTCCTCAAAAAATTCAAAATAGAATTACCATATGATCCAGCAATCCTGGTTCTGAGTACATACTCCAAAGAAGCAAAAGCAGGAAACTGAAGAGGTGCTTGTACACTCACGTTCATAGCAGCATTATTCGTGATAACCAAGGAATGGACGTGACCCAAGCATCCATCAACAGATGAATGGACAATGTGTTGTATACACATATACTAGAGTATAAGTCAGCCTTCAAAAGGGAGGACGTTCTGGCACCTGCCATAGTACGGATGGAACTCGAGGACATTATGCTGAGAGAAACAAGCCAGTCATGCAAAGACAGATACTGTGTGAAGTACCCAGAGTTGTCAAATCCACAAAGGCAGAACATAGAATGGTGGTTTCCAGGTGATGGTGTGGGGGGAAGGAAGACACTGGTAATGACTGGGCAATAGGGATGTAGTTTCAGTTTTGCAAGATAAAGAGAGTTCTGGAGACGGATGGTGGTGATGGTTGCACGACAATGTCAATATGCCTAATGCCACTGAACTGGACACTTAAAAATGCTTAAGATGGTACATTTTATATTGTGGGTGTTTTGCAAGCGCAAAATTAAATTACGTAAGTAAAGCAAACGTTGAATGAGGATATAGTCCATCAAGATAAACTCAAACGGGTGGCTGAATATTGGAACGAATGTAGTCAAACATGAATTACTAAGCAAGGAGACGAGCTGAACGGTTCTCTTAGAACATAATACAAAGCGATAAAAGACTGGAAAGCAAAATCAATATGTACTCCATGTAGACACAATGCAAAATAGAGAAAAAGTTTCCGGAAAAAAAAAAAATACTCCTGAACTAGACCTAACTATTATCCATGTCTGATTCATGTCCTCGAGGTCCTTTCTCTTAGATGTTTATGTGAGATCACATTATAAATCCTTCCTTCCTTAACTGATTTTTATTAGTAACACATCACAGGTATGTTTCCATATCACTTAATACCCTTCCAAAGACACTATTTTGGTAGCTGCATCTTCCATTTTTTTGGTTATTCTGTACGTTATCGAACCGAATGCCTACTGTTAAATATTTACTTTGTTTCTAGTATGTTGCAACAGTGGACACCCTGTAGTCAATTTAGAGCCACAGCTTCAATATGACTTTAGGATACACTCCTAGAAGTGAATTGTTTGGGTTCTGGACGTCTCAAATTTGAAAGTTTGTGGTCTGTAAGTCAAACAGCTCTCCTTAAAGGTTGTTCTGATTTTCTTCTCACTAGTGAAGGGTGGCAGGTTGCCCTCGGCCCATTGCCTGGCCACTCTTATCACCCTGTAATCCGGCTCTCCACCAAAGCTGGAGGCCTGGCTGCCAGGTCAGTGCTCCAAGCCTACAGAGAACAGCCAGAGGGCCAAGGCCAGGAGGACCCTGGCAATGGAACTAACTCGTCCCTGGGTGGCTTCTTCTCCAGGTTTGGCAGAGCTCTGATGCTGGAGATGGGAGCTGAAAGACCACCTCCATTTGTGTGGCTGCTCCCAGCTGCATGTCAGGGAGTCCTGACCCTTTGGGCAAAAACTTTGTGCTTGGTGAAGCAGGCTTTCCCTGTGGGCACAGCTGTCCTCGGCCAGCACTGGCCTCCTTCCTGAACTGCCTCTGTGTGCTTCCCTGGGCAGTCCCTCCCTCCCTGCTTTCAAGCTGGCTGGAGCCTTTCATGTCCCCAGAGCTCTTGGCAAACCTCCACCGATCCACCGTAGCTAAAAATACTCTAAGCAGAGGGTTGCTTTTTGGCCCGAGCCTCCCCCACCCCCCACTCCCACTTCTAACCACCTACAAGTTACAGGTATTCATCAAGTCCTCTCTTCAGTTCCTTGGAGGCCACATGGTTCTCTTTGATGGGTGAAGGGAAGGAAGTTTTTTTTTTTTTTTTAAAGATTTTTTACTTATTTATTCGACAGAGATAGATACAGCCAGCGAGAGAGGGAACACAAGCAGGGGGAGTGGGAGAGGAAGACGCAGGCTCATAGCGGAGGAGCCTGATGTGGGGCTCGATCCCATAACGCTGGGATCACACCCTGAGCCGAAGGCAGACGCTTAACCGCTGTGCCACCCAGGCGCCCCAGGGAAGGAAGTTCTTGATGTCTTTGTCACCTCAGTATGTTCTCTTACGGTTCTGGCATTTGGGTGTCAATCTTTCGTAACTTTCACAACCGAAGCAATTTTTTTTTTTCATTCTTTTGGCCCTTGTCAGAATTGGGAGTCATATATTTGCATTCAAGTTCCTTCTTTCCTGAGAAGTCCTGGACTCTCGATTCTGATTTCCTCATCTCTCTGGCTATTCTTGTCCCCAGGACTACACTGTTTAAGTTACTGTAGACATAATGCTAGACTTTTAGGTCTGGTACAAAGAATCTTCTACTATACTTTTTAAATAAATATTTTCTGACTACCCTAACCTGTCTTTGCCCCCCAAATAAACTTCAGGACCAGAGTAGCACATTCTAGCACCACCCCAAACACCTACCTCCCCAAAAGAAAATAGGTTCCTTTACTATTTTGTAAAGTGTGAACACTATCCAGTTAGAGCAACAGCCTCCTGTCTGATGATGATTAAATACATAGAAACTTCTGGATCAAGTGTAGCACAGGACCAGGAATAGTTGCCTATATGCAGCTGGGACCAGGCACCTGATTTAAGAATGGGAGCTAGAATAGCTTTACACACCATCAGGTTGCAACCAGAACATGTCACTCACCTGTGCCCAGGACAGGAAGATGAGGGAGCAAGGGAGTTGGGAATGGAACACAGAGACCTAACTTTGACTCCACCATGCCGTGTGACCTTAGACAAGTCACTGTAGCCTTCTCATGTGTAGATAGCAATATTGCTATCACTGATACATCGTAAGAACCAATCGCACAGGGTTGTTGGGGTGGAGGTAATGAGTTAACCACTTCCTAAACCATACAAGGCTATCAAATGCCTTTCTGGGTTAAATCGATGATGGCAACTTCAGGAGAAAGCCCACCTGTTTGGTTCCGGTTACAGAATCTGGAGGAGAATGGGGAACCGTTTTCAGTGGGAACAATGACATGTAACTTTAAAAAGTCATGCTGCCTAAACGATGGCCAGACCAGGGCTCCAGGTGGTGCAAATCGGGAAAGAGGAATCTGGAGGAATCTTGTATAGAGGGCACTGAAGATATGAGGGATTCCGTCTTTCGCCGAGCGAGGTGGGAATGGCAGGAGTGAACAGAAGAAACGGAGTTATTAATTCCTCACAGATCAGTTCTGGCATTGCGGGAACTAGAAAGGGCCAGTGTCTGGAACAGAAGCTTTTCTAGAAATCATCTCATCGAAACCTCCTGCTAATCCTATAGGACTACAAATTATTATCTCGTGTTGAAGCTTGTAAGGCCCAGAGGGCACCAATAACTCCTCCAAAGCCATAAAGTTACAAAGTGAGGGAAGCGCATTTCACACCCGTGACTTTGGACTCAGGGGTACAAATTCCAAAGGGATCCATGTTCTACCTTATGTTTTAATGTATTTCCCCCATTTGGCGGGGTTCCTTCCAAATGAAGGAGGAGCCCCTGTAACATGAGGCATACACCTCATGCTATCTGCCACCTAGGTAGCTCAACATAAGGGACCCTCTGCTCAACAGCACTGCCCAAAGTGTCTCCATAGCAACAGTCACGTAGGACATCGTTGTCTCTCTGGAGCCAACAGGAAGCCGGGTGACTAACCTACCCGACACAGGTGATGGGCCCCGCTGAGTCTCTGATTAGGATGAGGCTCCTGAATGATCCCAAGATCTGACGGCATCACACGGAGCTGTTGCCATGGTTTTGGTGAAAAGTATTGCTTTTCTGAGGATTGCAAAACACTTCATGTTCCAACCCCATGCTCGTTCATTCCTGACAGAGTGGAAAATGTGTCTCCTTGGCTGAAATGTTCCTCTTGAGTCCAGCCCAAAGATGACATTTTTAGGAAAGTTTGAGAAGAATCCTGTGGCTGTTACTGAGTCACGATAGAGTAGAAATGGATCTTTTCTATTTAAAGAGTTTTGTGCTACTGTTTGAAAATGTCATATTGCTAGGGAACGGTGGAAATAGAAAACTTTCCATTTGCCGTCAACAAAGAAAGATCGTTACTGAATGAGAAACAATGGAGTTGAGGAGAAGTTTTCTTACCTGTCTGACTAAAGTAATAGGTTGCTGGCAATAGAATTTAAGAACATGAGTCTAAATAAGCTTGGTGTTCTAGAAAGGGACCATTCATCTGAAATCTAGCACATTCAATTGAAGACCCCATTCTGCTACTACATAGTAGTTACTCTAGAAAGGTCCCAGAATCTCTCTGGATCTCAGTGTCAACATAAGTCTCTGATTAGGAGAAGAGTCTAGAATTGATCTAGAAGAAGAGACTAGATTGATCCCAATTTCCCCAATTTCCCTGATATTAAGAGTCACTTACATACTAAAAAAACCCAAGTACTTCTTTGGACCCTTTCCTGAAGATTATAGGTCAGCAGGTCTAGGATATATTAGAAATCTATTTTAACAAACCTTCCAGGAAATTCTGAGGAAAAAGTAGGTTTGAGAAATAGAGACAAGTAAATACAACGTGCAAAACATGAGACCATGGTTTTATACTTTGCATCTTGCTTTTTCACTGGCAATAAATGGTTACTTTTTGTGGGGGTATGCACGTATAGTTCTCATTTTTAATGGCTACATAGTATTTCACCATGTTTCAATATCTATTTAATCCCCTTTTATTGTACATTTCATGTTCTTTTCTCCAGAAAGGATAGATTATTTCGGATTCCTACTAGAACTATTGGAGGGCCCCCATTTCTCTACACCCTTGTGAAAGAAAATTCTAAAGCGTAGTAAGCAAAACTAAGAGAGTCTTTCGGAACAGGGCGGGGAGGACATTGAGGAAGGAGGCTCGGGCACATCTCCTGTCTCAATTTTTGGAACACTGTGCACTTTTGACTTTTGTCAATTGCAACTTGTCAATTGCACCTCCGCCACCTCCTGGAACACATCCTTCTACTTTGGACTGGAACAGAGATAATGTAGCATCTGGTCGCTGAATAGCCAATAGTCAGTTTAACTCTGTCAGCACCAATCACAATTCCTTCAAAACAAGTTATGTAACCTTGTGGGTTTTGCCTTTATAAGCCTACTCCCTGCTCACGATTTGGAGCACACTCTTGAGTTTGGTTCCTTGCAATCCCTAAAACCCCAAATAATCACTTTTGGTTGTTTTATAACCTCTTCTTCTTGGTCAGCACCCTTATTAACAACGGATGATATTATCACAGAAGAAAAAAAAAGCTTTGCTAATGTGATAAGTAATAATGGTATCCCATTACATTTCTGAACTAGTCAAACATGTTTTCATAGATTTGTTGACTATTCATATCTTTTCTTATGTGAATTGCCTGGTAACATTCTTTGCAAATGTTTCCTTTTTTTTTTTCCCTTATAGATTTGGGAGAGCTATTTATATTTGAAACACGTTAAATATAGTCCTCTATGTTGTAAATTTCCCCTGGTTTTAGTTTGCCATTCAATCTTGTTTGTGATGATTTTGGCATTTAACATTTCTATAGCAATCCTTTAAAAAAAAAAAACTTATGAATTCTATCTTTGGTATAAACTTAGATCTCCATACCCAGATTATATATTCACTTAAATGTTCCTACATTTTTCTGGGTTTGGTTTTGCATTTAACTTTGCAATGCATCCCATTTTAGTATACAGTATTAGGAAAGGTTCTAATTACTTTTTTGAATTGTTAACTAGTTATTATAACATAATTCCTATAGCAAATGGATTTTAGATACCATGTTTGTCATATAACATAGACTCACATAACCTTGTATGTTTCTACTCATTCTTTGCATTCTGACCTCAATATTTTTGTTTTGTTTGGTGGCAGGCTGGGTTTATCTGACTTATTAAATATCCACTTTATAGGGTGTGGGAGTCTAAGTCGGGATACTTTGAACCTCCCAGTTACACAATCCTAGTTTAGATCCCTCAAACCAAGCCTTCAGAATCCAAGGTTTTAAGAGCCCATAAAGTGGGAAGTAGCTTCTACCCACATCAGTAACAAAGGCCAACATATTACATTAAGGTAGTAGCAACAGGTATTCATATACATGTTTAACATGCAACAGGTAGGGGTAATCGGAGTACGGATCAATTCTGAATGCACCGAGGATTTCTGGCACAAAGAGAAGCAGACAGAAGAGAAAGCAAGGATGGAAGAAAGGTAGAGAGAGGAAGTAAAAAAAGAAATGATGGTAGGAAAACAGGTTTCTTTTCTTTTTCTTTCTTTCTTTTCTTTCTTTCTTTTTTTCTTTTTTTTTACTGTGAGAGTATTTGTGTGTATGTGTATGTAAGTATCTATTCCAGTGAAGACTATTAATTCATGTGTATTTAACAGAAAAGAGAGAGGTGTTAAATCAAGTCACACCAGGTTCTGCCCCAAGAGGGAAATTAGAGGCCAAGTGTCCTGGCAGAAACTCTGGATTTATAAAGCTATGCTTTTGGCCATTTCATGGGCTATGTGTCTCCCTAGGTTCAACATGCAGGTGATTCTAAGGAAGGGGGGAGGAAAGGAAGGGAGAAAGAGGAAAGTGAAAAAAAAAAAAAAAGCAAAGAAACGAAAGCGTTTTCATATGAAAGATGTGCTGTAAGAATTTCAGAATGAATCTATTTGCTCAACTGTTTAGATAATTTAGAAGCAAAAAATTAGGGACCAGAATGATTGAGCTATGTTTCCTCCTCTAATAAACAGGGTTACTACCCACCCAGGCTTCAGTGTGGGCTGCGTTGGCAAAGCTGGCAGGTCCCACCGAGACCCGGAAATCTCTCTTACTTTCACTCAAGGTGGAAAACAGCTGCTTTCTCCTCCATTGGGTGGAGGAGACTTTTCAGTGCTTCCAGCAACATTACTGTTCTCCAAACAACAACACGAGTTATCTTGGTGTTTCTCAACTCTTTGGCAATTGTTACTTCTTATTTATATTAACTTCCATCTAGAATACTCCATGGGCCAAAGAAATTGTTATTATCCAAAGAACCACAAAGGCTGGGACCGGTGTGTTAACCTTGGATTTGGTTCGTCTTAAGAAATCATCATTGGTCCAATCATCATTGGATTTGCTCCATCTCAAGAAATCATTGCTAAGAACATCATTCTTACTTGTTACTTCTCCCATCCTGCTGTGGATACACGCTGCCTTCTGAAGGCCATCATATTATTCATATTTGATGGAGTTTCTGTCCTACACGCCTTCCACTCAACTGTCTGTTCCTACAGAATCCTTCATTTTTTTTCTTAAGCCATTTTCCCTTGGCCTCTGGTCTCCGTGCAGCCCACTTGTTACCCGCTCTGCAAGCCTCTAAACACAGTGGTATTCTGAAAAGGATCAACAGAATGCATGCTCTAATAAGATTCTTAAGTCATGAAATAACTTCTGTTTATTCTATAGCTAGTAAGTCAACTGCCTTGGAGGGGCGAAATCATTCTAAAATTACCCCAAAACAGTGCATGATAAACAAAAGACGTGTACTCACTGGACCAACCATATATTCACCGTCCACAGAATCATCGTCCTCTCTTTCTTCCAATGTGCCACGATTTCTAGTCCGCCTAGAAATGGCTCTGCCTCGACTATGCAGGAAGGTGAAAAGAACTCTCCCAATTTTGCTGAGTGGACTTAAGGACTCCTTCCAACACTACTTCAAAGTAATAACACAAAGGAATCCACCTCTTTGGGTCCCAGCCTCCTTACCCAGGAAGGGAAGGACGGACTAAAGGAGAATTAGGTGCTCTCAAACATTAAAAACAAACAAACAAACAAGCAAACAAAAAACCAAAAACAACCCAAAACCTTTTTTAAACTGAAATCTTACATGGAAGGGAAAAAAAATAGCACAGGGGCAAACGATAAAAGCTGAACCTCTCATGAAATGTCACAGCTCCGTGGAGCAGAGTTTGAAAAACCATTGGATTGGATCATCCTTAAATCCCTTCCAAATTAAATGTTATTTTTATGATTTCCATCTAAAAAAGTCTCAAACCTCCTAAGAGATATTGCTTAGGAATAGATGGGAGTGATTCTATTCAGGAGGAAGGAGTGAGGGGTGGATTATGGTGTCTCTGCACCAAGAGAACCCTGGGCCCCCACACCGGGCCCCCACACCATCTTGGGCCTTTGAACCTTCCCTGCAGGCCAATGAAGGCTTGAGAGTGCAGGAAAGTTCCCGATCCCAGCTGAGGACCAAGCCCAGATCCCTTAGCAACAGCCGCAGAGGGAAGCCTCCTTTTACATCAGCAGATGGTGGTGGGCCCTCACGGCTCTGCAGCTCCTTCTTACAATGGACTCCTGGCTACTATTAGAATCTTCTGGACTCTGCCTAGCAACCAGCACCCCTCAGTAACTAAGGAGCAATCATTCCATCAGACCCCATGATTGCTGCTTGTCTTATCACTCTATACTTTTCCCATGTTCTCCATATATGACATGCCCTGTGTATAAATGTAAATCCTTTAAATAATTCGTATATTGGAGGACAGACGCAGAAATCCAGAAAGTCACAGAAAAGCAAAATGAGTTGTATTTTAAAAATAGCCTGCATTTGTAGTCAGCTTCTGCTTTGCATACAAAATACCTAGGGCTAGTGATTAGAAGGTCACCCAACGTCCTGTCCACTGCAATAAATCAGTGTGATGTCCCCTCCAAGTCTCACAAGAGTTCAGCGGACCAGGCCCTACTCCTCCCACTACATAACTATGTGACCTTGGTCAAGACCCTTCACCTCCAAGCTTTAGTTTCTTCCTTCATAAAGCAAGAAAGATGAGCTGATGATCACGGAGCTTCCTTGGGGCGCTCACATTTCATGACCCTTGGCTTCATTTTTGACCAGGGTCTTTGCACATCTCCAAGCTCAGACCTCGGAGTTTTCTCTTAATCCCTAGAGTCTTCCCCATGAGATCTCAATATTTCTTGTATAGTTCTTAGCATTAGGTTCCAAGCGCGGGGAAGGGCTGGCAAGACCACAAGGCAGGACAGGTTCTAAGAAGTCAGAAATGCAGGGTTCCCCAAGTGACCCTGTGGTTGGAAATGTGAAATCGAATAGCCAGACAAATCCTTAGGATTCATTCATCTATCCACCAGTTCAGTCTCTCCAAAAGTATCTAACAGTTCCTTGCTATTTACCAAAGCATCCGTAGACCCGGAAGACGAGACACGGTAATTTAAAGCATGAATAGTCTAGTGGGGAAAGAGAAGACCCATGCACTTGAGTCAGATAAATAAAGCCTTGGGCCACAGGTGATGCAAGAATAAACATTCACAGAGGCTACCAGGGGTAGAACTGGACCTTTACATTTTCAAGGGAGAATCATGTGGGGATGGATGGTTGACACAGGGCATTCTTGGCCAAGGGAATTCCGAACATGTATACAAACTCGAATGTGGGGTAAACATGGTGCATCCTGACTGGGGGCCCCCGCTCAGTGAGCATATGACCTATGCTGCCAGAGTCCCACACTCCACAGGGCCCTGAGCTCGGCCTAACACCGTACTGTCACCACCTGACGTTTTCATCATTTTCGAGCAAAGGGCTCTGCGCTGCCATTTTGCATGGAGCCTCGCAATTTATGGAGTGTCCCCCAGAATACCAGCTTGCTCAAGGAAAGAGATCCTAGCGTGGACTGGTAAGAGATGACAGTGAAGAGGAGGTGAGGATTCAAGGACAGAGGGCGTGAAGTGTGGGGACGGAGGGTGTGGACTTCATCCTGTACAAGGAGGCGGTATGGGCATGCTTGGAGCAGCAGAGGGATATGGGAACATTGAGATTTCAGGATGACTAATTTCATGCTAACACGGATGGGGGAGACAGGACCAGAGTTGAAGACTCTTCATGACCCATGGGTAAGGCAAGAAAGTCCACTTGCATGTGGTGGGAATGGAGAAGACAGGGAAGATCTGAGAAACAAGTGAATTACAGAGAATTATTATTCTGTCTTGATAATAAATTAAGGAAACAGGGGGAGAGAGAGAGAGAAAGGAAGGAATCAGACTATTAAAGTAGTGTTATTATGGTTATCGGTAGCCAAATTGGTGGGGCTACCAGGAGCCTTTGGGGTAATGCTTTCATCCGGGAACTTGGCAGTCAGGTGGATACCCTAACATCCATTCATTCATTCCATATTTATTGATCACCTAACACTATGTGCAGGCACTGTTTTAGACGCTAAAGATCCAGCCACCGATAAAGCTATCACGAACTCGGCTTATATGCATTTTTCAGTCTAGGGAAAGAGAAAAAGGAAAAGGTTAAGCAAATAGTTACAACTGTGGGCATGCCATGAGAGGGGAGCTCTACGTCATCTGGGAATCAGAGGAGGCTTCTCTGGCTGTTTCTCCCGAGAAACCTAAACAAATCAATAAATGAAGTTGTTAAGCCCACAACCCTGAATTTGTTTCGTGTGTGTGTGTGTGTGTGTGTGTGTGTGTGTTGGGGGGGGGTAATTTTCATTTCCTGAAGACTAGGCATGTCTCCTGAGAGAGGGAGATACGCACACTAAAGTTACTGGCTGAGGGAGGAGTAAAGGAACAACCCAGAAGCCAAGGATACCTTCCCTTTTATTTCCTTCTGAATGGGTTTCCACTGAGTTCTTAAAAGAAATACCTGTTTAAAATCTGCTACGGAAGTGGTTTTTATGCAGCTAAGATGTTCCCACCGGGCCACTTCTCTCCCTGATCACAGCTTTTGTTCCGAGGATGGGCATCGACCCAGCCACTCTGGGCTCGTCCCTGGGAATTTTGGAAATTGGGCTGAGAGCGAGCAAATCCAGGAGCTTTTGGGGGGTGGCCACTGTCAACCATGTGAACCGGGAAAATAGTGCAGCTGGCTGATGGAGAGAGAAGAATGCAGTGTGGACAGGAGCCAGGGACAGTGGCCTGCAGGTGCTCTCGTCCCCAATTCCAGCTGACTTTCCTCCAAGTCTCAGCCACATCCCTGTGTCTGAGTTCCAGAGACGCCCAGGTATCTTTCTAGAAAGTGCTTCTTTTTGCTAGAGCTTGTTCAAGATTTCTATTATCTGATTTTTTTTTTTTTTTTTTTTTTGTCAACAAAGAGGCTTCCTGTCTATGAGTGTTGAGGAAGTGTGTTCAGGGGAGGGGGATGCTGTTGGTACAACCAAGGAAAATTTTGAGATCTGTTTTTAAATCATGTTTTACCAGCCCAAACTCCTAGGAGTATGGACTGAGAGCTTGTAAGGTTGGCCAAGATGTGCACACCCCAGAGCATGACCTTGGCATGCACGGAACCTGGCTGACACATGTCACTTCAAGCATCTTGCATGGCTGTTTTCCTTATGTCCCCTCTGCACAGTGTCAGCTAAAGACCACAGGCCTGGACACAGCAGAGGGGCAGCCAGCTGAGGGTTCTTCCCTCAGAAAGAGCAACAGCACACATTCAGGACTTAGGCCTTGACTTGTGCTGGACCGGCCTTTATACACCACCCATGACTCTGATATTTATGTCTTTAAGGACACTGTCAGGCAAAGGACATTGGGAAGCTGTTGGCCATGGTTGGTCAAGCAAGACTATTCCTGGAGGTTTCGGGTCCCAACTAGGGCAGAAAGTCAATACTGTGGGACACATTATAGATACAAGTCTCCTCTCCTTGTCCAATGGGTGCCCCCCCATCCTTTCTTCCACCTGGCGGTATCCCACTCTGGGCCACAGCTACGCTTCACCTGAGGCACTTTGTGGGGCTGGCATGTACTTCCTTGGGGGTACACAGCCCTCAAACTGCCTGGGGAAGACGAGACAGGGCTGCCACTGATGTGTCCAGCTGGGAGAACGTGGCCTGCCATGCCAGGTTGCCTATGCCATTCCGGCCCCAATCCTGGCCATGTTTCCCAAATAAGGCGGAGAGCCAGGACATATTTTTGTGTGTTCTGATGCCGAGCACACTCTGCTCCTTGCCTTCTGACTCCAGGTACCAATAATAACTATTCCCTGGCCAAACACGGCCCTGCGTGCTGATGCATGGCCAAGTCGCCGCAGTGACCAAGAAGGACAAAGGCCCAATGGTCTACCCGTTTACTGCCGGTGCATCCAGAGGAGAGAAGGTAAAAATGATGACCGGGTTACTGATGTAGCCCTTTGTGGTCTAGGGCAGGGGAGAAGGCGAGCCTGGGATAGGGGGTACTGGACTGGCCTCAGTGGCCCCCACACACGAGCAGGCGTGTACGCAAGAGCCTGGGACCAGACACAGACTGTTCCTCTGGACCAGCTTCGAGCCCCGGGCATTCAGAGGGTAAAAACCAGGAGAATATTCAAACCCTAAAGAGCCAAACTCAGCATTGCCATGCGGCTGTTTCAATGACCAAGCCTCATGGCTCGGTCTAAAGGAGTTTTAGAAAGATGTCTGTTCACACAAACACTGCGAGGCTGTTCTTTCCCTAAGCACCGCACTCAGTTTGTCAAAACATTTGAAGAAGACTAATTCATGCCTCAAAAGGAATTCTCTCTCACTCACAAAGCTGCCAGGTTTGTGAGCTGAAGGCTTTGTGTGTTACAAGAGCTCAAGACACCGCAGGGACAAGGAAGCCGGACCTCCAGTGGGAATGCCCCGGGGCTTACCATGTCACTAAGGGGGCAGAACCACAGTTTGCCTGCTCTCCTGGAGGATGTTTGAGAAAGTCAGGTGGCTCAGGCCAGCTCTGGCCAGTTTGGTGCCAGCGAGAAGCAGAACAGGGGAGCAGCTGAGCACATAAGGGCTCTGAAGCCGGGAGTGCAAGGGTTCAAGTCCCACCTGTTCCATTTCTGAGTCGTGCAATCTTAAGAAATTTCCTGAAAGGTGCTTGCATTTCTTCCTATGTGAGTTTGGGGGTTGGGGAGGGTGACACTACCTCCCGACGAGGTTGTTGAGAGGATTAAATTAGCACCTGCCACAAGCTGAGAGCAGCTCCCCAGCCAACAGTGAGCACCGGATAATTCTGGGGCTGCTCTATCGGGGCTGCAGCCAATCTCCCCAAACACCCCCGTGTCAGGACAGGGGAACAGCAGGGCCACGCTGTCCCCAGAGCCACCCCACAAGGGTCTCTGCTCAGCGGCAGGGAATTTTCCCCTCCATCACAAACAGGTCCCCCAAGCACAGAACAGAAACTCGGCAACTGACATAAACAATTTCAAACACTAATTTCAGAAGACAAATCGTTCCATTTGGGCACCCAGATTCCTCACGGAGGCTTTCCCCACTTGTTTATGCATCCATGGCGCGGAGCCACGAGTGAATTAAGCAGACAGCCTGCACACTCCCGGGATGGCAGGAGCGGCCTGAGGGAGAAACAACTTGCCATTTGACCCGCTTTCCTTGAAAGCTATTGCCAAGGGAGGTCCCTGAGAAGAGGGCCTCTGATTTACACCTCCTGGTGTCCACCCACTCACCGGGAGAGGTCACCAGATCCAAGGCCTGGGGATCCAGGTTCGAGTCCTGCCCCACCATTTTTCTATGTGCGTGAATTGGAGCAGGCAATCAACCCTTCCCGGACCTTGGCTTCTCATCTCTACAAGGAAGGTATTATTATTCCTGCTTTATGTACCCATAAGGAAGGTATCATGATACCCAAAGTATAGTGAATTGCAACGGTCCAACCAAGACTCCTTTAGCAGTGGTAAATTACCACAGGGATATTAACAAGGTCAACGGAGCTGTCCACTGACTCCTTGGAAAAGAACTGGTAACGAAGGGAAAGTAGGACCTGGAGCAAAGTGCATGTTTTATGAGGGCAAGGAAAAGGCATTCTCCGCCAGATGAAGAGGAAAATTTTCATTCCATGTTGCTATATTCTCTAAATGTCTATTTTAGTTCTTTTTGAGATCCCGAGTGGTGCCCATGGCGTACTAGGCTAGTATTTAGAGCATGCATGACTCTTCTGGTTACAAAACAAATGCATGCGCATTAGAGAAAAACTTGGGAAATGTACAAAAGTTCCAGGATGGAAAGGAAAAGCGTAAGTAATTCACATGTTTAATGCTAGTGGTGATACGCCTGCCAGTATCTGCCCTTTCTTCTTCCAATTCACATATATGCACGCCTATATATAAAATATCTATTCTACAATTTCCCAAGAATCGGGATTATAGGATATGTGGAACATGAAGCCTCTTTCTTGCCTTCTAGACAGCTTCCCACCTCGTTAGGGATCTTTCGAAGGTACCATCTTTAACGTGCATGCTATATCCTATTCTGAGTGGATTCAAACATTCTCCTTTAGTTGAACATGTAAGGTTTCTCTTTCAACTTTTCTGCAGTAGACAGAACACCCCCAAGACTGAAGCTTTGACCTCTCATATGCTCTATATGGCCTATACATATGTACACAATAGACAAGACTATACACTCACGCTATTACACAAAGTGCTACATATTAAGAGTGATACATATATATAAGTATATATATGAAGATACGCGAGTATATACACATCATATACGTATGTATATATGTGCCTTCCATCTTTCATTAATACACTTCTACCAGTACCTTTCAAGTTTGGAAAAATAATAAATGTAGATATATTACATTTCTTTTTTAATGTTAGAAAGTAATCTCAGCCCTGCTGTTAGACACAAGATTTTGACGCAACCAGACATAACATTTAGAACATTTTCTATGTCTGGGACATTCCAGGGTGTCAGGCTCTAATCTATGTGTTAAGACCAGAACCTTCTGCAGAGGCTGGTATCCCACTGAGTCAGAGGTTCCTCTGCAAATCCTAGGCCTCTTCCTGTTCTCGACTCCCAGCCAATAGCGTGCTCGACTTGCTGAACCTTCCCCTCTCCTGATCTGAAGCCCTTCCAATCTGAAGCCAGGGCAGGTGGCTCTGCATGAAGAAAGCTTCAGGCAGGGGGAGCGTTTTGTTGAGAGAGCCACTGGTTTCAATGCCAGGCACCTGCCTATCTTAACACCCTGCTTCCCCAGCCAGCACATTCCTCTGTGGGATCATGCGGCAAACTTGATTCTGGGGGCCCACAGATGAAAGTTCTGGTTCTAAAGCTACCGGGTGACCTTGGACAGATTTCTTAAAGGTCTTAACATCTCCTCATTTGTACAAGCAGCTTTGCAATCTCCCAGAGTTGGTATGAAAATAAAAGCATATGGACTGATATGATTTTTTCTGGGGGGGGGTAGTTAATGCACCATAAAATATTACATGTATATATAATGTAACATTCGCTATATAATATAGTCTATGGTATATAAAGCAGCCTGTTCCACTAGCTCTGTGAGCCTTAAATTTTTTTTTCCCTCTGGAGACAGCTCTTCCTCTAGGTTTTATTTTTAGACAGAACAGGATTTTTGATTTTAAGAGAGTAGGATCTGGGTTCTCGGTAGTGCCTGAAAAACAGCCATGAGCCTTTGCTAATCCTTACAGCCAGTGGTAACCTTGCAGGGTCCCAGACAAGGCCCGGGGCTCCTTCAAAAACACCTAAAGACCTAAGCAGGACAATAACCAGCGCTGTGCGGAGATGGAAAGGACAGGAAAGGGAGGGAATAAATGATAATACGGATACAGAGCCCTTGATAGACTGCAGTGTGAATTCTATAATGATAGTAACTATCTTCATTACTCTTAAACACAGCCTGAGGTAACAAAGAAGTGAGAATAGTAGCACATCTTAAGAGATAGCCCGGAGAAGCCCCGAAAAGCCTGCAGTTGTTAATTTAGAAACAATGTGTTTTATATAATAACATTTAAGGGATTGAAAAGTATTGTACCTTAGCACCCCATATGGTAGTTACACAAATGTTGATCTAACGGATATTCATCTGTGAATAAAACTACTGTAATTTATTGCACACATGAGCACATCCCTGAACACGTCAAACACGTCTATGCTTTTTCACTAAAGCCTCACAGAATCCCCATGGGGTAGGCATCTTTGCAGTCCCCTCGACGGAGAGAGAAGTGGAAGTTCGAGAACTCAAAAGCACTGGCTCAGGGGCGCCTCGGTGGCACAGCGGTTAGGCGTCTGCCTTCGGCTCAGGGCGTGATCCCGGCGTTATGGGATCGAGCCCCACATCAGGCTCCTCCACTATGAGCCTGCTTCTTCCTCTCCCACTCCCCCTGCTTGTGTTCCCTCTCTCGCTGGCTGTCTCTATCTCTGTCAAATAAATAAATAAAATCTTAAAAAAAAAAAAAAAAAAGCACTGGCTCAACTTCCTACGACCAGGAAAGGTGGAGCCAATATTTGAACCCACAGAGGCCAGACTATGGCGCCCAATGCCACAAGACATACATTTACAATTTCCAGTGTTCATTAACATGAGGGGCCGTGGGTTTTCAGTCTTCATACAGGAGCGAGGTTTTTAGATTACAGTTTTTTTTTTTTTTAGGTTTTATTTATTTATTTGAGAGAGAGAAAGAGAGAGAGAAGCAAACTCACCACTGATCAGGGAGAGCCCGATGTGGGACTCGATCCCAGGACCCGGAGATCTTGACTGAGCTGGAGGCAGAGTTTAACTGACTGAGCCACCCAGGTGCCCCTGGGTTATAGTTTGAATGTGAGCATGCTTCAGGATTGGTGAGAATTTTTTTTTTTTTTTAAGATTTTACTTATTTATTCGACAGAGATAGAGACAGCCAGCGAGAGAGGGAACACAAGCAGGGGGAGTGGGAGAGGAAGAAGCAGGCTCATAGCAGAGGAGCCTGATGTGGGGCTCGATCCCATAACGCCGGGATCACGCCCTGAGCTGAAGGCAGACGCTTAACCGCTGTGCCACCCAGGCGCCCCTCGGATTGGTGAGAATTTTTAAAGAACTTAAACCTCCCAGGTGCTCAGCCACCTCCCGACCTAGTTCCCTCAGATAAGATCTCTCTAATCACCACTCCTCCAGGACTTAAACAAACAATGCTCATTGCTAGTTGATTTATTACCAAAGTTACTCCTGATTATTATAGCAGACCTGGGAGACACTGAATAATCAAAAGAAAGAATATGGGAATATAAGAAAAAACATAAGAAAAATTAAACATCACTCCGAATCTTACCACCCAGAGATAATCACTTGGGGGTCTTTTCAGGCTTTTTTTTCTAGGCATCTGTTTCAACACTTGGGGTATGTCTGTGGTGTGTTTTGATTGCTGACTTGTGAAGCTTAAAATGTTTCAACTTTTCAAAGTATTTTCTTTCAGAACTGTCTATGGTCAAGAAATGAGTTTGGTATTTTAAATTTATCGACGTTTCACTGTGTGTTGTGCTGGGGGTAGGCACTAAATTTAAAATTGTCTTCTGGTAGACTACTAGACTACCAGGTCACGTCAGAGGTTTAAAGCACATAGTCAGTTTAACTTTAGTGTTCATATCCTAGAAATCCCAATTTGAATTTTTGTCTGTTTGATTAGGTTTACAGAAGTGTGTTTTTTTTCCCTACTACTATGATGATGTTGTCAATTTCTCTTTAAACATTGGCATATTTAAAAATTTCTCAGGGGCACCTGGGTGGCTCAGTCGGTTAAGCATCTGCCTTTGGCTCAGATCATGATCTCAGTGTCCTGGGATCAAGCCCAAGTTCTCGCTCGCTCTCCTGCTCTCTCTCAAATAAATAAAATCTTTAAAAAATATAAAATAAAAAAGTTAATTTCATAGATACTAATATATTCTTGTTTTAAAAGATTCAAATGGTGTATATAGATAGATAGATAAGATCTGCCCTCCTCCCATCCCTGGGTATCACTGTGAACAGTTTGACTTATATTCTTGAAGATTTTTTTTCTGTGTATGTATACCTATTTTTTAAAATAAAAATGCAAATATGCTGCCTGATTGTTTCATAGTGTGCTTAAAAACAACAACAACAACAACAACAACAAAACTAAGTGTACGTCCTGGAGATCTTTCCATGTCAGTTCATACAGAATTTTTTCTTCTCTTTTCTGCTTTGCATTGCATTTTATCATATTCATGAGTGTCGCACAATAACCACGCCCCCACTGATGGAGGTTTATTCTGTTTCCACCCTTTCCGGCATTTTAAACTATAATGCCCTGAAAACCCCTGTACCTACAAGCGTTTCTTTCAATTAGATGCCTTAGTGTATCTCGGTGGATAGCAAGCTCATTTAAAATTCAATAGAAATTGTCAAACGCTATCCCTTGAGGCTTTCAGATGCGCTAAGGGGATTAGGTGTCTGTTTTCTCCACGCTTGGAAAATACTTGATGTTATCAATATTTGACATTTTTGCAGATCTGATGTTTGGAAAAAAATGCTTTCAATCTGCCTGTTCTTGAATGTGAGTGAGTTGAATATATTTCATGTGCTTATTGACGGTTTTTCTCCTTTGAATTATCCTGCTGCTTAGGTCATGGACTTTTAATCCTATTGTTTATACAAGTCCTTTTAATAACTTTGTCTGAATACACATTTCAAGTGTTTTCTTTCAATCTACTGTTTGATTTTGAAATTTCTTTTGATTTTCTTTCCCCATGTAGCATTTTAAACTTTTTAAGAGGCCAAATACGTCAATTTTTATTTCTCCTCTGGCTTCCGTAACAAGCTTGGAAAGGCCTGTCTTACTCCAGAGTATAAAACGATTCTGTTTTCTACTAATATTTTATAGATTTCCTTAGCTCTTTAATCCATATGGATATTTTTAAAGACTCATAAAATAGCTGAATTCATTTACTGCCAAAAGGACGTCAATTTTCCCAACACACTTTCATCACGTATCTTACGGCTAATTTGAATAGCCACCATTATTAGTTTAATAACTAGAGATTAAATTCATACATATATACATAAATGTGTGTAAGTACGTGCACACACACACACACTCAATTCTGATCCACGGATAATATGTTTTACTCCTAATACTAATTACTACACAGGTGTATCTTTTTGTTTCTGGCTTTATTGCAGTATAATAGACAAAACTGTTAAGAGGAGAGTGCGTGACATGATGGGTTGATGTGTATACACATTATGGAAGGATACCCACCACGGAGTTAATTAACAGGGCTCTCATCTCAGATATTTATCTTTGTTTGTTTGTTTCTTTGGCGAGAACACTTAAGTTCTGGGCTCTTAGCAAATTTCAATTATACACACAGTATTATCAACTACAGTCACCATGTTACACATTAAATCCATAGACCTTATTCATCTTATAACTGAAAGTTACCAGCCTCCCTATTGCTCCCACCCTCCAGCCCCTGGCGACCACCACTCTACTCTCTGGTACCAGAGACTTCTTTTATAGCTATGTTTAGTGTCTTGGGGCAAGCCTATTCTTGTTGTCGGTTTTCAACAATTTCTGGAATTTTTGTTCTTAAACTGAGATTTAAATAGTCAGCTTTCATTTAAAGTCCTAAAATTCCGGGAGGATGGCATGTATAATTTGTAGATTAACTCATACTAGAAACAAGTCTCTTGATAAATCACTACTTAGGAAATCAAGGATAAGAATGGTAATTGGGTATATGCCTGGAGTTGTCGTCCAGAATGAAGTATATTAAATCCACTTGGCCAAGTGGGCATGTATGTTGGAGCTAGGGAAGGTTGGGGGGTAGGAGGAGGGAGCTTTTAGGCTGTAACAGCAACGGTCATCCTGACACAGCAGAACCAATGGGTCAGGTGTGGCCTCCATCTGTTTTTAGTTATGTTACTCTGACCAAGTTGCTTTGACCCTAAACTGCTTCATCTATAAAATGGGGATAATCACAGGTGTCCCATAGCATTCTGTAAGGATTAAGTGAGATCATAATAGTGGTACAGATAACAGGTTCTCATTAACTCCTAGTCCTCTTTGCTCCTCCTTTGATGAGGGGTCAGTCCTATCTGGTAACAGGTCGTTCCCAAACAGCAGATCACAAACAGCAGTTTCCAAAGGTATCAGGTGACTGTGCCCCTTTTCCTTTTTATTCTTGACTGAAAAGGCGTGAAAAGCTTACTGAACACCAGTCACCACTGAGTAAGTACCCAAGACAACTCAGAGCTAGTCCGATTACGGGGGCAAGCATTCACTCCCATATGGAAATTGGACTCGAGTTAAGCTTGGTACATTGTAGGTGCTCCAGAAATATTAGCTACCAAAGTGGATCATAAAGATTTATAACCAGTGGTCCCTCACTGGGAGATTTACTCTGAACAATGGGTATCCTGTAAAACAATCCTGGGGAATTAAAAAGGCTATGTGCATTAAGATTTTCATAGTAATGCTATTTATAATGTGAAAATTATAACTGGCTTCATTTTCCAACCCGAGTGGAAAAGGTTTAACAAATGACGATATACTCACTTGATGGACTTTGATAAAGTCTTCAAAACAAGAATGTGTTACTACGTACCAGCTCGGAAAACGGCTTAGGATATCATGCCCCCCGATAAAAATGCTGCATATAAACTTCTGTATATACTCTGACTGTAACTTTATAAAAATCTTTACGCATCTGGACAAGGACAGGAAGGAAACACAAAACAGTAAAAACTAAAGTATCGAGGAGATTATTGTTCAATTAATGTTGAGTAGCATTTTCTGGATTTGGCCTGTTCTGGAGCCTTCTTGCCCTGTCAGGAGCTTGAGGACCAAGAAAGTTCCACATGGAACTTGACCTCAGACAGAGAAACCAGCCCTACCTGTCCTGAGGAGAACAAAGTCCAATGACTTCCGGAAGGAAGAGTGTTTCCGGAAATAGGAAAGGCAGAAAGCTCTGGGCGACATTCCAGTCATTTCTCCTGATCTGTGAAAGGAGGATATTCCCTGGGGCTCCCTGACTTTGTTTCCTAAGAAAGAACTGATGACTTTTTTACATAAGGGGCCGAGAAGGGGCTTAGAAGGGGCTTAAGGGGCGGAGAAGAAAGAGATTCAGATTGAGGATGGAAGACTTAGTTAGGTGGTGAATCAAATTGGGGTGCCAGCAAGGGGTGCTAGGCCAGACATCCTAAGTAACTGAGAGGTTGTGGATCCGCTCTTTATGGCTACCCGGACGGAGTGAGGGCTGAGTCACCAGGCACGAGCGAAGCCATTACATACACTTTATACGGTACCTAAGTCAGTATTTCTGCGGCTAGCATCCTACTGCTTCTTTAAATCTAAGGTGGCTGATTTTAAGGTGGCTGGATACAGCAAACCTCAACGGGAGTGATGGAAATGATAATGGAAGTAGGTACTCCAATTGCGTCTATGGGGAAATGGAAAAATTTATCTTCCGTCAACCAACAGGAGAAAAGAAAGAAATTATTCTCCTTTCAGGGGCTCTCGAGGGCACTCTGCTGTGCCCAGCTAAATAATACATAAATAATAAATAATAAAGTCAGGGATAGCCTTATTTATTCTAAATTTCTGGGAATAAATGACATTTGCACAGCATCTGGAGATGCTCGTAGTTTGCCTGGGAATAAGATCTGAGACTGGTTAAGTGAGGTTTGACTTACTAGTTATTCTGGACGACATCGGCAGAGAAGTTAGTGCAAATTACTCATTAAAAACAAACAAATCCTACCTGCTTATAAAGTTGAACATCTAAGCACTGAAACAGGAAGGCTGTAAAACAATTACTTGGCTAACAGTTGTTGGCTTTTTTTTTTTTAAATCCTATTTATGTCCATCAAAAGCTTTTAACTCCCCCACGTTTGTCTCTTGTGCAATTCACATGTCACCAGGTCACGTTATCCCTTCCCATAGGGGGACAGGGACTTCTTTCTGTACAAGAAACCATCAATAATTCTGCAAAGCTCTTTCCCTCACAAATGGCATGAATCATTTTATCAGTATGGAAACAAAGGCCCAGTGAGCAGGGTTGATTCCTATCCCAAGGTCATGGAATTGGAAGGAATGTGATGGGCTCCCCCGCAACGGCCCTGCCCAGGGGAGAGCATGAGTGGGTCTGGGAACGCAGACACCTGTGAAATGCACCTGCTGGTTCCTCCTTCCGGATCTGGGCAGAAATGCAAGCTAGCTGGTCACCATCTGTTAGACGGCCACTGAGTTCTTGCTATTAACAGGGAAATAGAGGCGATGAGAGACCACTTTATGCTCCAGCATCTTCTATTCACATTTGGCTTCCCTGCAGTATATAGAAGTCAGACCCTGGGGCTGAGCGCTCCTAGTTTGGCCATGTGCTTCTGTTTCTCTCCAATTTAATTCAACTAGATTAGAATCCTTCCAATCTGGTTCAGTCCAACTTGACCAAGTCTTCCTGACTGTGCCTGCCACACGCTATAGCAGAGAACAGATGAATGCTACTCCTCCTGGTCTCGAAAAACTTAATTTTTTTAAAGGACTCCAGGCACACTAAATTGGACTAATTATAATCCTTGATTCATGTTAATTGCCACATAGGATCATTGAGCCCTGAATGAACACTGTTAAATTAATTTGCTTAATAATAAATATGCAGGCACCCACTGCCTAACCTAAGAACTCCACCAGCAACTGTTTCCTTAGCTTGGTCTATACCCTACCTCCTCACCTAGCCTCCCCTCTCCAGAGGGACTCCTTTTCTGAATTTTGCATTTATACTCTCTCCTCCCCTTGCTGTTCCAGTTTTAATACCTAACACCTATGCCTAAAAATATATAAAAAAACATAGATTGCTGGGGCACCTGGGTGGCTCAGTGGGTTAAGCATCTGCCTTCGGCTCAGGTCATGATCCTGGGGTCCTGGGATCGAGCTCTGCATTGGGCTCCCTGCTCAGTAGGGAGTCTGCTTCTCTCCCTCCCTTTGCCCCTTACCCCCCTACCCGTGCTCTCTCTTGCTCTCAAATAAAATCTTTAAAAAACCCAGATGGTTTACTTTTCTTGCTTTTGGATAGTCTTCAGGGGAAGAATAAAATGTATCTGCAATACATATTTAATGATGCCCTCTTTATGCCAATCACGGTTCTACATGCCGGGGAGGAAAGCAGTGAAAACAAACTAATGAAAATCCTAGCCTCTACAGCAGACAAATAACAAACGAGTAACCAATCAAATGTTTAATAGACCTGATTAACGTAAGAGCTATGGATAAAAAGAAGACAGGGGGGTGGTCGGGGCTCTTGCCGCAGTGATGAAGATGGTGAGGGACAGCCGCCCGGTACGGGAGTACATCTCACGCAGCTGGGGCGGGAGGAAACAGCTATAGTCTCAAGTAGGCGGCCTGAGCCAGACCCCAAATGTTCCTTTGGCTTTTAAAAAAGATTTTAAGTTCCCACTTAGGAATGAAAATGCACTCATCTTTGAAGGTCCTGCTCATTGTGTTCTCATGTGCATTTCTGAAGGCATAGTCCGCTGGAACCATGCACAGAGCAATGGAAGGTCGGCTCTAAGACTCCACGTGAGGATGGGGAAGGTTCCTTCCCTGCTCCCCAAGTGTATACCCAGCCCCCAGCTTCTCGTAACATCCACTGCAAGGGAAACACGGAAGACATAGCTGTCGAAGGAATGAATGAATAAATATGTAATTCACACACAGCATTTTCCAGGTCACCTGCGACCTTCTTGAGGACAGGATTACAATCCTACAAAGATTATCCCTGGGGTGTTGGGGGGGGGGCAATGATGCCTGATACCAATTAGTAACAGAGATCCAAGGAGTGAAAGGGCGAGTTGGCATCTAAGTAAGCAGCCAGGAAAGAAAATCATCAGAGTGCTTACCTGGGTGGGGAGGAGGGGGGGGAAAGGCCTGCCAATAACCCACCTATAGAGATTCACCCCATCAAAGAACTCACTGTTGCAAACTGTGAGCTAGTGTCCGTTCAGAGCAGAATTTTCCACAACGTGTTTATCCAGCTAAACCTGCCCCGTGGGATGCTGTGTGAATAAAGGTGAAACAAGTCTGGGAATCACCTCTTTTTAAAAGTTCACAATATAGGGGCACCTGGGTGGCTCAGTGAGTTAAGCACCTGCCTTTGGCTCAGGTCATGATCCTATGATTTCAGCGTCCTGGGATCAAGTCCCTCATTGGGCTATCTGGTTGGTGGGGACTCTGCTTCTCCCTCTTCCCCTTCCCCTGCTAGTGCTCTCTCTCGCTCTCAAAAATAAATTTTAAAAATCTTAAAAAGTTCACAATATACATCAGAACTAGTAAGGTCTTCCAGAAATCCTGCAGTTAAAGATCCAGTGTATTTTTCAGCATACTCTGCCTCCCTTTTGTTAAAAATGTCCTGCCGCACTGATGTTAAGGTCCTGGGGAATCAGTCTTTGTGGACCACCATGGGGAAAACACTGGGACTGCGGCCACGTAATCCATATTAAGGGAAAAGTTCTGCAGAACAAAGTCTGCAGGACAGAGGGATGGTGGAGGTAAGGAAGGTAGGAAATGCCATATTAGAAGGTGGGATCATAGGTGGAGTAACGTGCCCCCCCCCGAAATATCTACGTCCTAATCCCTGGGACCTATGATTAGGTTACTTCACATAGTCCTATGGACTGAACTGTGTCTCGCCCCTCCCTCTCCAAATCTGTATGTTGAATCCCTAAACCCCAGTGGGATGTATTTCCTTTGGGAAATATTAGGTTTAGATGAAGGCATGAGGGTGCCCCCCGCCCCCGGAAAGGGATTCTTGCCCGTTTGAACAAGAGAACCAGAGAGCTCACCCTTTCCCACCCCCAGCTCTCTCCTCTTTCTCTTTCATTCTGCAGCCGTGATATCTGCTGCATCCTGTGTTGGGTTGCTAACGAGCTGACCGTAACATAGGGGGATTATCCTGAATGAGCCCAAGGGAATCACAAGATTCTTACACGCCCAAGAGAGACAGAGATTTGAAATTGCTACGCGGTTGCCCTGTGGAAGACAGAAGGGACCATGAACCAAGGGATGTAGGCAGCTCTAGAATCTAAAAGTCAAGGAAACAGACTCATTTGAGAGTCTCCAAAAGGAACACAGCCCTGCTAACACCTGCATTTTAGCCCAGTGAGACCCTTCTCAGACTCCTGACCTCCGTAACGAGAAGATAATAAATTTGCGGTTTCAAGCCACTGACTTTGTGGCAATTTGCTAGAGGAGGCGGATAGCACTGCCGCTGAGAAAGGGATGAGTGGTAAAGAAAGACATTCGTGCAGCTAGGAACAGCTTGTACAGACACACCCAGAGTGAAAATGAGCCCTTTGCTTCCTTCTATTCTGCTTGCATCCAGGAGAAATTCCTGAAAGATCTCGATAGAGCAAGTTTGCCCCAAATTTTAAAAATAATCTCCCGGTCATTTCAATAGCGAGGTGGAATGGAGGAATGGTTAAGACATTGGCGCTCAAAGAGGCTTCCCACGAAAAAGGGGTCTTTGATGAAATACTGAAGCAATGCATGCACACGTGAACAATTATCTTAGAGTAGCGTAATTATGAAGACGACAGGTGTGATTCATTTATCCACTCAAGAAATATGTATTGAACACCTGCTGTATGTCCAGATCCCTGAGAACACAACAGTCCGAAAATGGCACGGTTAATGGTTTTAGGAAGCTTCTCGTGTTCAAATGTGACAAAAATACTCAAGGCCATTCACTTGGGAAAAAAATATCAAATCTTTGGGCTGGAAGCAATTGCAGATTCAACCAGAGTCAGCCACTGCCTCTCCAGTGCTTTCTCTGCATGTGTTTTGGCTTCTTTTGGCTGAGGCCCCAGGTCCAGGGGTCCCTGCACCTGAGCACCAGTCAGCCTGTCTGCTGAGCTCCCCCCTCCGCCTCCCCCCCTCCTCCTTCCCTCTCCTTCTCCCCCGAGAGCCCAAAGAGAAGCTCCCATGTTCTTCCTCAACCCATGTGCTGGCTTCTACCCTAGGTGACCCAGCATTCATGTTCCTGGCACACCCCCTTCTCATTCCGAGTCTCCTCTTTCATGCCTAAAATGCGAGTTTTGCATTTTGCGGTGTCTTTGGGCCACCCAGAATCTCGAGAGCTCGATGGGATATTGGAGGGGCCAGCAGAGAGTGTTCGTCAAAGGCTGCTCAGGTTGACGACAGAGAAAATACAGAATTGCTAGCTCAATTTGGATTTTCAGATAACAGTATGTCCCTAATTTGGCAACATGCTAAAAATTATCCATTGTTTATCTGAAATTCAAATACAACTGGGCAGCCTGTGTTTTTACTTATTAAATCTGACAGCCCTATATTTCTGGGAGTAGGAGGCGAGATCATGGTGGATACCAGAGTCTGCCTTTGCAGACAGAAGAGGAGACAAAAAGCAAAAGAAATATAGTTCTCTTGAAGGGAAGTCCATGAATGGACCTCTCTCTCTCCTTTTGATCCTTTGTGGGTGGTATAGATCCATACATCGGAGTCTGAGTTTTGTTGACACAAGGATTCTGGTGTTGAGGGAAACTGGTGACAGCGATACCGATTACAGTGAGAATTTTTTAGAAAGTCAAAAAGGGATCAGTTTAAAAGTAATACTACTTACTACATTTATATAAACTGCCTACCCCTTATGTCCAACAGCTACACAGCCCCATCACAATTTTGTTTGTTCCTGGTCTTTGTGCGTCTTCATAAAACAATAAAATGTTATGAAAGGGTCTGTGGGATCACCTAGTCCAAATCTGATATTTACAGGTTCAGTAACCGAGACTGAGAGAGAGGAAGGGAGCAACCCAGGATCATGATCTGTCCCTAACAGTATTTTTCCAGGGCTTACCACGTACCAGGCATTTTGAAAACGCTCTGCTTGTATTATCACATTCAATCCTTGCAACCGCTACATAATCACCGTTATTGGGATGAAGCAAATTGCGGCAGAGTATTACGGCCCTTATCTAAGGTCAAGGTAGTGCAGCTGGGAAGTAGAAACACCTGCCAAACACCCACTCAGCTTGTTTGGCTCCACATTCACACACTCAACCATGAAACCCCACAGCCTCTCAAATAAGAGGAGTTTCTATCATTAAATATGTTAATCCATGTAAAATGTCCCAGTTTACTGCTTCTGTCGCGTCATTTTGTCCTTAAGAACAAGGTCACGCGAACACAGTTTACAGAAAGCTGGGTGGACGCTGTTCCCACACACGTCAATTTCACTGTCAAACCGGTTATCTGTTCACTTATAAACAAGCCCTACAACGTGGGACGCCTTGCTGTGATCAGAGAACAATTTACTTCCATTTACTGTTTGAAATAATTTTAATTAGACACGTAACGCCAGGGTCTACCAGCCAAGCAAACGCTGGCAGTGAGAGAGGGTTTTACGAATTTACATTAGGAGTAGCTCCTGAAAGCAAAGAAGAAAAAAGCCCAGGGAGCAGAAATCAAAACAGAGAAGAGGCTTTCTTCTCCATTGTTAAACACAAAATAAACGATATTCTCTTAGGAAGAGGCAGGCCCTCTCGCTAGCATGCTGCCTACCCAAGGTCTGAGCTGCTGCAGCTGGACTTTATGTAATTATATCCAGGAGGAATCATGGGGGTCTGCAACATGACATTTACTTAGTTTCACATGCTGCTTGTTTTTTCTGCTGTGTCTTTCAGGAGATTATCAGCCCCTTGTATCTCTAGGGACCAAAGCACTTTGTCCATTTCCAGACCCCAGTTTGGCTGTTGATCAAAGGTGGAGGATTAAGCATGCCCATATCTGCGTTGATATCATGTCTTCCTGAATATCGTCTTTCCTGTGATACAAAAACCTGTCCAAGCTTAAAAAAAAAAGGAAAAAAGAAAGATTGAAGAGAAAAAGAAAAAGAGAAAGAAAAAAAGATTAGAGAAAAAGAAAAAAGGAAAGAGAAAGAAAAAAAAGAAAAAGAAAAAGGACGAAAAAGAAAAAAAAAAAAAGAAAGCGAGTTGGCAATTGGTATTCTCAGAAGCTCCACGAGGGTCTACCTGGGACACACCAGGACTCCACTAACCCATTAAAACAGGAATTAGGATTTGCCTCTCCTCTGCACTTTCCCGAAGGAAGGCACCGAGTTCCCCGTTTTGCAATTCTACTATCAAGTACTTCAAATCCTTTTAGAGACAAACCAGCCCTCCCCTGCCCCCTACACTAAACGCGCAAAGGATGCATCTTGAAATGAGCTTAGCTCCTTGCAAAAACAAATCTGCATCCTCTCTTCTTCAGAAAGGTGGCAGTGTTGCCTTGCGGTTTTGACCACAGTACAAAGCAGCGGCAAGGTCTCCGGCGGATTAACAGACCAACCAGCGCACCTCACCCGGGGAAATGAGAGGAAGGACATAACCCACTGTGGAACCCAGTGCCCGGCAGGTTCACCCCGGAGCGTCAGGGCACGGAGGCTCGCGGCCCCATAAGCTCTCGAACGGTCATCGCCCTTCAACAGTACAGAGCCCTAGACAACCTCCAATGGACCCCACAGCCATCTAAAAGCCAGAAGCGTCTAAGGAACTCCCAGTGACCCTTTCTTTCCAACATCCATTGTTGAAACATGATTCCCAAGTGAAAACACTAAGTGGTCCCATTTAGAAAAGCTGCGGAGAATCATCATAAACGACGCCAGTATCCTACCAACACCTGTTAGGGGGGAATGTTCACACAGGAGTTCTCAGAAAGGAATCCACCTTCTAAGTAGGAATTCTGCCATTGATTGAGTGGTTTGTTACCGCTTTTATAAAGCCGGTATCACACACAGTACTGCTGAGAAAGAACTTCAAGGGCCCCAGTGTCTCCCTGCCTCAACGTGGAGACCCACGCGTTGGTACCTTCCGTGGGCGCCTACACCAACCCTTGCATGGCGAGCCGCTGGACTTCCCGGCTCTCCCTTCCACTCACCTTCACTCGGCGTCCTCTCTGAGAAGTTTCTCTACGCGCCACTAACACAGAAATTTTGGGGGGAAATTCTCCATTTATAAATATCAGATGGTTTGGGAAAAAAATATTTGTGGCACTGGACTTTTTTTTTTTTCTACAGTGATGTCATCCTAAATACTTGGTGTGCTCCAAATTTGCTATTTTTACTTCCCCCAAGGGACTTTTTTGGGAAATACATTTGTTTGGATTCGCTACATTTTCAGTGACCCTGGTCTATTAATACACAGGTTTCATCTTCTCAGTTACAACTGATATTATGTAGCTTTCCCACTTGAAACCCCTTATTTGTTCATTTTCAATGTCCTTCCTTCCGGATGCGCCCCTCCAAAATTTCTATTCACAGATACAGAAGAAAATAAAAAAAAATCAAAGAATTGGCCTATTCACACACAAAAACCACATCCAACAATTCAAAGCATTGGAAACGGAAGACATTCAAGTTTCCCGCCCCCACCCCCACCCCCAAAGTCAAATAGAAGTCTTCACTTTCAAAGATGCGCTTGGGGGTGGGGGCGAGCAAAGTGGAAGGAGCCGCGGCTGGGAAACACTGGCTGGGAAGCCGTCTAGAGTTGCGAGCTGTAGAAGAGGAAAGTTAACAAGGAACGCTAAGCGACTTAGCCCTACCTGATCTGAACTTGCTCCTAATCAGCAAAGAATGCTCAGACCCCAGGAGTGTCATGTTGCGTCTCAACGAGCCGCTGGTCCCTTGGCCAGACGCCCCCTGTTTTCCACCAGGAACGGGCTCCCGGGAGCCCAGCGGAGCGCAGCTAACAACCCAGAATGCATCCAACTCTCCGGGAGCGCCCCTGGGTAGGGGGACCGCGGCGGCCAGCGGCCGAAACCGGTGTCCCCAGAAAGCTGGCGGCTCCCCCCTCGCTGCGCGGGGCTAACTGACTCGGAGCCGGCGGGACCCTCCTCCTGCGCCGAGTCGGGCCGGCAGCGGCGGCATCCCAGGCGTGCCCGGCTGATGTCATAGGCTGCCAGCGATCGCGGAGTATCGCCACCACGCCTTTATGAAGGGCCCAAGTTTGCCATCTGATACTTTTTTACTACTGACAGCAGCTCAGCCAATCAGGCGCGGCGAGCGGGGCCGGCGGCCGCCGGGGGAGCGGCGGGAGCGGGGTCCCGGCCGGCGGCGGGTGGGCGGCGCGCGGGGGCGCAGGGGCGCTCGGGGCTGCGCGGGGGTGGGTGCGAGCCCCCCGCGGGGCAGGATGCGCGCGCACGCGGCTCCCAGCGGGGCTCGGGACGCAGCGCGCTCCCACCGTCTCTCCGCGTTCCCGGGCCTCGGGGCGCAGGCAGAGACGAGCGGCAGCCGGGAAAGGGAAAAGCCTTTCGTTTTCCCGGGATGTGCTCTTTCGGGACGAACGTGACTCGGTTGGATGGGCACAGATGCGGACATCCAGCCCGGGGACACGAGGCCCTCCCTCTGGGGGAAGACACAGCAGTGGAACGGACGCCCTGGGGGTCGCAGGGGGGGTACTCAAGGAGAGAGGGTTTCAGGAGCGGGGGGCGGTCAGAGCTGGAGTCGGGCTTAGCTTGCAAAGGCTTTGGGCTTTTCCTATTCCCTCCTCAGGGGGGGAAATCCATTCCGAACCCAAAATGGAGTTATCTATCGGACATCTAGAATGTGCCAGGGGTTATTAGCTCCACCTGATCTGAACCGGCTCCTTAGCAGGCTCATCGGGGAAGTAAAACACTCTGCTTTCAAGAAGCTTGCTCCGTAGGCACCGAAAATAAAACCCAAACTGTACCTACATGATGTTGGGTTGAATTGATTTGCAACCTTCTACGCGCGTGGGCCCCAGGTCTCCTGGATCACATACTAACTGCTTAGGTCTCAGGAGAGCGCAGCCCTTACAAGGTCAGGGGGTGACAGGTGAAGACCCGGTAGGACAAGCTGCTGGGACAACTTCCGGTGCCCCGAGTTCAGGCCTCTGCCGGAATACTCTGATCCTTGTCTTCATTCTTTGGATGCGACCAGTCTGTGTACAGAAGGCCTTCTGAGTTAGGCCATGCCGTTCTTGGGTCAGAAGGGAGGCAAAGCAATCCCAGCCATGTTCCCACTGGGGACAGTGTCCTAGTCAAGGAGGGCATTTCCGTATGTCCATATGGGATTATGTTCCATTTCCACACACAGTGTGTTACTTTCCTAGTCCTGGAGTAACAAGTTACTGCAAGCTTGGAGGATTAAAACAACACAAACGTATTACCTTGCAGTTGTAGAGGTCAGAAGTCTGGGTTCCCATGGGCTAAGGTCGAGGTACTGTCACGGCTACTATGGTCCCTTCTGGAGGATCTAGGGGAGAACGGTTTCCTGCCCCGTTCGAGCTTCTAGAGACCATGCATGCTCTTTTGCTCGTGGTCCCTGCCTCCCCTCTTCAGAGCTAGCAGTAGCTCTCACCCCCTCAAGTGACTCTGATCTCCACATCCCCCCTCCACTTCTGCCTCCCTCTTCCATGCTTTAAGGACGCTTGTGATTACATTGGGCCCCCCTGGGTAAACCTTATTGCAAGGTCAGCTGATTGCCAACCTTAATTCCTTCTGGTACCTTCAGGCCCCCTTTGCCATGTGGTGGAAGAGACTCCTGGGATTGAGATATGAATAGTGGGGAGGGGAGACATTATTCTGCCTAACACAGAGTGACCCCCTCCTCCTCCCAGCATGTTCCTGTCCTCAGTCAAGCCCCAGGCTCCTGGTCTTCGATGGAAAGAGGTCAAGGGGCTGGGGTTTGGGAACCCAGGGCCACAGGAGCCTGGGAGCATTCCAGAGACTTTGAGCTGCCTGTGGCAGAGAGGTGCTCTGCAGGGAACAGATTAGTGACATAGGGAATGTTGCAAGATGATCCTTGTGGAGAAAAACAAAACAAAACAAAACAAAAAACTACTCTGAGCAACATTAAAAAAAAACAAAAACAAAAAACCCAGATTTTTATCCTGAGCACCGTAGGGCTGAGAAGAGGTCCACGCAACTTGGCAGAAAATTCTTTTTCAGCGAAAGTTGTGAGGAAAACAGTTGGAGCCAGCATTGAAACTAAGGGTCTGTGTGACCTCGGGGAGTTGGACAGGAATACGTTGTTTTCCCTCCACTGGCCTGACAGAGTGTGTGTGTGTGTGTGTGTGTGTGGGGAAGCTTGGTTTCTTTTTTGAGTGAGTTTGGAAAATGCAGGTCACCACAATGTCAATTTTCCCATCACAGCACAGAGCTGCCCGCTGAGATTTATGCCCCCTACAGTGTGGAGTATCTCTGGATATAAAGATGCTTATATAGAAACTCATCCTTCCTCCTCTCTATGCAAGCTTCCCCCCTCCCCCCGCATTTTTTTTTAAAGCAATTTGGAGAGGCTGTTCCGGGGGCGGGGGGGGGAGGGAAACGATCTCCAAGCAGCTACGAGAACAGCAGCTCGGAGCAGCAATGGCATGCCACCAACCTCTGTCCTCCAATTTGACCATCTTGGCGGCACTCGTCCCGTACCTTCCGACCCCAGGACTTCTCTCCCGAGCCTGTGATGTAAGGTGGAGGGGAGGGAGGAACTGCCTGCCTCTGGAGACACTTCATCGGACTCTGAGCTCCCTCTGGGACCTGGAGTGAGTTATCAAAGTCTTCCAAGACAGCATCTTCCGGTAACATGAAGTTGGAAATATTTACTTCTAGAAGCACAGGGGAGTTTAAATGAGATAGGACATTGGGAGTGCCCAGAACAATCCTCCATGGCGTGTTTTAGATCTCTCTCTCTTGACCCTCCCCTGACCTCCGATCATTCTTGATGATTCCACGCAATCTTGAATCCCTGTGTTATGGCTTTCCTTTAGTCCGCCATGGGTTATCTATGACTGGGTAACAAATTACCACAAGTGTATCGGCTTAACACAGCACACATGCTTACTATCTCGAAGTTTCCGTGGGTCGGGACTCTGGCTGTGGCTTAGCTGGCCCTTGGCTCAGGATTTCACAGGGCTGTAGTCAAGGTGATGGCTGGAGTTGTGGCCTGGTCAAAGGCCCAGTGTGGCCCCTTTTCTTCCAAGCTCACTGGCTGAGTAGAATCCAGCTCCTTGCAGCTCGAGAACTCATCATCGGTTGCTCTGTCCAGGCCAACAGGGGAAACTCTCTTTCACGAAAGACCCTTTTAAAGGACTCCTCTGATTAGGCCAGACCCACACAAGATAATCTCCTTTTAAAGAACTCAAAGTCATACCACTAAGGAAACTTCATGGTATCTGCAAAACCCCTGACTTTTGCCAAATCACATAACCTAACCATGGCCGTGTCATCTGTCGCATTCAAGGGCCCCTCCCATGCTGAATGAGAGAGGGTTATATGAGGGTGTAACTCACGGAGTCTTCTGCCCTTCACAACTGTGGTCCTGGGCCTGCAGCCAGTTGGGAGTGGTTGTGTCCGGAGGCCTGAGTCCACCATACAGCTCAGGGTGCTCGGCTTGAACCCCGACCCTGTGTGGACCTCCTCATGCGGCCACCTGGGGTGAGGGGCTGGGTCGCAGGGCACAGGGTGGTGAGCAAAGGGACAGCTCACTTATGTGGACCTCGGGACCTCCAGTTGTCTTAGCATAATCCCCGCCCCCACCCCCGGTCATCACTATCTTCTTCTAGACCTCATCGTCTCCTTGTCCTCAGTGCCCGTCCCTTGTATCGTCTGTTTTCTCTTTTTTCCTTTCACGTGTCTGACGAGCAACTTCAGGGGGGCATCTGTTCCTCTTTCATCCACTCTCCGAAAGTGTGCGTAGGGATCTGTGCACGCCACTTTGGCGAGTGTCCTGGTTAGACACACAGCTTACACGCAGGCTTACTCAGGTGTTTCGACCCTCGATAGGAGAGAATGTGCTGGGGCAAGGGGGTGTCTGCGGCAGACCCAATACTCAGGGCTTGTCCAAATGGGGCTGCGAGGACCTATAGCCTGGGTTGACTATAACCAGACAGCTGGGAAAATATTCCATGTATTGGTTTCTAAAAATGCGAGTGGCTATTAGTAATTCCAAAAAACAAAAACAAACAAACAAAAAACTAAAACACAGTAATAGCAACACTCTTAAAACACAGTATGAGTCATCGGGAGGCAGATTCAGGATGTGGGATCTGAGCCTTATATATCTGGGTGGGGGGGGCTTTAAAAAAATGAGCGCAAAATCGGAAATGGGATGGTTCGTGAAAGTGTGACTTTTGACCAAAATTGAGAAATGGAATCACAACTACCTGGAGCATGGAAGATGTGGATCTTTCGGTCAACTGACCAGAAATGGCAATGCAGAAATGCTTCCTACTTGCATCCTGGCTTCCCTTCCCACCTGGAACTCTCTAGAATTCCCAGCTACTCCCAGCACCCCCAGGGCCTGTGTCAGTGGGAGGAAGGACCCTGACACTAAAGTTTCATCAACTTCATGGTAAATCCGTCTCTGGGGCCAATAAAACATGTCTTCAAGCCAAACGAGGCTCTTATACCTCTGCCAACAAAGTCTGGTCTCCAGGAGGCTCCGTGACCCCCGGAACGACAGTAAAAATGCGTGCTACCAGTTACCAATTTAAGAAATTACCTATTTAAGGAATGCGGCCTCAGCCTATCAATTTTGCTTCAATTTCAATTCCAGAATTAATATTTATTAAGCACGGACTGTGTTCTAGCCCTGCAGGGGTTATAAAGATAACACAGACGTGATCCTGGACAGTGCTAGGGCATCCCCTAAGCTCCCAACGCACCAGAAATCCAATGTCATTATTATGCTCGTACCAGAATGAAATCTCAGGTGGAACTCAGGGGAGCCGCCCTGCTGATATAACCCGTTTTCTTTTGCGAAAGTGAATGTAGAAGGACTTTTGCCTGAGTTAAACAAAGGCTTTAAGCTAAACAAATGTAAAGAAAGTAGTTTCTGTTGAAAGTATCTGTCCCAGCTCCTTGTCCCCCTGCCTGCCGGCAATGTTTCTTACCCTGTCCCCCTCTCTTGGCACTTCTCCGTCCTAGCTCGTGCCCAAGGAAAGGGAATGCAGTTCCATCATTCTGGTTTAAAGCCACTGGGTTGAGCCACATTCACTAGAGGGCAGGGTCACTGCGTTAAAAAGTCAAGCATCCGTGTATTGCCTCTTCTTGGGCTTCTTCCTGGTTGCTATTACTGTTGAGAGGGCGGGGAGAAGCATAGATCAGAAGCAAAGAATGTGCATTCCGACATGTGTTCGTATTCCTTCGGCTCGTTTGCACTGAATTTATGCAATGACTGTGTCCTTGGGGTCCAGGGTATATCCAAGAGGCTCGTGGCATGGCTGTGACTTGCTTGCCCTAAGGAATATGGAAGCTGGACATGTGTGTTGCATAGAGGGGGGCTCACAGCTGTCCTTCACTAGTGGATAGATGGAATTTGCTTCATGCCAATTCTTCAGGTCCTTTACATTTTCCCCCTAAAATTCAAGGGCACAGGAGGATGAATAATCTTTGTCCAATAGGACTTGTCAGTCTTTGTGCTTCTAGATTCTCTTGAGGGTTAGGCATTGTTGATTCTTTTCTTTCTCTCAAAACTCCTTCCAAATCTCTATGTCTGCCTGAAATTGTTTCCTTACGCTCTAGACCCATATAACCAAATGCTTCCTCCGCTAGACTGTCCCAAAAGAGCCTGTTTGACAGATGAATGGATAAAGAAGATGTGATATGTATATATAAATGGAATATTACTCAGCCATCAAAAAGAGAAATCTTACCATTTGTAACGACGTGGATGGAACTAGAGGGTATTGTGCTCAGCAAAATAATCAGAGAAAGACAATTATCATATGATCTCACTCATACGTGGGATTTAAGAAATGAAACAGATGAACATAGGGGAAGGGAGGGAAAAATAAAATAAGACAAAACCAGAGAGGGAGACAAACTGTAAGAGACTCTTTACGGAACAAACTGAGGGTTGCTGGAGGGTTGGTGGGAGGGGGGATGGGGTAACTGGGTGATGGGCATTAAGGAGGGCACGTGATGTAATGAGCACTGGGTGTTATATAAGACTGATGAATCACTGAACACTACCTCTGAAACTAATATTACACTATATGTTAATCGATTAAAAAAAAAGATCCCAACAGGTACAAAACCTAAACTTATCGCTTCCTCTCCCCAAGTTTCCCTACAAAACCTACCCCTTTTCCTGCACTTCCTGTTGAGCGAATGGGCAGTTTCTTGGGAGCTAGCCCGCAATCCACCCCTGCATTCTGTCCCTCATCAACCTGTCACCATGCCCATCCACTCTCCTGAATTCCTCTTGAACCGACCCCTTAATTTGTTCCCCATGCGTCTTCCTTACTTCCAGCCCTCCTTGCTGTTCTCCTGGTTTGTTCCAAGTGTCTCTTGAGCGGCTTCTAGTCTTCCAGGGTTCTGGTCTGCCCCAGCTCCAACCCGTCTTCTGTGTTGTCATCAAAGTGAGTTTGTAAATCATAGAGGGATCATTTTGCTCCCTGCCTAAACCCTTCCTTGTCTCCCTAGTGCCACACTCTAAGAATGCCATAGAAAGCTCCATGTTATTTGGCCCCATCAACTTGTACCTTATTTCCTGCCTTTCGATTTTATTCTGTACGTACTAGCAATGACAAATAGTTTTACAAACACAGAGGCTTTTCTCTATTTTTCTTTTCCTAAGATGCTTCTTTTTACCTAGATGCCTTCTTTTCTCAGTCTCGAGACATCCTGCTTATAAGTTCACAATCCAAGTCGGATGACCTTATTCAGAAAACCTTCCTTGACAGCTCAGGCAGAGACCATCACTCCCTCCTTGCTTTGCTACTTTCCTATCTTGTATGTACTTTTGTTATTGCATTTATCAGGGAGGATTATCAGTTACTTTTTAACACAAAAATCCTTCCACGAGTTTATGGGCCCCTGGGGGACAGAAACATTGTTTTCATTCATGCCCATATCCCACTATCTATTTTCCCTTTTAATTTTATGTTGCTAGTTTCCTGCATGACTCATCTTGTAATAAACTGCCCTTTGACATAATTTCTGATTGAATTATTATATATAGACTAGTGTTTCTTGTTTTTTTTTTTTATTTTCTCTTCTACAAAGAATTTATAAACTTCTTGAAGGCTTTGGCTACATCTTATTATTCTTTATATTTACCAAGGTGTCTTATATGGTGGCTTTTAAAGAGTAGATGGAACAGAGGTGGGTGGGATGATGCCTGGGGGGTTGGGACTGTTTTGTTCTGATTCACTCCATTCACGCTTTCCAGAGATGACGAAACCACTTCTGGTTCATTTGGTCTGATCTGGGAGCTTGCTTTTTCCTCCAAACCTTTTTTTTCCCCCTTGGCAACCAGTCACATTCTGTTTTCCTAACTCCTCACTTTGCTCCGCTCCCCTGCCGTCTCCCCCGCTCCCCAGAAAACAGAATGGAAGCCCATAAATCCCCGACCTGCTTCAGATGACCTGACAAGTCCTGTGTGCCTTGCCTCCTTAACCTGGGCCGCCTATTATGGCTAAGGAATGGTGAAGCACTACCCAGTGTGGGATGGGAGTATGGGCGCCCAGGGGGGGGGGGGGGGCAGCAGTACTATTCAGTGAGCCGTGATCATTCCAGAGCTTTCCAAACCTCTTCTTTACCTCATCCCACGTCTCCAGGGCTGCAAATGAGGCAGGAGAGTTCTGGGGGCACTGCGAGGGAAGGATATTTCCTCTCTGTCTGAAAACACCATGGCCCACTCAGGGAGTTCGAACAGCTTAACTAAAACTGACACCTGACTATTAAAATTGGGACATTCCAAGTCAGAATGCCTGAATAGGGAAAATTCCAAGTGCTGTTAAAACCAGCTATGATAACAGTAAAGAAAATTCAGGGTGGGAGTCTTGTTAATCAACAATACCCTCGCTCATCTCAGGAACCTGGTGTCCAGTAAAAAGAAATTTAAAAAAAATCATTCATGGGGCTCCTGGGTGGCTCAGTCAGTTAAGCGTCTGCCTTTGGCTCAGGTCATGATTCTGGGGTCCTGGGATCGAGTCCCACATTGGGCTCCCTGCTCAGCGGGGAGTCTGCTTCTCTCTCTCTCTCTCCCCTTCCCCCTGCTTGTGCTCTTTCTCTCTCTCTCTCTCTCAAATAAATAAAATCTTTAAAAAGAAATCATTCATTTCAGCCAAGGGCCAAGGGATGTTTGGATCCACTGAATGCTTCTGCCGCAAAATTCCTTTTTATGAATATAAGTCGAATAGACATGAAGTTTCATAGAAATTGACCCGGGCATCTCTCAGACTTAAATAGACATGGTGTCAAGACAGGGTTGCAATCCTTAGCATGACTCTTTTTGCAAGGTTTTTTGTTGTTGTTGTTGTTGTTTGTTTTTTTTTCCGAATCAAGACTGTTTTTAGCGCAGTTCTGGATTCACAACAAAACTGAAAGGACGGCCATCTCCCATGCACATCCTGCCCTGACACGTGCAAGCCTCCCCCTCTCCCAAGAGTAGTCCATTTGTTACAGCTGACGCCCTAGGCTGATACATTGGAATCACTCACAGTCCAGAGCTTATATTAGATTTCGCTGCTGGTGCTGCACGCTCCCCGGGTTTGGAGGAACGTACAATGACACGGACGTACTACTGCACTATCGTATAAAATAGTCTCGCTGCCCTAAAAATCCTCTGGGTTCCGCTTACCATTCTCCCCTAATATTTTCCTGTTTCACAACGGCACTATTTTTACGCTTCAATTCATACGTGTTTTTACCTTCTCGGAGCCCTTTTGTGTGTATTTCCCTTTGTGACCCTCGTACCCATCCTGTGAGGTATTGAAGACACTTTTTTTTTTTGACAGCTGGAGTAGTGGGCTTAGAAGAGAAGAACACCAAGTCATCAAATCTGTTCCTCCAGGTAGAAGACCAGGTCTTCTGTGTGACGGCTCTTTTTAGGAACTTTTTTCCGCCTCTGCTTTGACAGGGGACTCAGAAGCCTGTTCTTGTTTCCCTCTCTGGGTATATACATGCCCTGCCTTTGACAGGGTTGTTGGTTTGGTTTGGTTTTGTTTTTTTAATTCCTCTCCGTGGTCAGTATTCATGTCAGGGAACATTTAAACATCTCTACGTTGCTTCCTCGCTTATGCAGTATCTTCTTTCAGTATGTTGCCAATTCCTGTTTTTCTTCTGGAAAATTCTTTATTATGAACTGACCTTGGTGCTGACCCATTCCATTAAAAAGAAACCTCACACACGCTCTCTCTCTCTCTCTCTCTCTCTCTCTCTCTCTCACACACACACACACACACACACACACACACACACACACACCAGGATTTTGTTACATTATCACAGAAAGCTGAAGAATGGTAATTGTGTGTCTAAGGCTTTCCAGACATGGGGCTGGGGTATCTTCCAGCCTGCTTGATATGAAATTTGTTAAACATGACCAAAGGAGGAGCCTAGAAGATTCAACAGAATTTACATGTCTGCCGATGGGTTGGGTTCGGAAAGAAGTTTACTGAAACCTGGGCTGTTGGCAGTGGAATTCTTCCTTTGCATACAGGGGCAGAGTGGTAGCATGTTGGCTACTTATGGCAAAGTACTGGTTTCTGGAGTCAGATGCCTAAGTATAATTCTGGGGCTCTACTGTTTATTACCTGTGTGACCTTGGGCAAGTTACTTAACCTCTCTGTTCTTTGTGTCTCAGTTTCCTTGTCTGCAAGATGAGGATATCCAGGTCATAAAGTTATGGAGACGATTCAACAGGTAAATATGTATAAAGCTCTCAGGACAAAGCCTGGCATGTGGGAAGTACCCCTCAAAAAGGAGAGCCATGATGATGACCATACGGTGGGGGTGATATAGGCATCAACCAACCCATTTATAGGTGAAGCTAGAGTGCAGAGAGGCTCATCATATATTTTGAAGTGCTCTACCAATGCTCCATATTAGCATCTGTGAATGGTGATCCTTTGGGAAGTAATTGTTTTCGGTGGTAGAAAGAGCTCGAGCAATTCCAAAGCAGAGGCAAGGTCAGCATTCTGGAAAACAGCCGCCAGTGACAGGAAATCAGACTGTCCTTGCAAGAAATTAGTGCTTCCTCTTGGCTGGGTCTGGTACTGCAGGGCATCTCTCAGACTTAAATAGACATGGTGTCAAGACAGGGGTTGCAATCCTTAGCATGACTCTTTTTGCAAGGTTTTTTTTTGTTGTTGTTGTTGTTGTTTGTTTGTTTTTCTGAATCAAGACTGTTTTTAGCACAGTTCTGGATTCACAACAAAACTGAAAGGACGGCCATTTCCCACGCACAGCCTGCCCTGACACGTGCAAGCCTCCCCCTCTCCCAAGAGTAGTCCATTTGTTACAGCTGACGACCTAGGCTGATACATTGGAATCACTCACAGTCCAGAGTTTATATTAGATTTCGCTGCTGGTGCTGCACGCTCCCCGGGTTTGGAGGAACGTACAATGACACGGACGTACTACTGCACTATCGTATAAAATAGTCTCGCTGCCCTAAAAATCCTCTGGGTTCCACTTACCATTCTCCCCTAATATTTTCCTGTTTCACAATGACACTATTTTTATGCTTCAATTCATACGTGTTTTTACCTTCTCGGAGCCCTTTTGTGTGTATTTCCCTTTGTGACCCTCGTACCCATCCTGTGAGGTATTGAAGACACTTTTTTTTTTTGACAGCTGGAGTAGTGGGCTTAGAAGAGAAGAACACCAAGTCATCAAATCTGTTCCTCCAGGTAGAAGACCAGGTCTTCTGTGTGATGGCTCTTTTTAGGAACTTTTTTCCGCCTCTGCTTTGACAGGGGACTCAGAAGCCTGTTCTTGTTTCCCTCTCTGGGTATATACATGCCCTGCCTTTGACAGGGTTGTTGGTTTTGTTTTGTTTTGTTTTTTTAATTCCTCTCCGTGGTCAGTATTCATGTCAGGGAACATTTAAACATCTCTACGTTGCTTCCTCGCTCATGCAGTATCTTCTTTCAGTATGTTGCCAATTCCTGTTTTTCTTCTGGAAAATTCTTTATTATGAACTGACCTTGGTGCTGACCCATTCCATTAAAAAGAAACCTCACACACGCTCTCTCTCTCTCTCTCTCTCTCTCTCTCACACACAGGGCTGTTGGCAGTGGAATTCTTCCTTTGCATACAGGGGCAGTGGTAGCATGTTGGCTACTTATGGCAAAGGACTGGTTTCTGGAGTCAGATGCCTAAGTATAATTCTGGGGCTCTACTGTTTATTACCTGTGTGACCTTGGGCAAGTTACTTAACCTCTCTGTTCTTTGTGTCTCAGTTTCCTTGTCTGCAAGATGAGGATATCCAGGTCATAAAGTTATGGAGACGATTCAACAGGTAAATATGTATAAAGCTCTCAGGAAAAGCCTGGCACGTGGGAAGTACCCCTCAAAAAGGAGAGCCATGATGATGACCATACGGTGTGGGTGATATAGGCATCAACCAACCCATTTATAGGTGAAGCTAGAGTGCAGAGAGGCTCATCATATATTTTGAAGTGCTCTACCAATGCTCCATATTAGCATCTGTGAATGGTGATCCTTTGGGAAGTAACTGTTTTCGGTGGTAGAAAGAGCTCGAGCAATTCCAAAGCAGAGGCAAGGTCAGCATTCTGGAAAACAGCCGCCAGTGACAGGAAATCAGACTGTCTTTGCAAGAAATTAGTGCCTCCTCTTGGCTGGATCTGGTACTGCAGGTGGGGGAGCGACCCCTGATTTGCAGGTTTGCATTGGCTGGCATCTGAGGTTTTTCTAAAGACTCCACTGGAAATATAAATGTGGAATGATCCTTGCTTAACAATGATATTCAGTTTTAAGTTTTGTTTTTGTCCTACTTTTTTTTTTTTAAAGAATCATTTATTTATTGGTGGGAGAGAGAGAGAATGTGCGAGCATGGGGGAAGGGGCAGAGGGAGAGAGAATCCCAAGCAGACTCCCCGCTGAGCTTGGAGCCCAGTGCAGGGCTCGATCCCAGGATCCTGAGATCATGACCTGAGCTGAAACCAAGAGTCAGATGCTTAACGGACCGAGCCACCCAGCCGCCCTGTTTTGGCTCTACTTGAAAAAGAAAACCAAAACCCTGCAGACTAATACCTACTTGGGTAGAACTCTGAGTACTTAGAACTAATGTTTCTAAAAATTTTGTGCCCTGCTTTTCTTGCTGTTGTCACTGTATTTGGGTTTGCTGATTGACAATTTGAAGACAGACACACTATTGTACCTGCCAGGAAATAGAGCTGCATGTTAAATGTTGATTGACATAACCTATCATCAAAAACATTGCTGAATCTGGGCTACGACATACTTATTTAAATGTATTTATATGTACGTAAGTACACAACAGCATTGGCTAACATCAAGTGAACACCAGGAATGTGAATGGTTTTGTTATCTCATTTAATACACACACTGGCCTTGGGAAGGAGTCCCAGTTTTATTCCCACTTTACAGACAGGGAAACTGAGATTCAGAGAGAGTTCCATCCTTAGACAAGGGGCTCTACTCCAGGCGCCATATCTCACAGAACGCCTTGCTTTGAAGCGCCTCCCTTGAAATTTTCTAAGTCTTGTGGTCAGCAATGCTACCTTGTCTAAAACCTCTGAGCCCAAATCAGACTGGCTGGGCCCCCTCCCTGGTCTCTCTTTCTCTTTGGGGTGTTCTCAAACCCTCTTGCCCATGGTGGGGTTGACCAGATGCCCACCTAAGCTCCAGCACTGGAACTTAATGAGTGGTCTGTGGCCCCATCACCAGCCCTGATCGCATCCTCTGACTGGTGTGTCATTAGGCTGCCAGAATCATGCTGACATGCCGATTTTGACTGGCTCAAATTACTTGGGCAGGAGCCCCACAAAAAACAATTTTTTTCCCCAAAGCCCTGTAACTCCTAAGCCTTGCTTAGAGAAGTAAAGCAGTTTGAATAAAATCATCCAGCTGGGTAAGTGGCAAGGCTGTTATTTGACCTCCGGCATGTCAGAGGCACTCACATATTCATTTTTTATTTTTAAGATACCAGGAGTTGTGATTCATATACGTAAACTTTGCAAAAATGATCAATTCCCTCAGCCATATTAAGATGTGCAGAATGATCAAACAATTTGCCACAATTTTCTTTAGTCTCTGACCACCTTCCATGCTAGGCCTATTTTACATAAGAATATGAACTTAATAGTGTCCTCACGTTTATTTATGGGACACTGGAACTTCCCAGGAGTGAATTAATGGTTTGGGATGGGTATTACGGCCCCAGCCGTCACGCCGCACGTCACTCGTGTGGCTGGATCCTTGAAGAGACATAGATGGATTTTTAGAAATGGCCTTCAGATCTTGAGTTGGAAATGATACCACCTCTGGGAACACAGTAAAGACATTTCTGATGTCCAACAAAAGTGTCACCAACGAGAGAGAGAAAAAAATACAACACTTACGTAAACATTCATGACAGCGGAATTTAAAAATTTCTGACATCTGTTTATTGAAGATTATAACTCACTTCAACATCACACAGAATGAAACCCCTTTAGCCAGATAATAAGCACAGCATGCTGTTTATAATCATGCCGACAATAAAACTAGAAGACTTTACTATTTGTTCTTTCCTGGGTCGACTAGACAAATCATTTTTCTACACGCCAGCCTTAGAAAGTTCCTGATTTTCTCTCTCCTTCTTATAAATAAAAACAGCACAAGGTGGGTAAATTTATCCCAATGCACTTTGCACTTTAAAAGCAACATTAAGTTGGTGTTGGTGCTGAGGTTCCTGAGTTTACAGCAGAGACAATGTATGTGTGTTTTTATTTTCCATTAGGTTTGTAGAAGGGTCACCTCTAGCTCTTGCCAATGGTGGAAACTGTTCTTTTTATTTTTATTTTTTGAAATTTTTTTCTAATGTCTATCAGAAATCCATTTATTTTTCTTTATCGTCAGCCACCATGCCAGACCACACCAACGTGCATTTCTTACTTAGACGGTGTTAATAACCCCCTAAAGATTCTCCCCAACTCTCGTTCTTGCCCCTCTGAAGTCCACTCTTGACATGGAAGTCAGAATGATCTTTTTAATATAAATCCATGTAAAGTGCTTCCTTGCTCAAAACTCTCCAGCAGCTTCCTAATGCCCTCAGTATACAACCAAAAACCTTCTCGTGGCTATCTTGGATGTCTTCTGATGGCTTCTCTTTCCTCCTCCAGATTGACTCCTTCTTCCTCTATCCCACCCTTCCCTCTGAAGGGCGCAGTGGAAGTGCACCAATATGGACAGAATTCATTGGCTCCTTTGCTCTTGACTTGCTGGTGTGTTCAGCTGATGGGGAGCTTCGGCATGGGCAGGAGGGAGGTGGGAGAGTGAGGTCAGGGTATTTGTTTCCCAGGGTCCCCCGACCCTCAGCATCCACTGAATGAAGGCTACACCAGCTCTCTCCATTCAGCTGTCCCCTCCCTGCCCTGTGGGTCCTGGTGACCACTCCACCCTCCCCCCAGCACCATGTCTTTGTAAACATTCCTTTCACTGAACTCGCTTTCATTTGCCCCATATTCATGTGCCATCTGCTCATTGCTAACCTTAGAGTCCTCCAAGTCTGGCACCTGCCTACCCCACCCTTACCCCAGGTTTGCCTTGGTGACTCTCCTCCAGTCCCACTGGACTGTCCTCCTTTCCACACCCACCCCACACTCAGTCGCTGTCCTCACTGCCTGGAATACCCTCCTGCCAGACCTTAGCATGCCTGGGCTCCATTCACGGGAGTATCAGTTTCACAGAAAGATCTTCTCTGACTTCTTACCTTAAGTAGCCCACTCCTCCCAAACACACTCTACCAATTTCTCCCTTCTGTTTTCTTCCTCTCTTATCGTTTACTGAAACGATCTTGTTGAGTTGTCTACTTTATTGGGTCTCCGCTATGGGAATGTGAGCAGGAATCTTGTTTCTCCTGTGCCCCGATGGAACCCCAGTGCCTAGAACTGTGACTTGCACATGACAGATGCTCAGTAAATGGTTGCTAAGTGTTTGCTGAATGAATCCGGTTGGACTGTCTCATTCTATGGATGAGGAAGCTGAGATCACTGGAAACAGACCTTGTCTGGGTCCTCACATGGGGACTTGAACCAGGGATCCTGTGACCTAGGGCTGCCCTTCTCAGTTTTTTAATTCCTGTCTTATTTGTATCCTGTCTTTTCTGTAGAAAGGGTCCTCTTCTCTTTACTGTCTATTTACTGGATTTGTCTATTTTTAATATAATGAATACTTTCTTCTAAAGCATGGATTTTCTACAGTGTATTTCCCCAATCTTTCTCTATTTTCTCTCTATATTCTTTGACATGTCCTATCTCCATGCCTTCTTGTAGCTAGGAAGCACTGACTGAGAGCTGATGTTTAGATAACTGATGTGGGGAAATCTATATTCACGTGGCAGAGCAACTGGGGAAATCAAGACCTGGGAGATCTTTGAGGACGTCAGGGCAACTGTGCACAAATAGTAATAATCACAGTTACTGCTACTTAATCGATGAATATGTGCTCTGGACCAAACATAGTATGAGGTATGTTACATATAATTCATAAATGTACACATAAATTCTTATCTATTCCTCATAGCAATCCTAAGACCTATACACCTTCCTCTTTCTTCAGGGGAGGGAACTGACATTCAAGGAGGCTTCTGGGAAAGTGGCATAGACTCGGACATGGGCCTCCTTCTCCCCACACCTTCTCAAGTCTGGTGAGGCTCCTGGTAAGTCAGAAGAGGGAGCTGCAGGTTACCCAGGCTCCAAAGGGGGGAATGAGAAAAATAACACTCTGATTGGGAGTTCAGCCCGAACTTAAGAAGTCAGAGATGGGTGAAGAAGTGAAGCTCAAGGAACAGAGTCCGAAAGAGCCAATTTAGAGCTCAGGGGCAAAAAATGAGATCTTGAGCACCAAAAGTCAGACACGGGGAGCCAAGACTTATCATAAACATGGTGCTTTCTGGCCCTTTGATGTTCGGGTGTTTTTCCTATAACTTTAAAAGTATTCTTTGGAAATGACGGGAAAAAAATGGAAATGACATGGAAAAAAGATGGAAACGACATGGAAAAAAAACACTTAATATTCAAGGAGGGTCTTTTTTTTCTGACTCAGGGATGAGAGGAATTTACTGGCTGGACCTCTCTAGGGCAGAGGTAAGTTGCCCTTGAAACGTGGTGACTAGCTCTGGAAGCCTAATAAAGCAGCAACACAGGACAGAATTAGGGAGAAACATTCAGAAGGTAGGAGCATCTGGCAGAAAGGAAGGCAGCCAAGCTGAGGGCCTGTGGCCTTTGACGGCCAAAGAGATGACTTCAGACCACCACCATGTGTCAATGCTTACTTGCCGCCCAAGGTTAAGTATGAAATGTATTTTCTTTCTTTTTTTTTTTTTTTAAAGATTTTATTTATTTATTTGAGAGAGATAGAGACAGCCAGCGAGAGAGGGAACACAAGCAGGGGGAGTGGGAGAGGAAGAAGCAGGCTCATAGCAGAGGAGCCTGATGTGGGGCTCGATCCCATAACGCCGGGATCACGCCCTGAGCCGAAGGCAGACGCTTAACCGCTGTGCCACCCAGGCGCCCCTGAAATGTATTTTCTTGACCAGACTCACCTACAAATGCCCACTCTGTGCCCCAGAGGTTTCTCTCCAGTTCAGAAAAGGGATGAATGGCCAGAACGAAGGATAAGGATGCTCCAGCAAGGGGGACAAAAGACGGGTAGAAGCAATGTCCAGCCATGAAATATTTTATCTCCATGCTTCAAGCACCCCAAGGAAATTTCTTAACGCATCGCCATGCCGGGGATGTTGTGCAACTGACCCGAACAAAAAATACTTCTGTGCTTTACTAAAGTCTACTTTTGAGCCGCCCAATGTTTTCATCATAATATTTACTTCTGGGTAAATAGGCTAAATTCTCTAATTCTGATACAAAATAGAAAGATCAGAGATTGAAAATAAATAGATGACATGGCTGTTTAAAGATAATGTAAAATGTTTTCTAGCAGCATAAATATTTGATTGTAAAACTTTCAATATGTTGTGTCTATTAACTAGTAATGTACAATATTTAAATAATTTGGCCAGCCGACGTGGGCCAGGGTCACGGGGGAGGATGTGGTGAAGGCCCAACCTGGCGAAATGCCAACTTGCAGTCATAACACAACCCCAAGCCTGGCCCCAGACACTATCCATTCCGTCTGGAGCTCTTTGCTCAGGACCAAGCCACAGACCAGAGCAGAGGGTTAAATGGAACATGGGGACATTTGAAATTTCCCGGTCGCCTTCCATTGCTAATGTGGTTTGAGTAGAGCTTTTATGTGTCATTTATATTCGAACCTTCAGATGTTCAATTCAGTTGTCACTCTTTGGCATGATTCTTTGATTTTTGTGTTTGCTGGCAGAGGAGAGGGTGATGTTTCTGGAATACCATGGGGACTTAGGTGGAATTATCTGAAAATCCATCCACCCCATTGGTATCCCTGCCTCTCTACATGTGTCATCTGGCAAGGAGCATTCGATTTACACTCAGGAGGCCGTAATTTGGGAATTGCAATTTGGGAAACCTTTAAGCCACTTGAATTTGGGCAGTTGTGTGAATCTCTCTGGGCCTTGCTTTCGTCAGTGTAAAATGGGACTAGTAAAACGGGCCCTGGCTATTCCACTGGGTGGTGTGATGAGGATCAAAAAGGAAAACGAGACAGAACAGCTAAAAGTATAAAAGTCCTCTAAGGGACTGTCCTCATTTGAGGGAGCGCTGCATTCATTCCCGAGTGTACCCCTCTTTGTACGTGTTCCACTGTCTAACACCGAGCCCAGCACATGGTAAATCTCTTTACATGTTTGTGGACTGATCAAATGAGCATTGTTGGCAGCTAAGTGGCCCTCTTCCCACTCTGTTCTGCAAGGATTGTGCTCGAAGAGTAGGAACTTCCTAGAGTGAGGAACCCCTGGCTGATCAAAGCCCACAATGGGCATTTTCAGGGGATACATCCTGCAATCTCCAGAATTCTCAAATTTCTGAATAACGTTGGAGAGAAGAAAGGCAAGGCTGCATTGAGATTCCAGAATCCTGGGTGATGATATGCCCTTGCGGGTGATCAGTCTCCCGGGTGATGCCGTTCCCAGGAAAAAGGCAAACCGATAGACATCGTGGATTGTAGCGTGGCTCATAAGAGGTAAAACACAAATCTTAATTCAACAAATGACAAGCATCAGCTGATTTGTTATTCAAAATAATTGGGGGACGCCTGGGCGGCTCAGTTGGTTAAGCGTCCAACTCCTGGTTTCAGCTCAGGTCATGATCTCAGGGCAGTGAGATCAAGCCCCATGATGGGCTCTGCACTGGGTGTGGAGCCTGCTTAAGATTCTCTGTCTACCTCTCTCTCTGCCTCTTCCCCCTGCCCCCTGTCTGCACCCATACGCACCCCCTGTTTGCACCCATACGCACACCTATACGCACACACACACACTCTCTCTCTTAAAAAAACAAAACAAAACTCCATAGACAAAACAAGTGGGAAGTCAGTAATTTTATAAAGCAGTGCAAATAATACATAATAATAATTTTCTGTGTTCATTTGCCTAGCCCGGAGAATACTTGAGATGGCCCCCAGTCACATCTACCTGACAGGATTACTTCCTCCCACACTTTTTAAAATCTGCACCCCCACCCCGCCCCCTTTATGAAGTAGTGTAAAGGCATTCACATTGAGAGGTCTGTAACCTTTTTTTTTAAAAGATTTTTAATTTTTATTTATTTGAGAGAGAGCGACAGAGCTAGCAAGAGAGAGCAAGAGCAGGAAGGAGAGGGAGAAGCAGACTCCCCATTGAGTGGGGAGCCCTACGAGGGGCTGGATCCCAGGACCCTGGGATCATGACCCGAGCCGAAGGCAGGCGCTTAACCGACTGAGTCACCCAGGCGCACCGGTTTATAATCTAACTAGTGTTTAACAGATCGCATATTCTCTCATGTCTGAATTTAGAACTGAGCTGATTGCATTGCATACACCTTTTTTTCATTCATTGCCTCACTGGCTAAATACCACGTGCCTACTGTGTGCAGAATAGGAGCACTACCTTCTACAGGAGGTAAAGTACAAGACATTGCTTTCTACCTTTAAAGACCGTACCATCCTTTTTGGGGAGCGGGGGTTGTAAAAGGCACGTGCAACAGAGTGTAAACTTGAATGTGGGTGCCTTGTTGGTGTTGCTTGTTGATAACATCTGCATAATGCTGAGTAGATGGTAAACAATAAGAAAATACTTACTTACTGAATGAATGAATGAATGAATGAATGAAACAACTATCATATTTTATTGAACCTAAGATGGACATTTTCCCATTTTTCACTATCACCAAAGAAATACTGCCTCTTGAAAATGGGCATGTGGGATGTCACACTGTAATTGACAGGGTTCTTTTCTTTCTTGTACACAAAATAATGATTTCTCTTACAAGCAACAGCTTTTTTTAAAAAATTTAAAAAAATTTTTTAAAGATTTTATTTATTTATTTGACAGAGAGAGAGACAGCCAGCGAGAGAGGGAACAGGCAGGGGGAGTGCAAGAAGAAGAAGCAGGCTCCCAGCGGAGGAGCCTGATGTGGGGCTTGATCCCATAACGCCGGGATCACGCCCTGAGCCGAAGGCAGACGCTTAACGACTGAGCCACCCAGGCGCCCCAACAGCTTTAAACTTGATGATATATGGTAAGGAATGATAGAAAGGAGGATTTACTTAGGTGTTAGAATACAGGACCTAATTCCTTGGTCATCGGAAAGGGGAAGTTTCTCTGTGGAATGCGCTAGACTCCCTGTACATTGAGACTGGGACTGGGGTTGGCAGCAGAAAAGGCTGACATGGAAATGGGTGGAAGGAGCTCTCAAGTGTGAAGGAACAAAGACACAGAGACAGAAGTGATTAAAATATATTTCAGGGCTACGGGAAAGGTGGATGTTCCCAGAGAGTTCATACTGAAGACATACAACGTAAGCCCATAAATAAAAGGTAGGATCAGGGAAGATTGCAGAGAGCTTTGAGTAACAGGCTGGAAAGTTGGGATTTCTTCTTGTGTATAACTTTTGAGTCCAAGACTGACATACTAAAAATAGTATTCTAAGAGGATTAATCTGTGCAGGGTGGACTGAAGTGTGTGGGACTGGAGACAGGGAGAGCAGTCAGGGGATTATTTCTGTAATCCAGCAGAAATCTAATGAGAGACTATAGTAGGGTCATAGAGATGAGGTTGGAGAGCAAGGGTGAGATATGAGGGAAATTTTGAAGAAATTGGTGAATGATGTCTTTTGCATATTCTATATCGTCATGTATTTAACTCCTTCTACGTGCCAGGCGGCATTGGGCTAAGTACTTTTAAGCAACATCCCACTTAGTATTCATACAGGACTCATCATGTTCTCCATTACTTTCTTACTATTTCTTATTTTCTCCATTTTATACCAAGGAAACAGCAACAGGAAGGTACACAACCTCGTGTCATTAAAATGCCTCTTGCCTTGAGTTCTTCCTTAATGTCCGTATGACTGCCCCTGTATTCTTTGTTTTCTTCAGCAAGTTACACCTTTGTACATTTTTAAATTTTTATTTTATTTTATTTTTTAAAGATTTTATTTATTTATTCGACAGAGATAGAGACAGCCAGCGAGAGAGGGAACACAAGCAGGGGGAGTGGGAGAGGAAGAAGCAGGCTCCCAGCGGAGGAGCCTGATGTGGGGCTCAATCCCATAACGCCGGGATCACGCCCTGAGCCGAAGGCAGACGCTTAACGACTGAGCCACCCAGGCGCCCCTAAATTTTTATTTTAACCTTTTCATGCCATGTTGTTTTAGGTACTTGTCTAATAAACATACACAGTCTGGATTCTCAATCTGACAACTTCAGAGTCTCTGTTAATGAGGGAGGTTTAACCTATTAATATTTATTGTGATACATTATTTGTGAACATGACTTCTTTCACCTCGCTTTATGTTTTCTGCTTTTCTGTGATTCCATAATAATTTTCTCTTTATATTCTTTTTTCCTATAGTGATTTTCAAATTCTTTTTTAAAAATTTCTTTTAAAGATTATTTATTTATTTATTTGAGAGAGAGAGAGAGAGAGAGAGTGCGAGCATGAGCAGGGGGAGGGGTAGAGGGAGAGGGGCAAGCAGACTCCCCGCTGAGCAGGGAGCCCAACACCAGATGCTTAACTAACTGAGTCACATAGGCAACCCTGATTTTCAAATTCTGTATCTTATTCTCAGTCTTCTATTACTATCTCATCTATTTAAAAAATTGTCAAACATATATTTCTCTATTTATGCCCTGGGCTTCCATTTACATGTTCCCTCTGTTAAGAATAATCTTCCCCTTTTTATCATCTAGACATTCTGCAAGAACTTAGTTAAATGGCGCTTCTTTGGGGAGCCCCTCCCTGATTCTTTCCAATTAGAGGATAAATTAACCTTTGCTATTCTCCCTGTTCTGGTTTTTTGCTAAAATGATCAAGAATATTAAATCCAGAATAATCAGACTTAATTTACTTTTCCATTATACAATATTTTTGGCAAGAATTGTTCTTATATTTGTGTTCAGTTTAAAATCATTCTAACAAAAACTATGAAACTGTAGTCTAAATATTACTATTATTACTCATCCCCACTTATTTGTATATTGCCTTCTTCAATCTTACATTATCTCTTTTGATTTTATTTACTTATTTGTTTTTGTGAAATCCTTTGGCCTATTTTACAAGGGTGGGTGGACTGGTGTGGTTTTAAAGTCTGAATGTTGAAAAACTTTCTCTCTGTCACAATATTTTCTCATCTAAAATCTGTAAACTTGACTTCTAGTTTTTACTGTTGTAGTGGAGAAGTTTGATGTAGAGTTGACTTTTTTTTTTCATTTGTGGGTAGTTTTTTAAAAAGTATCTAGATGCTTATGGTATCTCCCCCTCAGCCCATATTTGAATTAAAAAAAAATACAAAACAAAATACAAAGAAGGTGTATATCGTGATGTGTGCCTCAAGTCATTCATTAGATGTGAGACTTGGTGAAAAGACTCGTGTCTTCTTTGTAGTTCAGGAAAAGGGGCGCCTGGGTGGCACAGCGGTTAAAGCGTCTGCCTTCGGCTCAGGGCGTGGTCCCGGCGTTCTGGGATCGAGCCCCACATCAGGCTCCTCCGCTATGAGCCTGCTTCTTCCTCTCCCACTCCCTGTGCTTGTGTTCCCTCTCTCGCTGGCTGTCTCTATCCCTGTCAAATAAATAAATGAGATCTTTAAAAAAAACCCACACACACACAAACAGGAATAATTTTCTTTTAATTCTTTTGGGTATTCATCTTTTGAACACTCTGATCTCTCTTTCTGGAATTCTAGTTCCACAGAAATACTAGAGCTTCTGGATCATTCCTCCCGTGTTCTTCATCTTTTTAACACTTTATCATGTTTCTCTCTTATACTCCAAGTTATGGGAAAACCTTTTGAACTTGTACTGTAATTACATGAATTCAATTTTTATACAGAATCCACCTGCTGGGTACTGCATTTACTGCATTTTAAAATGTATCTGTCATTTTCAAATCGCTATTAAGTATTTTCTAATGTCAGATTGCTTCCTTTTCAGCACCAGCTTCTTAAATGTAAAATCCTCCTGGAGAGTATTGAAAATAACATCTTAGAGATTGGGTTGCCTACGATCACTGCAGTAACTCTTACTGAAATGGAGGGGCATTTCCTTTGATTTATCAGATCAGTTTCCTTTCCGGAGACTGTAGAACATTTTCACACATCTACTGCATTTCCCCCATGACCATTCTTAGAGATGGTTTGTCCAGTACTGAGAGTTGAGATGGGTTCTACCAAGGATCTTGTGCATCAGTACTAAAATATTTGAGGTCCAGATGAAGGGAACCAGGAGATGTTTCGATGTATAGACCTTCAATTTGCCAGATTAGAGAACCAGTAGCTTGTAGAGAGTAAGGAGGGACTCCAAGCCAGAGACAGCGATGGCAAGAAGGAAACTGGTCAGGACGACACAGCATCACTTCACCTTCTCGTTATTTACAGGTGTGTTGGAGCCTACTCATCCGGTCTGGTGAGATTTGATTGTTTGAATCTCTTCCCAGCCCGGTGTTCAGTGACATCACAGTGCTAACTTGCAATATATGGTGGTGGGAATATTTACACCATGGAAATTGACCAACACTACAAATCATGGCTTCCCCTTTGCCTGACCAACAGTTATTAAATATTTACCAGAAGACAATGCCCTCAGAAAACATACACAAATCATGGCTTCCCCTTTGCCTGACCAACAGTTATTAAACATTTACCAGCAGACAATGCCCTTAGAAAACATATTCACTTTTCATTTTCTTGGGTCTAATGTCTACACCTGCCTTGAAAAAACTGGGGATGAAAATGAAGCTTGACTTTGGTGTATGCATACAGCACCCCGTTATGGGCTGAATTGTATTCTCCCAAGATTCATATGTCAAAGTCTCAACTCTCAGTACTTCAGAATGTGATTGCTTTTGGAGAGAAGGCCTTGAAAGAAGTGATTAAGTTAAAGGAGGCTGATTAATTAAACCGGCTAGTGTCCTTATAAGAAAAGGAGATTAGGACATGCAGAGAGACACCAGGGGCATATATGCCTAAAGGGAAGACCAAGTGAAGATACAGGGAGCAGCTGGCTACCTACAAGCAAAGGAGAGAGGCCTCAGAAGAAACCAACCCTGTGGCCACCTTAATCTTAGACTTCCAGTGTCCAGAACAGTGAGAAAATAAATGTCTGTTGTTTAAGCCCCCTAGCCTGTGGTATTTTGTTATGACAGCCCCAGCAAGCTCGGACACTCCCTCTGATAATCCTGTACCCTCTCATATTCCACCTTGCTCTTTTCCTCACTAAAATGTCAGCTCTAAGTCCTAGCAGGACAGCACAGAATCATGGAATGTAGCTGCTCTCTACTTATCAGCTTACATGTTGAATTGGTGGTGTTAGATTTCAGGCTCAGGGGTCAGGTCATCCCTCCTTTATGGTGCAAAACTACTGACATCTCCCCTCTCCTTGTCTCCCTACACTTGGTTTTAGAGTTTTTGTCTGCATAGACAGGCAGGCAATGGCGTGAATGGAGCGGAGGGAAGCATCACGTGTAGGCAAGAATGCAAGCCAAAGACCAGGGTCAATGGGTTCCAAGATAATGAGGACAGACAGAGTTATCTTGAAATAAGAAACAAATGGCTTTTTATCCTTTTTTTTTTTCTTTTTGGTTGAAAGGAACTTCCTTTTTCCAAAATACACTATCTTAGAGGACTATGAAAATGGCGGATTCCAGCCTAAATTCCAAAGTTGGCATCGTCAATTACAAAGACTCGCCCAGTTGACTCAACTTCTCATCTTCTTGCCACCTAAGCTCATCAGATTTATGTCACTGGGTGATGCTACTTCCATTTCTCATAAGAAATTACAATTCAGGCCTCTTGATTATATTTATAAGTTGGGCAAACAATTTTTTAAATGACTGATGAACTATAATCAGGTATGAACATTTGTACTAAACTTCTTGAATATGGCTAGATAAAGAGGTGCTGTGCTAACTTATACTTGGATCACTTTTTGGACACAGAGATTTTCTGAAGTCACATGCTGTTGGGGTGACAAGGCATGGGGATTTGGAATACTGGATTCTTCATATATGTGCATGGTAGCATAATAGACAGGAAATTCATTCCTCCAACAAATGCTTACCAAAGAAGCCCTATTTTCCGCGAAGCACTGAGGACACAAAGATGAAGGAGATCAGATTGTCCTCAAGCAGTTATGAGGCATGTGAATCGTCCCTTATGGTCCACAACAGATTCTAATAGCAGCTCTATCATTACATTCCCTGTTTGCTTGGAGAAATCACTTAGCTTCTTTGAGTCTCCATTTGCTTATCTGTAAAATGGAATTACTGAATCCCGTCTGACTATTCCTGGGTGATTCCTGGGGATCGGCTAAGATCCAGCAAGTGAGAGTTAAGACTATGTTGATGGGAAACTTCTGGCTTTCTTAGATCCCAATGTAGAGACAGAAACATGGTGCCCATTGGCTTGGCTCTTCCAGTTAGAATAGTCCTCCTGTTTGTGCTGGATGATTTTGGTCAACCTTGGCCTACTGGAGCCTGTAAACTCACAAAAGGATGGTCTAGGGTTGCTTCACTTCCTGCTTCCTCCTCTCCCTACATCCCCCCCATCCAGCTATGTCACAACTTCTGCCATCAACATCTAACTGTGGGACAGAAGAGTATGGGTTTTGAGTCTGAGGGGCAGGGAGGATACATCTTGCTTTCCTATGCATGATTATCTATTAATTTCTCTTTCACCTTGTTGCAGATGTTTGGAAGGAAGAAAAGTGACCCACCAGTAAGTCACTAAATTTAATCAATAAATCACTCAACAGAAGCTAAATTCACCCACAAGGACTGGAGGGAGAGGGTCCCTTCACCCTCAGCAAGACCACTTGTTTGCATTAATTGAATATTTCTGTATACCAGGTGCTCCTGGGATTTCTCTCAGTAATTGAAATTTGCAGGAGAGGTTAAGTAATGTGCCCCAAATCACACGGGTCTGCCTGTGTGCATGGGTTTTGAGTCTGAGGGGCTGCCCTGTTCACACTACTCAAACTGCCTCCCTATAGTCTCCAAGTTGCTCATTACTTTTCAGAAGTAGGGTATCCAGGGAAGCCTGGTTTCTGGGTCTAGCACAGAGAGTACTGCCAACATGCCATTTTCTCCCCCACCTCCACTATTTTGGGCCATACTTTGAATCACAGGCAGACATCTCTTTATCTCGATTCCTGGCCATTCCTGACTTTGGGGCAGTCCGACATGCGGATCGGGGAGGCGGGTTAGTATTGAGAAGTCAAGGGCTCTGCATTCCAAGTTCCCACTCTGTACGAACTTGCCTTGCAACCTTGGCTAAGACACTTCACAAGCAGATCTTAGTTTCCTAAGCAACATTGTCTGTGAAAGGAGAAAGGTTGAGTTGGTTTTCCTGCTCAAGAGTGGCAGAGTCAGCCGAGCCCAGATGTCCTCCTTCTACCCAGGGTCCTTTCACTGACAGCTGTGTCCACTGTCCACAGTCCTGCTGGTGGGCAGGAGGGAGGGAGGTCGGCTGGCACACCTCTCAGTTCCCTTTCGCCCATGAGTTGGCAAATCCTCAGAGAATAAAAACGCCTTTTCGTGTAACTCTAATCAAAACACACTTTGAGAGGGGCGTCTGTTGCCAAAAAATTTATATTTATCCCAAGAAAAATTAGAAACTATTTTTGGATTATCTGCACATGACCAGCCTGCCTTACTGCAGATAAACAGGAATTACTTGCATGCAAACCCCCCACCCCATGCTGCTCAGAACAGGAATTGCCCTCCTCCCAAATTCTGCCCTTGGAAATGGAGGCTCGGCGCCGCTGCCCCCTCCCTGGCAGCTCCAAGTCTGGATAAGATTAGGGGTGGGGGCGCCCTGCAGAACTCAGTCTAAAATCTGGCTCTGCTACCTCCCAGCTTTGTAGCGTTGGGCAAGCTATTTAGCCTCTCTGAGCGTCAGCTTGCTCGCATGTAAAATGGGGATAAAGTAACACCTCATTTCAAGGTGTTTGTCAGGATTAACAGAAAAAAGCATTGTTTCATGGTCTACACTCAAAATACCGCCATCTCTCTTGACTTCCCAGATCTGTTTTTGGCTTGGAAAGACAAGCACTTACCTTACATTTAAGGACACGGCTGAGAAATTAAGGGAAATTTACCTTAATCCCCTGGGTGTTTTGGCCAGACAGATCTACCTCCAGGGAGGGAAGCAGCCATGGAGGGGCCGTTACAGAGCAGGCCATGAAGTCAGATGACCTGGGAGCCAGGCATCTCTCCCAGCCTCCGAGAACAGGAACGGAGGGCAAATACGACTCCGCTAAGGGGCTGCGTCTGCTAGCCACAGGCATTCCAAGTTCAAACCTCACAACAGCCCCATGAATGTGTGGGGTGGCTGAATGTGGCCCTTGGGGCTCCAGTTTGTATCTCGGACTCTAGAGGAACACGTGGCTGTGTTCTTTCAAAAGCTATGTCATGGGGCACCTGGGTAGCGCAGTGCTTAGGTGGCTGCCTTCGGCTCAGGGCGTGATCCTGGCGTTCCAGGATCGAGTCCCACATCGGGCTCCTCTGCTGGGAGCCTGCTTCTTCCTCTCCCACTCCCCCTGCTTGTGTTCCCTCTCTCGCTGGCTGTCTCTCTCTGTCAAAATAAATAAATAAAATCTTAAAAAAAAAAAAAAAGCTATGTCACAGGGGCACCCGGGTGGCTCAGTCGGTTGAGCATCTGACACTTGATTTCGGCTCAGGGCATGATGGCAGGGTCGTGAGATCGAGCCCTGCATCCGGCTCTGCGCTGGGCAAGGAGCCTGCTTAGGATTCTCCCTCTAACCCCTTCCCTCTCTTAAAAAAAAAAAAAAAAAAAAAGCTGTGTCAGAAAATAAATTCACTCCCCACCCCCACCCCCTACTGAATCCTATTCACCTATACTCAGGGCTTCTGGCATTTTCTAGCCGTGCCATCACTTTGCAAGCATTTCCTGAGCACCCATTATGCACACATACTATGGAAGAGACAAATGAAAATACGCGAGAGCAGATGTAGCCATGCAAATCTGAAGCAAAGCTTGTAGCAACGGGAACAGCACGTCAATATGCTTTTCCACCATCCGCTGCTGTCTATGCTAATACGCTATGGTAACAGCATTGCAACAGGCTGTGGGAAGAGAGAGAAGTGGCTTCTGCCTGGGATGGGAGGAGGGGCTGATGCCAGAGAGCAGGACACTTAATGCTGGAGGTGTCGCAGGAGCCCTAAAGGGTTTTGACAGGCAGCATGCAGGGAGACGGGGACCTCCCATCGTACGTCTGTGGTTATGGGTTTTGCTTGTCTCACGTCTGTGTTTATTCTCGCTCCCCTGTTGGAATGTTGGAAGCTCCCTGGGAGAGGGGACCGTATCCTCTGTTTGGTTTTCCTGATTTCCTTGACATTCCGTAACACCTATCTCAGTTCCTTGCTACTTAGGAATCTTGCTCTGGTCATTGAGAAAAACGAGACGCCAGAGTCCCCTATCAATGAGAAGCAAACAGTCTGAGGCGTTCGGGGAACAGAGATAAAGTCAGCGAGGCGGGTGCTGGGTCTGAATGAGCCCGTGGAGGCCTGAGACCGCGGCTGACAGATGCTGTCTGGCCCCTGATAGGGGAGCATCCTCCCCAGCCCAAAGGACAGTGGCAGGCATGCCAGTCCCTAATTGCCCCTAATCAAGATATTTAGAAGCAACTAAGAAGCAAGACCCCACACATTAGAATCTCACCGGGAAGCACAGGGGCGGATTATCAGCAGCCAGAAGGATAAAGCTGTTGATTTAGCTCTCGGACGGTGCACCCAGGCAGATTTGGGGAAAACTAGTGAAACAGTGTCATCTCGGTGCTCAGAGTTTCCAGTCTTGTCGTGCCAGGTCACGGTGCTTGTCACGTCAGCCTGGGAGGGGCAGGCCTATTTCCCCGAACACCTGTTACCCGCCAGGCACGAAACAGAATTCTTCACCTGGGTTAGCTCGTTTACTCCTCATGATGCCCCAGGATTAAATGGATGAGAGGCATGATTGTCCTCATTGTGCGATGGAGGAAAACAGTCCCAGAGGCTCCAGGCCTTGCTCAGGATCACACTTTTCATAAATCGCGGGGCTGAGCCTCGAACTCAGGTTTGCCCACCACATAGCTTTCTATGCTACCAAGGTGTCTCCCTGTCCTCAGTAAGGTTCCCCAGGATATCCATGGGGATGTCTTTAGGTGTGGGTGTTGTTGGAGGCTTGCTGGGCATGGCTTAGGAATAATTCTGACAGGAAAGCAGGCAGGATGGTACAGAGGGGAGTTATACTGGCCTAGGACTGCAGCGGAAGCCTCCAGCAGATCCCAGCTGGGACCAGGGTGACCACATTCTTGGGGCAATACGTAAGGGGCTCCAGAAAAGTCAGCCGCCAAGATACATCATGTTTTAATGTGGCATTTGAATAATTTTAAACTGAGAGGAAAAAAAAAAAGTCCATGAGGGACACAATTTCAAAAGAGTCAAAATTTCACCCTGCACCTGCAAGGACTTATTTCAATCTCCTTACCCTAATGCTGGCCCTGTTGAGGTCAGTCTGTATTTGAAATTTTGATAGGTACCATGGATTTTTGGGTATTATTTAAGAAAAATTGGCATTAAAATTGTATCCATCTTGAGATCTTTGGTGCCCCATTAAATGTTGTATCTGAGACGAGCCAGTGCCTCCTCCCCTCACCCGCGTCCAGGTCCTGAACCCCCAGCCAGCTCTGGAACGGTCCATCAGAATTGTCCTGCCTTGAGGGGATGAGACTGGGCCTTTTCATCCCCCATCCTCCAGGAGCAGGCAGCGGACACATGGGCCCTGCAGAGAGGATGAAATCGTGGGTAACGCTGTCCGGCTGAGAGCAAACGCCTACGTGAGATTCCGCTGGGATCCACCAGCCCCCAACGCTCCCAGGAGCTGGGTCTCCGGATGGTACATTACCATATTCACTACACTGCTCAACACGACTGAACTCGAACCCAGGCTTTCCCAACTGTGCCTTCTGAACTAGAAGCAAAGCTTGTGATTGTTAGGGAACAAAAGCTATTTAGAGTGTATTGTCTACTAAACAGCGTTTTCCAAGATGGCATAGTCTCATCAAGGCAGATGTTCAGGGATGGAAACTTGCCTAGTCAAAAGGCCATTGAGTGCTGTCCTCATCTGCAGAGACCCCACTGAGACTAGAACTACCCCTCAGACCTCAGAGTTTACTGGCTTCGCCGAAACTTCTAGCATTCAACAGCAAGGAGGTGAGAAGGGTCTGAATCCATTCAGCATCAGCCTCCGACACCACCATGCACATCCCCACTGAGAGCCAGCTTCGTGCCACTCGATTCTCTCAGAGTTGGTTTCTGTCGAAGCCCCTGGTGCTGAGATCTGTTCATCTCACTACATCCTGCCAGGGACTCCATTGGCTTAGCACAAAAAGCGTGGACATGAATTGGTCAAGCCACGGGCCAGGTGTGCTTTCAGCAGGGGTGTGGCCATGGGAATGGAGAGCTCCCCAAGGCGCCCACTGGAGACGGGTCACCAGGCCCAGTGAGGACAGGACACAAGGTCACAAAGGTTGGGAGATTTAGGCAGGGTCATCCCTGGGTGAGAGGTGATGGACTGAGCTGCTGGGCATTCAGAAATGCTTTATCAGGAGCCCACGGTGTGTGCAGAGGGCAGGCAGCTGGACGCTGGGTGGGATTCGCGACGCAGTCGGGCTACTGTAGCAGAACACCATGGCTGCTGGGGGTGAGGCGGTAGGGCGGGGCGGGGCTTAAACACAGCAGACATTTAGCTGTCACAGTCTGGAGGTCGGGAAGTGCGAGATCAGGGTACTGGAGATTCAGTGCCTGGTGATGGCCTGCCTTCTGGTCCACCGACAAAACCATCTCCTCGCTGTGTCCTGACGTGGCGAAGGGGACTCCTTTATAAGGGCACTGATCCCATTCGGAAAGGCTCCACCCTCATGGCGAATCACCCCCAAAGGCCCCGCCTCCTAATACCATCGCCTTAGGACGCAGCGGTCAACACACGGATTCTGAAGGTATTTGAAGAGTCGAATAGCGTTGTCTGCAGCTCGGTTGGGAGCGCTCAGCCTTCCCAAGCCCTCTGTCACACCTGTCCACATGGCCGCATCACCGCGGACCCTGGAGCCTGGCTGCTTGCATTCAAAGCCCAGCTGCCCTCCCAGCTAACTGGGCGGATGTCGGGCAAGTTACGTCACCTCTCTGTGCCTCACTTCTTCGCAGAGGATGACCTCATGGGCCTTGTGGAGTGTCACAATGACTGAGACAATCTCTAGGCATGAAGCATTTCCAGCAGTGCCTGGCGGAAAGTAAGGGCTGGTCATTTCTCCGGACATTAGTTCTCTCCTCCATTAACTCCCTTCCCTTTTTTTTTTGGCCCCTTCTTTGTCTTTCCCTTAGCTGATTCTCATTTGAAGCTGGCCTCTATATTTTTATTCTTTATTAAAGATTTATTTGAGAGAGAGCGAGAGCACAGAAGCGGGGGTGGGGGTGGGGGTGGAGCAGAGGCGGAGAGAGAAGCAGACTCTCCGCTGAGCAGGGAGCCTGAAAGGGGGCTCGAAGGCAGGATCCTGGCTCGTGACCCAGGCCGAAGGCAGACTCTTCACCGACTGAGCCACTCAGGCGCCCCCTGATTTATTATTTAAACCATGGTGTCCTTCCTGCTTAATATAAGATCAGGTAAGGGAAAATTCCCAGATTTTTCTATTTCAGTGGTTTCTGTCCGTAGTTTATGGTCTTCAAATGAGATTTTCCCATGGCTGTGTGGCTCCAAATAGAAAACCTGTTTCCCACCCGTGACCTCTGTTCTCATTACCTTGTCATTAGGCCTCTAGTAACTTTCTCTGGACCCTAAAGCCTCCTAGAATAGGCTGAATTCGGCAGTGTGGCCAAGTACACGAGGACCCTTTGGGGCCATAATAGAAAGGGTTCTTCTTTGCATGAGAAATCTTGCCTCCGTTTTGAGATGACTTCAGGAGGGTACAGATTGGTTCTTTTTTTAAAAAGTTATTTTTGCCCGTGGAACACACCATTTCCACAAATAATGAGCTTCGTCCAAAATGCTGCTCCGGGCAGGCCGACTCGGGGCTTGCGAGACAGTAACTCTTGCCTCTCCCTGGCTCTTCAATTGTTCACAGCTGCTCAGCGTGGAAGAGAAGGTTCACCAGCTCCTGGAGGTAAGCTTGGAGCTATGGTCACCCAAAACATGACGGCGCCGCAAAGTTAAAACTTAGCAAAACCCCAGGAAGGAACCAAATGGACCGTCGAGGGTGGGGACCGGTAATTGATAGAGATTTCCTTTATGATGTAAAGTTGCCGAGGCAGAAACAACTTGCGAAAAATGGTGCTAGATTCAGATCAGACCGAGCCCGGAAGTTCTTCTCTTTCTGCAAAAGACGAGAGGTGGGAAGCAGCCCCCTCGGCAGGAAGACCCTGCTTGCTGGTCAGTTGCTGGACGAAGCCCGTTTAAAGAATATAGCTGCAGCTCTCGCATCTGTCCGGAGAAAACAGCAATGGATGGGGCAGAGTTCCATTCCTCAGGATTGTTTATTTTAAAGTTGAAACATTCAGCTGTTTCAGGACCTTGCAATTAACATTAGCCCAGAGTGAGGGAAATGACTAAATCGATAGGGAATTGACGTGGATCTGTGGCTACGGCCACATCGGCAATGAGGAGAGAGGATCCATCTGTCCTCCTGTCCATCTGTCCATCCTCCAGCCACCCACCCACTGGGGAACTCACTGGAATGTGCCAGTTGTGGTACTAGGCGATAAGGACGCGAAATGGCTATCACAGAACAGGCCAGCACAAACGGCTACAGCATCATATGATGAACCAGGGTGCAGGCAGCATAACCTGGACGAGGAAAGCGTGCACCTGCTCGGAGGAGTCCGCTTTGCAGACAAGACAGGTTTTGTGCTGGAATATCGAGGCGAAGCAGGAGTTTGCTAGATTCACAGCGCTTCTCTCTCCCCGGAATGCCTCCCCTCCTTGTCCCCCCGGGCAGATGTGGAGGCACAAGATACAAGCAGTTTTAAGGACCACAGACCTTTTTGAGACTCTGATGAGCACTCTGCTCCCACTGCAAATACATAAATAAGCACAACTTGACATGCAGTTTCCAGAGGCTCCTGAACCAATTCATATGCATCAGGTTGTGCGCCTCTGGGCAGAGAGGGGTGAGGAGGACAAGGGGAAAAACCCAAGATGGAGACACTTTGCTGTTCATCCCATCTAGAATCTGCCTACTGGAGCAGGGGGTGAAGGACGTGGCATCTCAAAACAAACAGAACCCCAAAGCCTTGAACTCAGAAACGGTAAAAAAAAAAAAAAAAAAAAAAGAAGTGGTCAGGGCTGGGGATGGGGGGAATCTCTCCAGATTGGTAAAAGGAAACGGACTTTCAGTTAGAAGGGGAATAAGAGATGAGAACTGAATGTGTAACGCCGCGACTATATTGAAAACATTGTATTGCACCATTGAAATTGGCTAAGGGAGAAGAACTTACGCGTCCTCACCAAGAAATCATAAATAAATAGACGAAGGGATGCGTTACTTAACTCCATGGGGTGCATCCTTTATGCCTATATTACATTATCGCATTGTCTACTTTAAATATCTTACAATTTTATTTGCCAATTACACCTCGAGAAAGCCCGAAAAAAAATTGGAAAAAAAAAAAAAAAAGAACCCACCAGGGCCATAAAGAAAAACTGAAAGCCGAAAGCCCCACTAAGCAGTTTCACTGAGAGCTCAGGTATCCCGGGAAGCAGCCCCCATATGGAACGGCGTCTGAAGACAGTCCCATCCTGTCGCTGGCTCCTGCTCTGTAAACTGTTGTATAGAAATACTGAACAAGCTTCCAACCCAGGACTGCCTCGTGTGGCTACATTGGCTCATCACAGGAATGGGGCTGATTAAATTTGAAATGGACAGATTTTGAGCATACTGTGCATATCACGCTTGCTATGGAAATGCACCTGTGAGATGAGTTCACCGCCTACGTTTCCCCCTTATCTTCTGCCCTTCTAACAAGACTGGCACCCTTAAGCTGTTCTGAATAGAGTTAGATCTTGGGATCTCTGGGTCTGGATGCTGCAAGCATTGGAGAGCAGTTCTCTAGAAGCTCATGGTTTTCTCAGGTTCCTTTAAAAGTCACTTTGGGGCACCTGGATGGCTCAGTCCGTGGAGCATGTGACTCTTGATCTGGGGGTCGTTGGGTTTGAGCCCCACGTTGGATGGAGAGATTACTTAAGATAAAATAAAATCTTAAAAAAAAAAGTCATTATGAGACTATACTGCGGGCTTCCTTTGCTTTTTCATAGCATAGGAGAAACTCTTACCGGCATTTTTAAGACGAAACGTTTACCGTTTGTGATAGGTCATGAGATAACTGCATTCTTTTCAAACATCCAGATTATTTGTTATGCCAAACGCTGAGCAAACACTCTTAAGGCTTTTGTGGTCTAACATGCTGAGTTCAGGCCAGTCGGGGCCTCTGGAAGATAAGGAAAGGCTCACTGCAGGCTCTGTATGTGAAAGAGAATGCTGAGCACCGTGTCAGAGCAGCAATTCTCAGCCTCCGCTGTGGCTAATGATTGCCCGGTGACCACACTCTGGCCAAGGAGCTATAACGGAAGTGGTGTGTAGGATTCCTGGGATATGACCTAAAAGGGAGGGACCACACTTTCCCCCCTTTCTCTGTCCTCCTCCTTGGAATGCAGTTATAACGGATGGCAGCCTGGCAGCTCCCTAGGACCATGAGGTAAATCTGGAAAAGGAAGCCACAGGTTCAAGGTGGCAGGAGAAACAGTCAAGGGCTGGGTCCCTGATGACGTTTCGGTGTTGCCACACCAGCCGCAAGCCTCCCCCTGGACTCTAGTATGAGCGTTTTTTGTTTTGTTTTTTTTTTGTTTTTGTTTTTTGTTTTTTGTTTTTTTTTAGTTTTAGCAGCACAACCAATTCTCACTGATACATCATTCATCTTGCCCCGCCAGCAGAGATCTGTCCCCACGCCTAGGGAAATAGTCACTTCGGCTCTACGTTTTTGTTGAAGTAGTCATCCGTGGTTTATCTTCCTGACTGGCAGCTGTCCAAGCATCTCGGGCACTCCAGCAGGCTGTGGCATCAGGAGGTCGTGGGTCAGCAGCCTGATGGAAAGTTCCAGTTGGCACAGTTCAAGTATGGCTGTGACGCTGTCCCTCTGCGATCTAAGAGAATCCCCAAAGCCCTGCCTTGGGTCCACCATTTGTTCAAATCTCCTCTTTTCTACCTGGCCTCCTGGATAATGGATCTCAATACACTCCTCCCTCTTTTGTAAATATTTTGGGCTTGAGGAGTACAACCCATTTTTCTTTCAATTATTATCTGACTCTTAGGGCTATTTGACTTTACTGTGTCAAAAAACAAACATAGAACAAATATGAGGCTGAAGCCAGGTCTGCAAAAAGAAAAAAAAAAAAAAGATTTTTTTCTTTTTCCCTCTTACCCTGAATGTTTTTCTAGTGACTCCTTTTGGAATGTTATTTTGAACTTACAAAGGTTCTTTAAAAAAAAAAAAACTAGTATATTTCTTTTAAGTATCCCTTGAGAAAGTCAGATTTAAACTTAGCCAACGCGTTGGCTTTTTAAAAGCACTTTCTTAAAATAGTCAATGTAAATCTTGGTGGGAAATCTTTAGGTGCCCCGAATGGACAGAAATAGAAATGTTAATGGAAATGCCATTTGAGAAGACACTGTGACGGCCCCATTCAGATGGGCCCAATCAGAAAGGACCGGAATTTGCCAGCTATTCCAGGGTGAGTCTGACTTGAGGAGCCCTGAAGAGGGGAGAAAAAGAGGAAGTCAGAGGAAGAAAGTAAATTGTTTGGACAGGAACGACTCCTAGGTACGCACGCTGACCCATTACTGAGTTATGATTATTTGCTGACACTTTTATGGTGCAACCTCATCTTTCAGAGATTACAAATATTATTAAATGAATCACGCTGGTGGGTCTGCAGGGCTTGGCATGATGTCCGCTGTGTTGCTGTAGGTCAACAGGCGAGTGAAGTCTCAAAGGGCCGAGCTGGACGGAATCCCAGGGGCAAAGGACTCTGTGCTGGCTTTGCGGGTGAGGACCTGAAGTTCAGATGTGTGTTAATCCTGATGGTACCAGCGAGGCGTGACTTGGGGACGGTGCTGTGGGGGGCCCAGGGCAGCAGGGAGATTCAGCTCCCCCAAATTCTATTCCAGACACCCCAAAGCCACCCGACACAAAAGAAAAAAATCGTATAATTTGACAGGAACAGTTGAGACTTTGTAGTCATTATTTTAAGGGTGTTTAAAAGTCTCTAGGGAAAGGCAATTTGAAACATGTCTCCTCCCGCTTTTGTCTCCTCAGCTTTACCTGTGCTCTTCAAACCCGAGGGGTCCCCTTGAATCATACCCCTCTCCTCTGTATTCTCTACCACCGGAGTTCCCAGCCCAGGGGTCTTTACATGACAGCTCATTGCTGTATTTCTTGCTAGATTCATTGAAGACTCACAGTCTCTAATAGCATCAGGCAGAATTTTAGACCATTAATAAACACCGTGGTTGAGAATTATGGATCCCACCATAAGTCTGGGAATTTTATTCATGGCACAGTCTGGTTAGAGCACCATAGCTCCCTCTCTGCCTCTTTGTTCCACATCATTACCGTCTCCTTTCATTTGTAAGAGTGTCCTCGCCTTTGTGTTACATTTTATGAGTGCCCTACTTCCAGGGGCACGTGGCTCTGGGGTCCTGACTCAGCTCAGAGGTTGGAATTGGAATGGGGCATGAGTGCACCTGCTCCAGGTCAGCTGACGTTGGGCATGGGGTGCTGGCGAGGCTCACAAAGGTGTGCTGTTGTTGGAAGGGGGGGGTCATCAAGTTCAAGCTCCCTCCGGTGGAGAGTCCCCTCGATGATGCCACTGATGTGGTCCCTCGGGCTCAGACAGGGACTCTGCCTGGGGAGGCAGCCCATCCTATGCAGAGCTCTGACAGTT
>NW_024423786.1:64355558-64410075 GCF_017311325.1 Ursus maritimus | reverse complement strand
CAGCTGCAATCATCTTCCAGAAGGGGCCCTGGACGTCTGCTCCCACTCCTCCTGACAACACTTCAGTATAATTACGGGAGTTCAGATGGACTGGAGGGTCAAGAGAAATCATTTGCTTCCCACTTCTCTCTGGATTCTCCTCTGAAGGCAGAGAGGAGACGAGGCTATGAGTTTCTTCCAGCACCACAGTGACTTGTCTGCGGGACGAGTGTTGCGTGCTGCCCTTTAGCGCTAGATGGTCAATGAGGGCACGGGCAGGTGCTATTATGCCTCCAGTCCCTTGTGTTCCTGGCCATCAAAACGTAGAACCATCCAATGGACTTCAAAGCAACTTTCTATGCTGCCTGGAACCTCCTTGCTCAGCTGACTCCAGAAATGCTTTCGGGGTCACACTTTCGAAAACCTCATGTTCCCTCCTCAGAGGCACACAGTTCCTGTTTTCTGCATTTCTTCTATCCCGGAGTCTGGGCAGTGACCCCTTACATGACATTGTCTCTTCAGTGTGCTCAACGAATATTCTTGGAGTGTTCCTTCTGGGTGAGGTTTGGGGGCTGCCTCGTGAGCAAGGCAGGTGCACTCATGTTCATGGGCCTTTATTTCAGGGGAGGAGCTGGAGTCAAGCCCGAGCAGACCGTCTGTGGATTTATCCTCATCAAAGCCCACAGAGCTGGAAAAACTGGACAGGACTCACCTCAAATGAAAAGTTGCAAGCTATTTTGGTTTTGCAACTTTCTCTCCGAGTTTATTGAGATAATAACTGACATACATAACAATGTGTAAGCGTAAGGCGTACTATGTATTGATTCAGTACACTTCTATACTGCAGAATGATTTCTGCCATGGCATAAGCCAACACCTCCACCAGGTCACATAACTACCATTGCTTTCTGCGGTGAGAACATTTAAGAACTACTCCCTTGGGGTGCCTGGGTGGCTCAGTCGGTTAAGCATGTCACTCTTGATACTGGCTCAGGTTGTGATCTCAGGGTCGTGAGATTGAGCCCCATGTGGGGCTCTGTGCTGAGCGTGGAGCCTGCTGAGATTCTCTCCTTCTCCCTCTGCCCCTCCCCACCCACTCACACTCTCGCTCTTAAAACAACAACAACAACAAAACCTACTCTCTTGGCAATTGCTAAGTGTATAATACAGAACTGTTATCTGTAATCCCCATGCTGCACATGAGATCCCCGGAGCTAATTCATCTTCTAACTAGAAGTTTGTACCTTTTGTCCGATCTCTCATTTCTCCCACCCTCTAGCTCCTAGCAACCACTACTTTACTCTCTGTTTCTAGGAGTTTGGCTTTTTTAGATTGAACACATCAGTGAAAGGGAATAGCACTTGTCTTTCTCAGTCTGGCTTATTTCACTTAGCATAGAGCCCTCAAGTTCCATCCAGGCTGTCGCAAATGGCGGATTTCCTTCATATTTATGGCTGAATACGATTCCATGGTAGATATATACTCCATGTAAAAAATCCATTCATCTATCAGTGGACATTGGGATGTTTCCATGGCTTGGCTACTGTGAATGGCGCAGCAGTGAACACGGGAGTGCAGATATCTCTCTGAGACAGTGATTTCGTCCCCTTTGGATATATGCCCAGAGCGGGGATTGCTGGATCATGTGCTATTTATGTTTTTGATTTTCTGAGGACCCTCCGTACTGCTTTCCACAGCAGCTCACCAGTGTGCATTCCCACCAACAGCTCACGAGAGTTCCCCTTTCTCCACACCTTCGCCAACACGTGTTATTTCTTGTCCTTCTGGTGCTGGCCACTCTAACAAGAGTGAAGTGACGTGTCATTGCGCTTCTGGTTTGCAATTTCCTGACAATGAGTGATGCCGGGCATCTTTTCATGGTGTCACAACTTTTAATGAGTACTCATTATTAAAGACAATTTTATGAAAGAGAAAGCCTTTCAACTAGTCACCATAACAAAATCGATTTTTTGGTATCTTAAGCCTTTCAATCTTTCTAATTCCCTTCAGTGGTATTGCGCCCACATTTTGGCGTTTTTGCTCTTTGCGCAGGGATATGGGAATTGTGAGTGTGGGAAGAATGTGTTCCCTGATTTCTCTTCCTGAGTTCCATGTGCTCCCTACTCAGGGAGCTCAGGGCCCACTTGAGAGGCCTTCCAGCTTCTTGGTTGTTTGGTCCCCCTAGACTTTTTGTCCCCAGTTGACACTACTCAGCTGCTTACACACGTAGCTAGGACTTGCCTAAGAAAAAAGAAAGATAAGGAAGGCTTTAAGCCATTTGCTCAGATTCTCTGAGTGGGCTCTGGATAGGGCTGTTTGAAAGCCTACTTCTGATATCATTGTCAAAGGTGTCAGCTGTCCAGAAAACTGCCAAGAGAAAGTAAGACGAGATTAGCTGCACACAGATGGCCACCATGAACCTTTCTCAAGGACAGAGGTGGGGTGAGGGCAAGCTGTGCCTCGCTGTCAGGTGTGACCCAGAAATTCCACTCTTTTCGTTTCTCTTGCATGGCGCTCAGCGCAGAGCCAGAGGGAGATGACTGGCTCGGTCTTGAGACCAGACTCAGAGTTTTAAACACCTTTGACTTCTTTCTCATAATCGAGATAAATCTCATGTTTTGTTCTCATGAGTGACGGAAACTGGAAGCAATGCATATTTTAGGAACGTTGCGCCCTGAGCCCCGAAGAGATATTGCACCATGTGGTATCCTTACAAGTAGAGAGGCTCCCAAGGTCAAGACTTTGAGGGTGATACATGCCTTTGGATATTTATGATCCCATTTCCGGGACCTTGCGGTTTGCGTTTCTGTTTTCCTGGAATGCTGTTCCCTCACATCTTGGCAGCCTCCCTCTCTCATTCTGTTCGTGTGTCTGCTGGACTGTCACTTCACACAAGATCTTCCTGATTTCTGTGTCTAAAGCAGCCTCCTCCAGCCCTGAAACTCCTCGTACTTTGCTGTGCAAGGTGGCAGTCATGGCCACGTGGGACTCGTGCCACTGAATTTTAAATTGCCTATGATTTAAACTTCAAAACTGAAAGAGTATAACAGATTTTCCTGTTAACTAACTGTACTATTTGATGGGACCACAAATTGGAGATTAGCCATTCAAAATTTAGCATCCGAACGGATGTATTATACTCCAAGTGTAACATACATTTGAGTTTCAAACAATTATTATTTTTTTTTAAGATTTTATTTATTTATTTGTGAGAGAGCAAGCACAAGCAGGGGGGAGGAGCAGAGGCAGAGGGAAAAGTAGGCTCCCGCTGAGCAGGGAGTCCGATGCGGGGCTCGATCCTAGGACCCTGGGATCATGACCTGAGCTGAAGGCAGATGCTTCACCAACTGAGCCACCCAGGTGTCCCAATTTCAAACAATTCCTAATGACTTTTGAAGGTTTAGTATGAAAAAAGTAGTAATGTAAAAGATCTCAAATATTTGAGTTTTATAATAAAGACAAATGCCATGTGATTTCACTTAATGTGAGGAATCTAAAAAAACAAAAAGACAAAAAACCCCACAAATGAACAAGCAAAACAAAACAGAAACACTCATGAATACAGAGAACAGACTGATGGTGGCCAGAGGGGAGGCTCTGGGGGGGGGGCGGATGCAATAGGTGATGGGGGGGGAGGAGGTAAAAATGTTCAGCTAGAAAATCGGTAAGTCACAGAGACAGCATAGGGAATAGAGCCAATGACATTCTTAAGATTTTATTGATTTATTTATCCGAGAGAGGGCTGGGGGAGGAGCAGAGGGAGAGGGAGGGAGAATCCCAAGGAGACTCCTCCACTGAACACGGAGGCTGCCGCGGTCAATCTCATGACCCTTCTATCACGATCGGAGCCAAAATCAAGTCAAGGCTTAATCGACTGAACCACCCAGACTCCCCTTGCCAACGATATTTTAATAACTATGCACGGAGACAGATGGTAACTAGACCTAACGTGATGATCATTTTGTAATGTATATAAATGTCCAATCACTACATTCTACACCTGACACTAATATTGTATGGCAACTATGTTTCAATTAAAAAAACAGTAAACGGGGGTTCCTGGGTGGCTCAGTCATTAAGCATCTACCTTCCCCTCAGGTCATGGTCCCAGAGTCCCGTGATTGAGTCCCATGTCAGGCTCTCTGCTCAGCGGGGAGTCTGCTTCTCCCTCTGCCCCTCGCCCACTCATGCGCGTGCTCTCTCGCTAATAAATAAATAAAATCTTAAAAAAAAACAGTAAATGTAAAACACGGGGGAAAATTACTTTAAGAAGTATTCTGGGGACACCTGGGTGGCTCAGTTGGTTAAGCGTCTGCCTTTGGCTCAGGTCATGATCCCGGGGTCCTGGGATCCAGCCCCACATCAGGGTCCCTGCTCAGCCAGAAGCCTGCTTCTCCCTCTGCCTGCCGCTCCCCCTGCTTAGCTCTCTCTCTGACAAATAAATAAATAAAATATTTAAAGAAAAAAAAAAGTATTCTGAAGGCCATTTGGAATTTTCAGGCTGACCTGAATAAGTAATTTGAAAAAAACAAAAACAAAACACCAAAACTCAGTTTATATTCATTACATATTGATCGTATTTTGGATATATTCAGTTTTATAAAATATGTTATTAAAATTAATTTCACCACTTTCTTTCTACTTTTTAAATTGACTGCTAGAAATGAACAGCACTCACTGGATGGCATTGCTTTATACCTTGGCCTTGTTACTATTTGACATTACACATTTTAACAGATTCTGCATCAGACAACATCAATATTTTGTACCATTTGTTTATTATGTTTCCTTTTATAGAAGGCTTACTAGGGTGTTATTTTTCTTAGGTACCAACATTGGAACGCCTTCTTAAGACTGACATAGAAGACCTATTGCACCTTCTTGGGTCTCCAGTGGAGGAAAATACACTGGATTTGGTCCCAAGTAGTGAGCAAAGACTGACAGTAGCTAAGCCTAAGTGTGGGTGAGTGATAAGCAACAGAAAGTTTAGACTGAATCAGAAGATTCCTTGAATCTTTTGTCCAAACCGTTTGGAGATCTGAGGTCGAGGACTTTTTTTGGGACCCAACCCATGGGGGGATGCTTCCTTCTGAAATAAAACTATAGAAGCATAATGAAATTATTTGGTAGACCGTTAACTTAGGGGGGCTGCTCCTAAAAAAATGGCAGTGGCTCACAGTAACCCAAAGTCAAGGGCAGCCACGGGTACACACCTGCCCATATATTTCATAGAAAGAGAGTGTTCTGGTCTCGTTTTACCTCTTGGTTCACACAGACCACATAAAAATGTATTTGGAATAACTCAGCTAAAAGTGAGAAAGAAGGTATAACAATCTATTAATGGAGGCCATTCTGAAGACTGGCTGAAGAGAGGTTGGTGGTGGTGATCCACTTGCTCAGTGCTCACCATGATCCACTGTACACCAGGAAATGCCACAATGTCTTTGGTATGAGCAGAGAGTTAGAGACTTAGAACCATCCATACCATGCTTTCATCCTGTCCATTCATTCAATAGCTATATTTTGAGTGCTTTCCATGTGCAAAGCATTGTTCTATCGGTTGAGACTATTGCAGGGAAAAAACATGGTCCTGCTTTCGTGGAAAGCATGGTAAAGGGGCCACTTCTGCAGGGTACAAGCTAAGGTGAACATAGGAGGCAAGAGGAAAGAAGGTGACTAGAGTCCTTTCAGCACTGGAGCCCTGAGTTTTGGTTTTTCAGGAAACAGGTGCCACCCAGCTTTTCCTGCACTTGCTTCTGTGAGTTTCTGAGGCTAAGAGCTGGGTGTTTGTCACTTGCCCGTAAAAAAGTGTGATTCATACCCGAGGAGGCTACCGCATGTTTTACACGTTTTTTGAAAGGGTTAAATAAAATAGTGAATGCAGAGTAACTGGTCCAAAATAGTGTGCGGCAGGCTCTCAAAAAACGGTAGTGAGGATGACAATGAGAACTCAAAAAAATCTTGGGGTTCTCCAAATCTTTCTCAAGCTGAAGACCCAAACGACACAAAGCTCTGCACGAAAGACCTGGCCGGTGCTGAGCGTTTCAGAGGAAGCTGTGTTGATCTGGGCTGCAGGAGAGCCTGGTTTCTCCGAGTAAGTGTGAATCTTTCACCCGAAGGCAGTCAAGTTCATCAGGGACAGCTGTCACGTGCATTACGTCAAGCCCTCCTGTACCCTCCTTGCAAAATATGTCTCAGAGCTGTGGCTTGCACAATTTTTTCCCCCTACGAAGCAGACTCTTTTCTTTTTGCCCTTGCAAGATGGTTTGCAAACCCAAATCATGGAGCGGATAAAAGCGGTGTTGCTTTGTGCTGCTGGGGCCGCCCCCTCCCTAGCTTACCCTGGCCTCTGCGCTCCTGGGAAATCTCTCTAGAGCACTGACACCCCTCAGAAGATATTTGGGAAATGCTGTTGTGGGAGGTGAGGGAGAAAAAGACGGCTACAGAGGTTTTAGCTTGGCGAAAGTAACTGCTGAGTTCATGTCGGAGGGCCTGAGAGCAAGGTGAGGCATCGTGGAAACCTGCAGTGATAAAGCAGGGCATTCATTCGCCCTTGAACTTGACCTGTTATGGACTCTCGGACACTGAGCTGGGGCCGAGGGGGCAGAGCTTCCTGGGGGGCCGGCAGCAGGTTTATTAGTGGCGTATACAAAAGGGAAGGTTAGAAACTGACCTTTATTCCAGTTAAATGGCAGAAGGTAGTCTGTTATTTACATGTCTCTTGCTTTTCTCTTTTTACTTCCAAAAACGACATGTAAGATTCAGTATTACCTTACAATTTATAAAGCCCACACTCGTGCACTATCTTGTGCGTTGGCCGACTTGTATATACTAACCTTCCGTGGCACTGGATCATTTATACTTCACATGAAATTTAATTCATTCTACTTCTAAATAATTATATTTCCTTAAGTAATACACTAAATGATTTTTTAATGCCTGAAGAAAAGCCAAACGTGTGTTTCTGCGGTGTTATTCTCTCTCTTTCTCTCTTTAAGAAGTAAAACCTTTTGGTTAGGGGAAATTTCAACCATATACAAAAGTTGACAGAATGGTATGATGAATGCTCATATACCTGTCACACGTCTCCAACAATTTACTCGTGGCCAACCAATTCATTTCTCTTTCCACCTCTGGTCCTCCGGATTATTATGAAGTGAATTTCGGACACATACCAGTTCGTCCCTGTTTACAGCTGATTACTATGTTGCTTAACATCTCATGAACACTGAAATAACAAATCCTGAATCTTTGCTTTTGAGCAAACACAAGGTTACGTTCCTGTGAGCCTCCGGTCACAAGACTTTTGACAACCGATGAATACATACCCTTGTTTTATGTGTGTCTGTTTAAGGACACCTTACTTAAGATACATTGTCAATTCATTTACATTGGACTTATGGCCAATAGCACCGTAACTCATGCCAGGATGAAGCTTCAGTCTAATGCTTATTTTTTCCAGAAGGCACATCATAGTTTAGGAACACCAGCCCAGCCCTTCGGCACTATGCTTGGGGGCCATTTTAAACAGTAAAGTCACCAGCAAAAGGCACAAAAATGCAAAAAACACAGCACTACTCAGATCGTGAAAAGGATACTTATTTCCATTATGACAGCTGAAACAAGAAGACAGAGTGTCGCCTTGTTGACCTCAGGTGTACCGTGCGTGTTGGGTGATTCAAACTTAGCCACTCTCTCCCTGTCCTCAAATATCTGTGAAAGCCCCTTGACTATTGATTTCGGGGATACCAATAACTTTTAGCTAGTAGGCGAATTCCCAAAGCCAGAATCCATGAATAATGCAGATCAAATGTATAGAAAAAGACAGACTCTTTCTAAAAAGCATCACCAAAGTCCATGTCCCATTACTATATCTAAAAAAAAAAAAAAAATCTAACAGTCATTACTTGCCATCATTAATATCCAACATGTATGCAAATTTCCCCGTATCATAATTTTTTTCACGTAGAATTTATCTGAATCTCCTTTTAAAGATTTTGTCAATGCCAGGGGCACCTGGGTGCCTCAGTCAGCTAAGCGTGTCTGACCTCAGCTCAGGTCATGATCTCTGGGTCCTTGGATCGAGCCCCAAGTTGGGCTCCTCACTCAACTGGGAGTCTGTTTCTCCCCTCTCCCCTGCTTGTGCATTCTCCCCCAAATAAATAAATAAAATCTTTTTTTTAAGATTTTATTTATTTATTTGACAGAGAGACAGCCAGTGAGAGAGGCAACATAAGCAGGGGGAGTGGGAGAGGAAGAAGCAGGCTCCCAGCGGAGGAGCCTGATGCAGGACTCGATCCCAGAACACCAGGATCACGCCCTGAGCCGAAGGCAGATGCTTAACGACTGAGACACCCAGGCGCCCCAATAAATAAAATCTTTAAAAAAATAAATAAATGAAAAGGTTTTGTCAATGCCATCAACTGGCCTCAACTTTCCCCTCTCTTCCAGAAATGTTTGGACACTGAAGCCTTGAGTCTTGAGCCAGGAAACTCTAGAGGGGCTCATCTCAACTGTGTTTTCCATTTCCCGCTCAGGTGGGGGTTGCACTGCATCTGTGAAACTGTGGGTGGGCTTCATCTGATGTCTCCTAGCTGCACTATAGTTAACAGAAATTTCTCAGAATTGTCTTCAAGTGGATACTGCCTTCCCAATTTCTCAAAGCCAATGGAGACTTTTTGCTAATTTTTCTTTATGGGAGAATGGTAATTCTATGGACATTTGGAAAGAAAAGGCGATTGAAAACATATGCTTAGCCAGTCATCCTAAACTGCAAAGATTTAGTTTTAAAAGATTTCCGGTACCCTTTGTTTTACAACCGGTAAAATAGGCTTACATATTTTAAACAGACAAGAGAAGCCCCTACCATTTGGAGGACTGCTCAGTCCCCTGACTTTGAGATGTAACTGAGCATTCATTCATTAAAAAAAATTTTTTTTTTCTATGAAGATTTCTGGAGCATCTACAATGTACCGGGCTCTATGTTAGATTCCAGAAGTATAAGATGGAACAGGCATAGCCCGTCCTCATGCTTCTGACTGTCTACATAGTGGGACAGTCACACACACAGCTTATGAGGCACAGTGGGATCCAGGCTGAGCCAACCACGGGCAGAGAGGATCCGGGCACAGAGGATTCTGGGAGGAGAGGAAGGTGATGCTTTCTACTTGGGGCTCCACTGTTTGGAAATCTTCACGAAGAAGGTAAATGAATGGAAGGTACAAGATGTGCCTGGCAACTATTGGGCAATCTGGTGCTTCTGGATCATAAAGACATGAGCCTGAACTAAAGGCTGGTGTGGAATAACGAACATCCGTCATATGAAGACTTTGGCCTTTATCCTTTACACAGTTGAATTCCACGGATATCCTTAACTAGTATTGTGGCATGATTAGAAGTGCAAATGACACTACAGATAAAAGATTAGTATCCAAGATCTACAAAGAACTTCTGAAACTCAATACACGGGAAACAAATAATCAAATCAAAAAATGGGCAGAAGATATGAACAGACGCTTTTCCAATGAAGACATACAAATGACTAACAGACACATGAAAAAATGTTCAAAATCATTAGCCATCAGGGAAATTCAAATCAAAACCACACTGAGATACCACCTTACGCCAGTTAGAATGGCAAAAATTGACAAGGCAAGAAACAACAATTGTTGGAGAGGATGCGGAGAAAGGGGATCCCTCTTACATTGTTGGTGGGAATGCAAGTTGGTACAATCAGTCTGGAAAACAGAGTGGAGGTCCCTTAAAAAGTTAAAAATTGAGCTACCCTATGATCCAGCAATTGCACTACTGGGTATTTACCCCAAAGATACAGACGTAGTGAAGAGAAGGGCCATATGCACCCCAATGTTCATAGCAGCATTGTCCACAATAGCTAAATCGTGGAAGGATCATATGGTTTCACTCATTTATGGAACATAAGAAATAGGAAGATCGGTAGGAGAAGAAAGGGAAGAATGAAGGGGGAGAAACAGAAAGGGGAATGAACCATGAGAGACTATGGACTCTGGGAAACAAACTGAGGGCTTCAGAAGGGAGGGGGGTGGGGGATTGGGATAGGCCGGTGATGGGTGTTGGGGAGGGCACGTATTGCATGGTGCACTGGGTGTTATATGCAAGTAGTGAATCATGGAACACTACATCAAAGACTAGGGATGTACTGTATGGTGACTAACATAATAAAAAATTATTATTAAAAAAAGAACATATGATGTAAGACAAATGACAAGATAGAAAAAAATTTTTTTTAGAACACTTATTTTTAAAACATGACAAAGAAGAAAACATTACAAAGGGTTCATTACCTTACTATAAAAAGGATTTTTATAATTAACAAGAAAATGATCAGCATTTAAGGAAAATGAGCAAAAGACATAACTGGAGCGATCTCTGCGAACAGATATAAATGGACAATAAATCAGTGTTAGTGTACTCAACTTCACCCTTAATTATAGAAATGCGAATTAAAAGAAAATACTCTTTACACTTATCAGATTGACAAAAATTTTAAAGTGTGGTAACACCCAGTAGAGTTAAGAGTAAGGGGGAAACGAACATATTCATACAGTATTATTGGCGGAAGTATAAATGGCACATCCTTTTTTGGGACAAAGTGTTACGTATGTTAAATTTAAAATATGTTCTCAAATTAATTGAATTTAAATAAAAATAAAAATTAAAAAAAAGAAGTGCGATGAAATAAGGAAGAGCAATCAAGTGAGTCATTCTGGAATGACAGAGTATAGAAAAGACTAGATTCATATGAATTCTAAATTGAAACCCAAATTGAAAAGTGTTTCCGATATGAGACCAAGAATACGTAAAATGGAAGAAAGCTCATTTTTTGGAGGAAGGTAAAAAAGAGAGCATAAATGCTTTTGATTCAAGTTCAATCTCAAGGGTAACTTATCTGGTGCTTTTACGGAGAAAAGAAACAAGTTTCCAGATTCATATTTTGACTCCCAAGGGCACACCTGGCTTCACAAATAGCAGAAACACAAACCCTCTCAGTGCGGATCTTTTCCAGGTCAGTGAAAAGCAAGGAATTCTGTGACACCCTCACCACTGCCTACTTTTTTCTTTTGGTTTCTGGAACATCCATCCTGTGGGAAAGAGATGTTTCCCTACCATGCTTTGTCCTCATTAAAGGGTTTTATCTAAATGTTTAGATTTCTGATTTTCATTGCAGGAAAAAGGATGTTTTTCTCTTTAAATTTCGATGTGCTGCCCAATCCCTAAAGGGCTAGAGCTAGACTTTTTTAGTCTAGCTAGTGCTAGGTTTTATTATTATTATTATTATTATTATTATTATTCCTATTATTACATTTTTAGTCTAGCTAGTGCTAGGTTTTATTATTATTATTATTCCTATTATTAAGAATATTGGCCATACTTTTCAGACACCAGGCTTGTTCCTAATAATCTAGAATCTAAACTGGTCCCTAAAATGAAGACTTTGGCCTTTATCCATAACTTAGGCAGCTGAATTCCACGGTCCTAGGTCTAGACTCTAGGACCAGTTTAGAATCTCTGGGTCTTTATGAGTAATGAACAACACTGCTAGGAACACCTGTCAGAGGCCTGGAAAGATCCTCTCCGGCAAAGACACCTGCCGAGCACACCTTCACACGTCTGTAACCCCACGTTCCTTGGACACACCTGTCTTCATCAGCCTCCCTAACAAACCAGTGCACACACCTAAGGCCGACTTGGTCTGCATTTAATATCAAGGTACTGTGGCTCTTTGAGAGCATCAGAGGAACCTTCTGTCGACCTCCCCCTGTAGGCTGACTAACTGCTGACGTGTCCCAGGGCATCAGAACCACATCTACCAGGGCGGGGAAGGGATCTTTGAGACCGTCTAGTCCGTAAGTGCCCACAATTTATTGTGGCACCAAAATCTTTCCTTCCAAAGTATCAAAATCTTAACAACAAATCAAAAAAAAAGTAAGACAGCTCATTACTTGATACAAAATGATGACAGTGGGACTCTACTCGAGCAGTGGTGAGAGATCTTGAGTGCCCCATTTCCCCCAAGGCCCCGCGAGGCAACTCCACTAAAATCCTTGGTCTCTGCAGAGCCTCGCTGGAAAACCAATGGCTAACTGAACTCTCTCCTTTCATAAGCGATGAAACTAAGGGTCGGACATATTAAGCCATTTGCCCAAGGTTACACCAAAGTCAGCATCCTAATTCCAGCGTGATTTATCCCATTGCCCTAGATCCTTCCATGAGGCCATGCAAGCTGCCCACTTTCCACTACGGGAGCCTTGCCTCCAGTGGCTTCCAGGAAGGCAGAAGTGTGGAAATGAATGTTGATGATCTATTTGCTTGGTGCTAAGCCTTTTTGTATTATTATTTTTTTCTTTTTCTTAAGAAGTACAACTCACAGTTTCATTCACAGTACAAGTTTGTTCTCTGCAGCATATTTTTACCTAAAGCAGTGACATCTGGCCCAGGAGCATGTATTTCTCAGCATGATGTTAGCCTTCTACCTGTATGTCTCTGGGTGAATTTCCTCCTCAAACCCTAACTAGTGTTGACTAGTTTTATGAATATTTCACTCCCTCTGGCACGGGTGACTCATTCATCCTGCTGAATCATACTCTAGTGAGTGTGATTACATAGTTTATCTCCTAAGCCAGGACATTTTTTTAGAGTAAAAGGGGGTTCAATGAACTACTCATGTGGGACAGCAAATGTTAGCTGAAACTGCTCTGGACAAACCAGGGTGTGTAGGGCACGCAAGATCTGGGAGAGAGCTCAAGACGCTTCTCTTGGATAGAGCAATATGCTTTCACATGGAAACCACAGGAATGATTATGGAGAAGCGAGAACACCAAGATGAATTAAAGACTGCAACCAGAATGATGATCTTTGAGGCTGGTTGATTGGAACCTGGGGTCCATAGGTGTGGGCGGTCCACATGGGCAGAGAGTGGGAAGGAAGGGAAAAGGAGATAAACTCCAAAAGCAGACTGGACTGGAGAGCAGGAGTGGCTGTAAGAAGAGAATTTGGTTACCGAGTTCTTTCTACTTGTCTATGCAGATTAGTACGTGCCAGACTTTCCAGCAGGATGAGTGCAAAATTCCCAAGACAATGGTGCAACAGGCCTTGTGCTGATCCTAGGAGACATATCTGTGTCTGCCCTGATAACTATGAGCTCTGGAGTGTTTTGGCGGAAGAAGAGGATGTTGGCGTTGCCGCAGCATATGACACCAGTTCTAGAAAGACAGCTGCTCACATTCCTTGCTGGTGTTGTGTCCGGTGACAAGGCTGAGCCCTGCCTTTGTCTGCCTGCAGCCATGTCAGAGTCTCCAAACCAGGCTTGTGAGTGTCTCCTCACTGAGAAGCCATGTTGTCCTTTGATTCAAAGCTTGAGTTGGCAGAATGGCAGCCATTTTGTGTTGTGTTGTATGTCACAGTCACGTAGCAACTGTTCACATCTGAGCCTCGGAAGGGCAGAGGGCGTGACTCAAAGACACATAGCAAGTGAATGACAGAGCAGGGACTTTATTTCAAGTCCTCTTTTTTTAGGAAAGTGAGCCATATAATCTTCAGGTAGGTGATGTCAGGACTCAAAATGACAATTCTGGATTATGGTTCCGGTTGAACATAAATTCATCCCAAACTCCCTAGATTTCTATACTATTGGTAATGGTGGTTAGTACTCCTTGACCATTCACTATGTGCGTTATGGGCTTCTTACGGTTGGCACCCGGGAGTTGAGAATGGCGAATGACCCTGTTGCCTGGGACTGTCCTGGTTTTAGCACCTCCTGGTTCCACCTCCTGGAAAACTCCTCAGTCTCGGGCAAACCAGAATGGTTGGTCACTCACTTAGAATATTCCAATGAGGCTATCTCGTTGGATGGTTTACAGCTGACCTAACTGAAAACTCAGAGAAACTCAGTTGTCTCTCTAATACCATGACTCCGGTAACATGGGAGCAGAATTGGAGCCCATCTCTGTCTGACTTCAAAGCCAGTGCCCCCACCACCACACTCTCAGTCCTGTTGTCACTGGTGTGAGACCAAGGGTATTTATACTAATGACGAGACTCACACCCGACACCTTCCTAATCACTGGTGAAAACGTAAATGATGTTTCAGTATGTTACGCAGCAGATGGAACCCTAGAGCTGAAAGGACCCCTATGGGCATTTAGTCAATCCTATCCATTCACACCAGAGCCTCAGAGTGGTGGAGGGCATTACTCAAAGTCACACAGCAGATGAATGACAGAGCTAGGATGTCAAGTCTTCTGAATCCCAGGGCAGGTTCTCTCCTCCACGAAGTAATGCAGTACAATGTCCATGCTTTTCAACTAAGCAGATTTGAAAGGAGATGTTTAGCATGGACGGTTCACCAGCAATATCCCCCAATTGCTGGTGAACCATCCATGAGAGATCTATGTCAACTCTTGTCATCTTTGTTATGTCACCATTATAAAGCACCATGTTATGAAATCCTGAATTTACTCACATAGATCTCTCTTTCCTTCAAGTTGGCGATTACTGGTAAGGCTCACTCATCAGGTGCAGCCTAGAATTGAACCCATGCTGAACATGTCTGTGGCCAACCGTTGGTTTTCTCCTGCAGTGCTAGGTGGAAAAGGCAATGCCATTCTTCTTCATCTGGGGGATGTTACAGGAAAAGTCAACTTGCTAAAGTGTGATGTGGACCAACAGCATTGGTGTTATCTGGAAGTATAAAATGGCAGAGCCCACCTCAGAGCTTCTGAATCGGAACTGTATTCTAACAATACCTCCTAGACTATCTGTATGCACGCTGCAGCTGAGAAGCATTGCTCAAAGGGTGGCCAAGGAAGAACCAGCCTACTATTAATGGACTTTGACAGTCAGCTTTGCCCTCCCCATAATGGGTTCGTAGGAACCGAATGCACAACCTCAGTACATTCACTAAAGTCCTCTCGCTGCTTTGGGAGAAGCTTGGCTCTGTTGGAGTGTGACAAGAAATCAAAGGCAGGTGAACAATGGATGGGGACATTTCCATTGAGGTAGGGTATGGTTCCTGGAATTTTGATTTCCACTGTGGATTTCTTCTCCCTACAGACCAGAGAGAATTTTGTTACATCTCTCACATCTCTATATCCAAAGACTTGCTAGCCCCAACTGATTTCCCATTTGGGCTGAAACTCTGTTGAGCAAGAATGAAACAAGAAAAGGACACAGAGTGGTCCCCTGGAATGCTTTAGAACCAAATGTGACCAGAGGCGGGAGACATCACTTCAAATGTCTTCTCCCATTAGAGTCCTGTTCTTCCTTCGATGTCACGATCCCTTCACGAAGACATGGCTGGATAACAATGGATTTCCACATTGCTTCCAGACAGGATTTTACAACTCGCTTAAGGATTGTTGACTTCCTGGCCAAAGCGACTTCTTTCCCTTCCCTTCTGCCAAAAGACCAAAGCTTTCTGCTTTCCTGTAATCTCCTACATATGAATTTTTTTGCTCTTGATGGAGTTACTAAGCTGAACAAACCGCCATGTAAGTCAAATATCAACATAAATGGTTATTTCATGTTATAAGTATTCATTTTAAAAAAGCAAGATAATCTTATCCCATGTTCCCAGAAGGATTTGAATATATGTTTACTTATCACATGTTGCCCAAACGTGGCTGGGCCTCACCAGCCTGGGGCTGGTAATAGGGTTACTTTTACATCTGTGCCCGAATGATAATACTTTGAGCTCAAGCAAGAGTAAACCCCCCTCTCCTGCTCATCAGTTACTTTCACTGATTCCCAAAGGGGTCCCTCCCAGGTGTGCACAAAGGAGGCAATCAGTGGTGGCTTCCGTACAGCCTCTTCTGTCTCAGCTTGTCCTGGTGCAGAGCTAATTCCTAAACCCATCTTCCCTTCTAACTGAACAAAAGCATTCAGGCACATCGAAAAAAAAAATATTTGGGGAATGTATAATAACTAGACTATCTGAACTTCAGTACACGTTATGCTCAACGTGAAGTCCCACCCTCAGCTATGTTATGGTCAACCCTTGATTATGTGTGACAATAATGGGGAAGAGGCAGTAGCTTTGTTTTCATCCTCTTCAAATCTACACGTATTCTTGAAGCAACTTCCGCATTTGGCAAGAACTTGGCTTTGCTCTTCCACGCTGCCCGAAGAATTAGAATTCTAGGGGACCTGCAACAGACCAAGCATCTGGATTGTTCTGAGAGCAGGGAGAACACGATGGTTTTTATTGGCCCACAGAAGCTTAGCACAGTATATGACATAACGTGGGTGCTATTTGCTGGATGAATAAGGAAATCCATGCATGCACTATCTCTGTATCCAGGGTACTCCCAAGACTCCAGAAATTGGATAAGAGAAGCCTGCTGTGCCTGGACCAGCAGGTTGGCAAAAGAGGGGAAGGGAATGGGTGGCACCATTTTTTCTTATTTTGATGCTACCTTCCCATCATGAGCCTCTGACTTTGAGATTGGAATTATAAACATTTAACACCTATTTTCATTTCTTTTATGCTGTTGTCCTATTTTGTACATTATTCCTTCTGTTCTTGTCAACCCCTAGAGTTTAAAACAGTGGGCTTTAAGTCATGATGCATCTAAAAATCCAAGTCTTTATATCTCTGATTTCCTATCAAAAATCTCCACTTGGGACACCTCCACTTGGTTCCTCAAACTCGAAGCCAACACAGGCAACCTTATCTTTGCCTTCTTCCCTTCTCCCATTAGGAGCAGTCAACCAATCTTCAAAAACCATTGTGTTTTCTAAATCTCTCTCAAATCTCTTCGCTTCTTTCCGATCCCTTACCTGTGCTCTGTCATCAGGGCTCCCCTATGGGTGTGCCATTGCAAAGCGTGTATTAAACAACTCATGGGCACGTGATTTGAATTATCTATTTAGAAGGTGGCCTTCATGTTGGTGTTGAGCAGCTGTGACCATCCCCTATCCCTTCTGTCCATCTGCCAAAGTGATGCTCCAGGAAGATAAATCCAACCAACTTCCTCCGCTGTTTGAAACACTCTGTTGCCCTTAGTATGAGTCTTCTTGGGTTCCAGAACAAAGCACCACAGACTGAGTGCCTTAAACAACAGACATTGATTTTCTGACACTTCTGGGGGCTGGAAGTCTGAGATCAAGGTTCCACAGGGTTAGTTTCTTCCGAAGCCTTGCTCCTTGGCTGGAAGATGGCCGTCTTCTCGCTGGGTCTTCAGCGGTCTTCCTGCTGTGTGTCCTGTTGGGTCAGGGCCCACCCTAGTGACTTCGTTTGAACTTAATTACTGCTTGAGGAACCTTAGCTCCAAGGATAGTCACATTCTCAGGTCCAGGGGATTAGAACTTCAACCTATGAATTTGGGGAGGGAAGGACCACAATTCAGCCCCTAAGACCACTGAGATAAAATCCAGCCTCCTAACCATGGCTTTCAAGGCCCTTCATGACTGGGCCACGCCCCCCAGCCCTGGCCGCAGCTCTCACTCCTCCCTGTAAGAGCACTTTCTGCGCTAATTTATAATTATCAATTTACCTGTCGGTAACTCTCAGTCGGCATAAGTCACTGCACTTGTGAGGAAGGTTCTGGAAAACCATCAAATCTCTGAGGCTCACGGAAATTAATTCTGAAATGTGACGCAGGAGAGTGGGAGGCCCGGGGGTGGGGGTGACGTGGGCAGATGTGTCTCCTGGGCTTTGGAAGCCACTTTCACCCGCTGCCAATGTCTCATCTCCATGAGTTTAAAAGTTACTGGGAACTCGATTATAGTGTGGTATTTACATTCTTAGAAACCCAAATTACAGCTTGGAAACCACCCAGCGAATTCATTTCTGGGTAAGACAAGCGTATGAAAAGATTGTATTATGTGGACACTTGTCCAAAATATTACAGTAAGTATCAGTCGTATCTGCATTCAAATGTTAGGCTCTTTATTCCAAATATGGCAGCACTGTGATTATGGGACGAACACAAAATAGGCAAAATGACTGTTTACATTTTGTCTTCAGTTTTCCAACGGCGGCGTGGAAGTTGAGTGATTTTGTATTTTCTCTCATCAGCTGGCTGTCATTTTCTCTGAAAACTGCATTTTAAATAACCAACCCAGGGGAAAATATTTCATGGTGTGAAATTGTTCTCTCTCTACCTCTTTTTATTTAAATTGAGACTCTCATCTTTATCCTTCTGTCTTGAATGGACTGAACTAGGCAGAGAGAAGATATGCTGGATCATAGTTAGAGTAAAGGAATATTTATTTAAATCTATTGCTAGAAGAAAGGGACGAAGTTTCTGTGGCCTCAAAGTGTCAAGGAACAAGCATATGGCCAGGAAACTCCATTTCAACTCACGAGACTAGAGATTTGGGAACGGTACCTGATCATGACCTTCAGGGATGTTTTAAACTGTAATTATTTTTATCTCGTAAGTAATGTGTGTTTGCTTTTAAAATTAGAAAAGGAAGCAAACACAAATCACCGACTTAAAAAACATTTAAGTAGGAGCATGCTGCATTATAATTTGTTTTTTCCTATTATTCCATGTTTACAAATATACTCCTATAATATTTTATTTTTAAATCAGTTTATCTTTCATTGTATAATATGCAATGTCATCATAAAGAAATTATACACGTAGATCTGAGAGTCTTCAGGTCTTTAGGTCACTCCAATCCAACACAACAGTTATATACCCTTTTTAAAAAAGTGCTGTGGCTCTGGGTGACTCAGTAGGTGGGGCATCCAACTCTTGATCTCGGCTTAGGTCTTGATCTCAGGGTCGTGAGTTCAAGCCCCGTGTTAGGCTCCACGCTGGGCATGGAGCCTACTTTAAAAAAAAAAAAAGATTCAAATGTCCTGATATTTTTATTTATTTATTTATTTTTAAAGATTTTATTTATTTATTCGACAGAGATAGAGACAGCCAGCGAGAGAGAGAACACAAGCAGGGGGAGTGGGAGAGGAAGAAGCAGGCTCCCAGCGGAGGAGCCTGATGTGGGGCTCAATCCCGGAATGCTGGGATCACGCCCTGAGCCAAAGGTAGACGCTTAACAACTGAGCTACTCAGGCACCCCCTGATATTTTTAATACACTTTTTATTTGGGGATTATTTTGGATTTTCATAAAAGCTGCAAAGATCGTATGGAACATTCCCATATGCCCCTCACCCAGTTTCCCTTTTTGTTCGCACCTCACAATATCGTGGTACATTTGTCAAAACTGAGAAACTGATACTGATATGTTGTTCTTAACTAAACTCCAGACCTTATCTGGATTTTATCAGTTTTCCATTAATGTCTTTGTGTTCCAGGATCCAATCCAGGGTAGCGTGCATTTAATTTTCACACCTCCCCAGAATTCTCCCCAGTCATTCCTAACTTCTCAGGACTGTGACTCGTCTGAGGAGTACTAGCCTGGGCCGAGGGATCCTCGTTTTTCACCTTTCACAAATATTCTTCCATGTATGTGTGTTCACAAGCTCAACACAGCAAGGTGTAGAATTTTGATATAAACATGACCTATGCTATGCTCCTGCTTTATGCCTGTTTTAATGGCAATGTCAGTCTGCATCAACACATTTCTTTTTGAAGAAACAATTCCGGAGTATCCCACTGTGGAAACTCAATCTTAATTATCAACCAGCTTCAGATGACAGATGTCTCCTTAACTTTCTACATTGAGATTCCCAAATCTGCTGAGCGGACACCCGTGATCTAAATCTCCAGGCACGTCGGTGATAATTTTCTAAAGATAAATATCGGAGGCTGTCAAAGACTTTTCACTAAAAAAGAAAATCACCCACATGGCCCACGAGCTCTTATTTGCACTCTGCAACTGCCTATGGCCTCACCAATGTTTCCTCTACCATGGGCTGTGGCTGCTCGTTTCATCTTTGATAACTTGATAGATGCTTACACGCAAGGCTGCATTTCCTTCGTGTTCTATTCGCCATATGTCTTTCTTCTTTTTACAATGTCCTGTGTACGGCCATTATCTCATTAAGGGTGGGAGAGAAGAAGGGGCCAGGTCATCTTTTTCCTAATTCATTTATAAAAGCTTTTTCTGTATGGAGGACAGTCACCCTTTCTTTCACCTAATGAGCCATTTCTCTTAAGTTACTCCTCTCTTTGTCTATGGTATTTTTTTTTTATAAAAGGACATTTAAAATTGTTTATGCACTCACCAATCCTGTTTCCTATTATAATTTCTGCTCTAAGTATGAGGGTCATAAAGTCTTTTCCCGTAATCTAGTTCTGCTGCCATTCACCTGTATTTTCTCCTGATGCTTACACGTCTCTGTGTTTCTTTAAATATTTAACCCATTTGTGGTTTATTTTGCTTTGAAATAGGGTTCTCATTTTGTTTTTCCAAATGGTTAGCCAGCTGTCTCAACACCATTTAATGAACAACCCAGCCTTTTCCCCCATGGATTTGAAAGTCTATTCTAACAACACCCCATCTTAAGAGACTGCAAGCGGGCCACCTGTTAAGGGTCCAGGAGAGGCTTCCAACAAGAGAACTAGGAGGAGACGATAGTTGAAAACCTTCCAGTTGTTTTCATGATCACCTCGTTACATTGTCAGTTTCTGCTGAACGACATAGTCCAAGCCAAATCCAAACACACATTTCTATTCCTGTCTATCCCCCAGACTTTACATCTTTCTCGTTCTATGCCTTCTCCCCAGTAGTAGAGGGGCCCGAGCTGTACTAGGCGACAACTGTTTGCAAAACCACACACATCCTTTGGAATGTATATCATTAAACGTTTCCCCAAGTTTTATGGTAAACTCCCTACTTTTGCCTTTTCTGCAATAAAGAAACTCTATTCGCCAAACTAAGAAATCCACCACCAGGTACTAATACATAACAGCTTATAAGCTGAGCTGCAAATCTGTTGATTTACTTTAAGAATGAAAACCTACCTCTTGGATCGTAACTATCTAGAGACCAGGCATGGACTAAACTTTTTCAATTTCACCCAGTTCTCAGGAGCAGGTGCACTCACTGTCCCCCACTTCACAGACGAGAAATGGAGGCGCAGAGAGGTTAAGTAACGTGCTGAATGTCGCAGAGCTGTAAGTAGTGCATCAAGCCTGTGCTGACAGCCATCGCTCACATCTGAACCCAAAGGTTGTTGGTACAATCTGATGGTACCAATGTAGGGTTCCTTGCACGGCCTCTGATCCCCAGATGGAAAGATCTCAGTAACTACCAGAGACCACTTCCCAAGCACTGTGATTCATTTCACCCTCAAGGTGTGTTCTTTCCAGTTTGTGAAATGAGATCAGCAAGGACTCCAAGCCGTGAGTTGGAGTGTGGGCTCGGTCACATGGCTAAGCCATTTCTCCAATCGTACAAAAGTCATGTCAATGGAGTTTCACTGGGTTCTCGGGGTTTATATCTGCTGCATTTCCCCTGCGGATTGTACCATCTACCATGAACGATGGCAGCGGACAGGGAGACAAAGCCTCCCCACATCTGTCTTCCTCCAGTTCTCTCTGTGTTCCCTTCTGTCGGCTCACAGCGAAAGGGTTAGTGTGATTCATTACCTTTGTGGTTCTTAATATTCAGAAGGTATCGATTATAATAGGATACAGTCATCTGGTGCTCGGAGTGCTAGAGTGGTCTTAACCGCACACCCCCCGATCTTACAGATTAGGAAACCGAAGTTGGTTGACGTTAATTAGGTGTCCTAGGGCACACAGCTGCTTAGCAGCAGAATGTGATGGAAACTTCAGATCTCCCAACCCCAGCCTTTGCTCTCTGTCTGACAGCTTGCTGCCTTCAGTTGTATGACCAAACCTGCGTTTTGATGATTTTTTTTTTTTTTTTCAGTCGCGGGGTGGCTGACTCAAATTTCATGTAAGCAAACACAGCTTGAAAGCACTCTTGCCTGCCGCCGCATACAACGAAGTGCCTGTGAAAGAATGGTAGAGATACGTGCACCCACCATCAACCTTTCTCATCATTTCTCAGTGTAGAGACATGTAATTTAAGGTCTCACCCCTGCAATGCAGGGATCAGAGCTCGAATAGTTTGTGTGACATCCTAATTCCTTTTAATGGTCAGATGTCACAAACGTTTTTACAGGCCCTGCAAAACATACTTCTTGCATATTTTGGCTGTCACGAATTCGATTGATTGCACTCTACAAAATATGCTTTTAATTTTCTACACAAAAATACTATGTAAGAATTGCAGTGGGCTCGCTTGGCATCCACATAGCCCCTTCTTTCGTGCCATCATCTGTGCTGAAGTCTGGAAAATTGCCTATTTATTCCTTGGCTTCCCCTTGGTTGGCCAGATGAGATGTAGGCAAGTCAGTGGAAGGGGGTTTCCGGAAAAGAGTACTGATGTGATGGAGGTAATGATGCAAGAGGTAAGCTAGCTCTCTTCCTCTCTCTATCCACCTGGAGTGTTGGTGTGATGCCCGGCACTGTGCTAGTCATCTTGTAACAAAGAAGCAACCAGCACAGAAATGAAAACCTACAAGCTAAGGCTGGTGGAATGGAAAGTTACAAAGGACCTGTGTCTCAGGTGACATCACTAAGTGGTCAAAGTCATCTCCAAGACTCAGAGATCTCCTCACAGAGCATTATTGCTTGATTTTCAATATAAAGGTGTGCTTTAAAAATGTATTTTGAGGGGCGCCCGGTTGGCAAGTGTTCGCCTGCCTCGCCAGGCTGATCCCAGCATTCTGGGATCGAGCCCCACATCAGGCTCTCTCCGCTATGAGCCTAGCTCTTCCTCTCTCTTTAGTTCCTTTCGTGGCTGTCTCTATCTCTGTCAAATAAATAAAAAAAAATTTTGAAAATGGGAAAATACAAAGATGAAAAAAGTAATCATAGTTCCGATACTAATTTTCAAGTACTGATACTTACTACTTTTAAAAAAATACGCTATTTCTCTGAATGTTTAACATTAAAATGGCATTCGTGTCTAAATTGCTTTGTAATCTGCCTTTTGTTTTGTACTTAAGGACAAATTATGAGCATTTCCCCATGGCATTATATATTCTTGTACAACATGGTTTATAAGAGCCCCATGGTATTCTATTCTCTGGATATGCCAGTATTTATTTAACCAATTCTTCACTGTTAGGATATTTAGTTATTTACCACATTTTAGCATTACTTGTAATTGTTATGCAAATGATCTCTTTGGGCCTTTCTCTATTTTTTACTTACAGTACTCATATTTGTCTTAATGATTTATAAGAATTATTCATACAGTAAAGACAGCTATCGTTTGTGGAGAGAATGTTACAAATTTATTCCTATCCTGATTATACAATGCACTTATATTCTGTCCTATATTTTCACTTTTATTTTATTTTTTTTTAGGATTTTATTTATTTATTTGACAGAGAGAGAGACAGCCAGTGAGAGAGGGAACACAAGCAGGGGAGTGGGAGAGGAAGAAGCAGGCTTCCCAGCAGAGCAGGGAGCCCGATGCGGGGCTCGATCCCAGGATCCTGGGATCACGCCCTGAGTCGAAGGCAGACGCTTAACGACTGAGCCCCCAGGTGCCCCATCTTTTCACTTTTAAAACTAATTAATTATACAATTAATCTGTCTGGAATTTATTTTGGAGTATTATATGTGTAGAGATCTAATTCTGCCTTCTCTAGTTAGTCAAGAATTTCTCAACATTTGTTGAGAATTCTTATGGATTTTTCAAAGTGGTTTTTGTCCATTTCACTGTTCTGTCCATTCCTGTTACAACATCGAACACTTTCACATTTTATACTTTTAAATTATTAGCGTGTGGACATCCACTTCCAGAAAGATCGAGTAGACACACATTTTTCTATTCCTCCTTCTAAGTACAACTAAAAATCTTGGCTATTCTCTACAAAAGAAACGTAAGAAGACTCTTAAAGGTGGTGAGAAGATGAATTGGCTAGATACCTCAAGATCCAAGGAACAACATGGTGCTGAATCCTTTGGGTTTTCTTTTTTCCTCATATACCCCAGCCTAGGAACTGGAAAGACCTGTACCCAGAAGCAACAATAGGCACAGACAAAAAAAGACCCTAGTAAAAGCCTGTTCTCAGGATCAGGAAAGACGCAATCTTGCAAGATAGGAAACTTTCAGACCATAATGGCTCACTCCAGCCTAAACACTGCAGAAAAAGCAGTGGTTACCCCCGCCACCTTCCAGCAAAGACCAAGTGGGGAGGCCAGACTTCCGTCATTGCCAGCGTATAACCAGATGCCCTACTAACCCTGCCAGATGGTGTCAGAAGCAGCCTAGGGGAGAGTCCAAATATTCGTCACCCCTCAGTGGTAATGACACTGCCCTCCCCACCGTGATGGGGAAGCCACATGGGAAGCAGTAATGGTGTTCTACCCCACTTTTGCTGAGATAAAGAAAACTTAATGGGGGGCACCTGGGTGGCTCAGTTGGTTAAGCCTCTGACTCTGGATTTTGGTTCAGGTCATGATTTTGGGATTGAGCTCTGCATTGGGCTCCATGCTGGACAGGAAGCTTGCTTAAGATTCTCTCTTCCTCTCCTTCTGCCCCCATACCCTGCTCATGTGCATGCATGTTCTCTCTCTTTCTCTCTTAAAAAAACAAAACAAAACGTGGCATTTGCTGTGATTTATCATCCTAAATAAATGTTAACTTAAAAAAAAAGAAAGAACACCTAATGGAAACCTCAATTCCAACCCCCACCCAGGAGCGACAAGGAACCTTTCCCTCCAACCCCCACTTGTCAGTGGAAGCCTAGTAGAGAAGCTAGACCTTCCAAGCTCACCCATCTGGCAGAAATGAGGTGGTACCTCCCCTTCACTCACAGAGTAGTATCAGAGAAGGATTTAATTTTATAGCATGATATTCCAAATGTCTGGTTTCAATAAAAAATTACTCATCATACCAAGAATATAGAAAATTTCAACAAAGCGACAGAACATTACAGCAAAGAAATACAAGATATAAAAAAGAAGCAAATGGAAATTTTATGACTAAAATAAACAATAACCAAAATGGAAAACTGAACAGATGGGCTCAACAGCAGAACTGGAAGGAGAGAAGAAAGAGTCAGAGAACTTGAATATAGAACGATAGACATTATCCCGTCTGAACGATAGAGGGAAAACAGACTTACAAAAGTCAAAAGAATACAGCCTCAGAGACATGTGGGATTTATAACAACAGATGTAAGCCTCAGAAGAAAAGGAGAAAGGAGGTGGGGCTGAAAAAGAATTTGAAGTAATAATGGCTGAAAACATCCCAAATTGGCAAAAAGAAAAAAGAAAAAATAAATAAATGTGTAGATGCAAGAAATCCACTGCAAGACATATCATAGTCAAACTTATAAAAAGTAAAGGCAAAGAAAAGTTCTTAAATGCAGCCAGAGAAATGACACATTAGCTACAGGGAAAAAGCAATTTGGATGACAGTCGATTTCACATCAGAACCCAGATAGGTTAAAAGGACATGGTACAATATTTCTCAGGCGTTGAAAGAAAAAGAAGAGACCTGCCTATATCCAGAGAAAATATCCTTCAGGAATAAAGAGAAAATTGGGACATTATAGATAAAGGAGAACTAAGAGAATATGTCGCCAGCAGATTTATCCTAAATTAGTGGCCCAAGGAAGTTGTCTAAACAGAAATGCAAAACTGAAAGGATGCTGAGAACATCAGAAAGAATGAATATAGGAGAAAAAATATACAAATACAGTACATTTTCCTTCTTCTCTTAAGTTTTCTAAATTATATTTGACAGTTGAAGTCAAAAGCTGTAACACTGTCTAGTGTGGGTTTCCTTGTATGTATAGGAGATATTCAAGACAACTATATTTTATAATATAGGAGAGAATAAAGGGATGTAAAGAGAGGTCAAGTTTCTACACTTTGCTAGAATTGGTAAAGGGTGACTCATTAAGCTGTGTAAGTTATGCATATCTAAAGTAACAGCAAAAGAAACCATTGTAAAAGCTGTATAAAAATATACATTTTAAAATAATATAGACAGGGGCGCCTGGGTGGCACAGCGGTTGGGCGTCTGCCTTCAGCTCAGGGCGTGATCCCGGCGATCTGGGTTCGAGCCCCACATTAGGCTCCTCCGCTGTGAGCCTGCTTCTTCCTCTCCCACTCCCCCTGCTTGTGTTCCCTCTCTCGCTGGCTGTCTCTGTCTCTGTTAAATAAATAAATAAAATCTTTAAAAAAAATTATTAAAAAAAATAAAAATAAAAAAAATAAAATAATATAGACAAATCAAAATGGAATTCTAAAAAAATGTCCAAGTACTTCACAGGGAGGCAGAGAAAAGAAAACAGAAAAATGAAGAACTATGGATAAAGAGAAAACAAAAATGAAACAGTAGACTCAAGCCTTAACTTATCAATAGTTAAAATTATGTTAAATGTAAATGATCTAAATACACAATTAAAGAGTATGTAGATTAAAACAAAAATAAACAAGCAAAATGATAACAAGAACAACAAAGACCCAACTCTAAGGTGTGCATAAGAAACTCACTTCAAATCTGATGTTGAGGTTGAAAGTAAAAGGATGGGAAAAGATCTACCATGCAACATGAATCCAAAGAAGGCAGGAGGAACTCTGTTAATATCAGATAAAGTAGACTTCAGGATATAACAACAACAAAATTGCCAGGCACAGAGTAAATTATGTAACGATGGAAAGGTCAACCCACCAAGACGATAGCGGGGTCCTAAATATATAGGCACCAAACACCCAACATGGAAAATAATGTGAAGCAAAAACTGAGAAATGAAAGAAGAAACGAATCCACAAGTACAGTGGGAGACTTCAATGCCTTTCTCCCTCAAAACTGAAAGAACAATTAGAATATCAACAAGGATACAGAAGAGCTTAACTACACCATCAGTCAGCCGGATCAAGCTGAGATTTATGGAACATTCCACCCAACAACAGTGGAATACACATTCTTCGCAAGTGCCCACAGAATATACACCAAGATAGAGTCGACCTTGGGCAATAATGTGAATTTAAAAGAACTAAAATTGTTCAGAATCTGTTCTCCAGCTATAGTGGACTCAAATTAGAGACCAATAACAGAAAGATAACCAGAAAATCTCCGAACTCTTGAAGACTAATGAACACACTCTTCTAAATAACCCATGGGCCAAAGAAGTCTCAGGGAAAATAAAAAGTTACATTGAACTAAATGAACATGAAAGTACATTATACCAAAATTTGTGGGACTCAGAGAAAACAGTTCCTAGAGAGACACTCAGAGCACCGGATGCCTACATTAGAAAAGAGGAAAAGTCTCAAGCAATAATTAAGCTTGCACTTTACTTATAAAAAGAAGACTTAGGTCTTGGTGAAGGGTTCTTAGACATGACACCAAAGGACAACCCATAAAAGGAAAAATAAATAAATTGGAATTCATCAAAATTAAAAACCTTTGCTCTGCAAAAGACCCTTTTTGGAAGATAAAAAGACCAGCTGTGGACTGGAAGAAAACATCTGCAAACCACATATCCATCAAAGGATGAGCATCTAGAATATATAAAGAACACTTAAAACTTAACAGTAAAAAGAAAAAAACAAAACAAAATCGAAGAACAATCCAATTAGAAAATGAACAAAGACATGAAAAACTATTCTGCCAAAGTGAACGGTTGGAAAATAAGCACATGAAAGTACTTCCAACACCACTAGCCATTACGGAATTGCAAATTAAGCCCAAGATGAGATATCTCTAAATGCCAATTACAACAGCTGAAACAGAAAACAGTGACAACACCAAATGCTGGAGAGGATGCAAGGAAACTAGAGGTCTCATACGTTGCTGGTGGGAATTTCAAGTACAGCTATTCTGGAAAGTAGTTTGGCAGTTTCTTAGAAATGTAAACATGCAATTACGATACTACCCAACAACTTCACCTTTGGCGTTTATCCCAGAGAAATGAAAACCTATGTACACACACACACACACACACACCAACAATCTGTACATGATTGTTCACAGCTGCTTTATTTGTAATTACCAAAGCCTGGAAATGACCAGATTTCCTCCCTTGGGTGCATGGTTATTTAAACTCTGATACATCCATATCATGGAATACTCCTCACCAAGAAAAAGTAACCAACTATTATAACATGCAGCAACTCGGATGGGTTTCAAGGGCACTGTGCTGAGTGAAAAATGCCAATCTCCAAAGGTCACGTAATGTGTATTCGATTTTTATAACATTTTCGCAAGGACGAAATTATCGAGGTGGAAACGATTAATGGTTGCCAGGTATTAGAGACGGAGGAGAGAAAGAGAGAAGGTGAGTATGGTTGTAAAGGGGGGTCTTTGTGATGATGAGATGTTTTGTGTCTTGATTGCTCTGGTGGTTACACAAACCCACACATGTGGTAAAATGACATAGATCTAGGTACACACACATTGTACAATGTCAAATTCCTGGCTTTGGCATTGGGAAAAACCGGCTGAAAGGTTCATGGGACCTCTCTGTACTCTGAACTTTCGGTGAATTTATAAGTATTTCAAAATAAAAAGTTAAAAAAATAAAATAAGGTGAAAAAATCACTGCAGTGTTATTTTACTTTCTAGAGGTCAAGTACCCAACCACTGACATTTTTTTTAGATATTTTCAAAATTGTATTTCTTTGAAATGAGCATTAGAATTATTTTGTCAAGTTCCAAGAATGATAGCAGATTTCATTGGTATTTTATTCCAATTACAGATTATTTGGAGGGAAAAAGGATAACTCCTATCCTTGTAACCACAAGACGGAAAAGGCCTGGGTCCTTGAGTCACTGCTTGGAAGTGCATGCGTGACACTGTTCCATGATCAAACAACACAATTCCATTATGTTCAGTCACTTCGATTTTGGAGGCTTTTTTTCCCTTGCATGTTTCACTAGCCTCTACCGATAACACAGCTCATGATAAAATTTTAAACTTGCTCTTGAAATTCTAGGTTCTTGGGGCACCTGGGTGGCTCCGTCAGTTGATGGTCCGACTCTTGGTTTCTGCTCAGGTCATGATCTCAGCGTTGTGAGACGGGAGCCCCACATTGGGCTCTGTGCTCAGTGGGGAATCTGCTGAGATTCTCTCCCTCCCTCTGCCCCTCCCCACCCCCTCATGCATGTGCCTTCTCTCTCTCTCTCTCAAGACATTCCCATCACATAGAACAGTGCTAAAATTGAGAAAATCCCCAAATAGGATAAAGTTGCTAACCCTACCCTGAAAATCTTCTCCGTTCCATTGGCTTCAAGTATTAGCTAGACGTTAACGACATCTCTAGATGTTTCCTCCCACTCCAATAGATGCCTTCCGTGGTTACTAACTTGGAATATGTCACCACCATCTATCTAGCTGCCCTACCCCTCACGGGGGAATGATCCCTCACCCTCCACCCCCACATCCAACTGATAAATTTTAGTAATTCTAATTTTATTTTATTTTAAAGATTTTATTTATTTATTTGAGAGAGATAGAGAGAGGGAGAGAACACGAATGGGGGGAGGGAGAGTCTTCACTGAGCATAGACCCTGTCTCGGGGATTGATCCCAGGACCGTGAGATCATGACCTGAGCCCAAACCAAGAGTGGGACGCTTAACTGACCGAGGCACCCAGGTGCCCCAGTAATTCTCATTTTAAAATCTCTTCTTAACTGTTCATGTGTCCCTTGCTACCTAGAATACTGTTCCATCTTCTTAACTGGTGTGATCGTCTGTAAGATGTTGACAACGATCTTATTCTACTTCACCCAGTCAAACGGTAGGATTGTACCTCTCAGCCCCTTGGAGTTAAGTATGTATGTACGCCCTCTGGCCAAGTAAACATCAGCAGAAATGACATGGTATGTTCTGCTGTGGGAAGAGCTGGTGAGTGATTTGCTCTTTTGCCTGCAATGGCAAATAATCCTCCACAGTGGGCATTTTGTCCGTCTGCATTCCTGAGCCAGGGCGATGGTGAGCCGAATGCTGGGGGAGTTCATAGAAGATGTGAAGCCCGAAGCATATTTATTTTTTAAGCCACTGTGATTTGGGGTTATTTGTTACTATAAGACAACTTTGCCGGTACTGACAAATACACTTGGTCCCCTCGGCTTTCATTTTTGGCTGCTCCAAACAATTTCCCACACAATAACCAGAATAATCTTCTAAAATACATAAAATTCATTGGTCAACCCCCTTTTGATGATTCCCTATGGACTTGGGAAATACGTCCTGTCTACTTCTCCAGCTTCTCCCTTCTCTCTCTCTCCCCTCTCTGGTTTTCTCTGTGTCAGACATTCTCGACTCCTTTTAGATACTCAAATACAACCTGCTCTTTTACTTCAGAACCTTCACAGATGCCTTGACCCTCCCACCTCGCACACCTAAAGAGCTATTAATTTTTTTTCAAGTTATCTCAGTTAACTTCCGAAATATACTTTCTCTAGGAAAGTTTTTTTGACCCCAAATTAAACCAGGAGTCATATGCTTCTGTAGCGCTCTGCCATTTTTTAATAGTAAAATCGTGTACTCATGATTAATTTTTTCATTTCCTTCATTCATTAATTCATTCACCCTCTGCCCTAAGTTCCATGAGGCGAAGGGCTCTGCCTATCTAGGCTCTGTCCTTTGCGTCTGACTTAGTACTTGGCTCATAAGAGCTAAGTATTTGTTATGTGAACTGAATGAATGAATGAAAAAATTCCTTATACAGTGTCTGTTAACTCAAGTGTCTGCTACAACGATGCCGTGAGAGCTTTCTCCGAAGTTGTGTTACTTGGAGTTTCTCTGTTTTATGATGTGTTCACACCTGCTGCTGCAGCTGCCTAGGATGGGGTTCTTTCCCTCCCCCCGCCATGCACAAGTGGGTTTCTATCTTCCGCTCACCGCCCAGCTCTTCACCTGATTAGTTCCTCTGTATCCTTTGGGCCTCAGCTTAAATATCACTTCTTGGAGAATATTTCTCTCACTCTGCAGCCCACATGAGGCCCGTCTTTTAGACTCTCAGGACATCAATCCTTTCCATTGCTGTCCTTCAGTGTCACTTGGTTTTGGGTGATTGCTAATATTACCCTGTTACAACCAAGGTCACCTCCACCTCTACTATTCCCTGATGGCAGTTGGTCTGGGCACCATATTCCAGGCACTCTTCAAACTCACAACTTACATGGATTATCTGCTTACAGCCTCAAAATAATCCTCTGAGAAGAGGGAGAAATGTGGTGTTGAAAATAGGTGGATTAATTTACCTAAGCTAGGCAATTGATGGAACCTTGATTTGGAAAACAAATGTGCATTTTTCCTGCAAAGCTGGTAATTTTTTAACTACTATATTTTATTGTGTTTCTGTTTTTGACCCAATCTGAGATTTTGTCCTTTAAATAAATCCGCTAACTTCATTCATTGACACGTTTGGTTTCATTTCTGTGATTCCATTTTATATTACACTTTCTATTTTCATTTGTACATTACAAAATAGTTATTGGGTATTTACTATCTACCAAGTGTAATTTTAGATGCTGGGATTAGAGCAGGGAACAAGACGGGGTTCCTGCGCTCATGGAACTAACTTCTAGTTAGGAGCTGCAGATAATAACCATAGTAACAATAACAGCCTCAGGTGCATATGTAATCAGCAGTGGTAAGTGCAGGGCGAACAACGGAGTAACAGGAATCAGGAGCCTGGTGATGAGCAGAAGGGGTGCTATTTATTCCGGGGCAATCTCTCTGGAAAAGCCTGGCTGAGAAGACGTCCCCTTATTATAAATACTTCCCTCCTCCCCCTCCCTTATTTTGCAATATGTGTTTTTCTTGTTGTGGACATTTCCCATTTGACAGATATGAATGTTGATATGGTCACTTAACTGTATAAGTAAGTCTTTATTTCTTTATCACCTGTGGGTAGTCGCTGTTAATTCTATGAACAGTGAGGAAATCAAAGAAATGACAGGACCTGAGCTTCTCTCCGGCTCATGTCTTGCTGATTTGTCAGTTACAGAGCTATGCCACAAGGTGTTTCCACGTCACTTACAGGAAAGCTGATACATAAGAAATCCTGCCGTGAGGCATCTCCTCACGCCCACAACCTGCTGGTGATGATCCGTGTGCATTATTTGCAACACTTTTATTGATTTCCTTTATCATTTATTGTTCTGTAAATTAAAGACTCAGTTACTCCAATGTCAAGCAGATACATTTTACTTGTACTGAATCGAGTGCCTACTACCATGTATTGCAACTATAATTATGCTTTTATTTTAATAATTCACCTTACAAAAGAGTACCCTCCAAGTAGAACATTTTATTAGGCTTTCTGCTTTTTCAACATTACTAAAAATTGGTGTTTTATGTTTTTTTCCCGGTGGTGGTACTTTTCCAAGTTTTTGTTTAAGTTCATTTCATGAACACTTCTTGTCTTTTTTTTATCACATCTTTCCCATTCATCTCTTGGAAATCTCCATTCGGTTATCAAATACTTGGTTTTTTCCAGAAGGGTTTATGGAGCCTATGTTTATTTTATTTTTGCATATTTGAACATGTCTGTCTTGGTATAAAAAACATTTGGTCTCATTTCTTATCTGAGGGGATGTAGACATATGTTGCTTAAGACAATTTTGAACTCAGTTTGAATTTTTTCAAAATTCTTAAAATTTGTGGGTTTTTATTATTTTTTTTTATGAGGGAGGGCGGCAGGGAGATATCAAGAGCTGGGTGTTGTAGGGATATAATCTGCAATCACTGAAGACCAGCAAACTTAATGTGAATGCTTTACTCGATCATTCTATGCCAATTTTTTGTGGGACACAGTGGGCTCTTTCATAAGACATACCTTTGTTTTATAAAATGTTTCTTCTCGTGTATATTTGAATACTCTGTATCTACTTCATCTGCTTAGTTTCCTCTTGGGGGTTCACCAGTCACACGCATGGTTATAGCCACTGTGTCTCATTTTCTCTATGTAGCTTGTTCCTTTTCACATATTTTGCTCATTTTTTCCCTAAGCCTGTCCTCCATGTCTGTCTCTCTCAGCAATATTTATTTTTAAATTTTTGTTCATTCCAGTGTGATTTAGGTTTCGAAAGGATTTTTTTTCCCTCTTGTACATTTCCCCTGGAGCTTGTTCAGTTTCTCAAAAGAAAACGTTCTTTCTTTCTGTTGCCTTGTCTTGTTCCACCCCTCTACTTCTACTTTGAGCTCTGAGCTGCACCAACACCATTAAAAAGTTCTTCGCCTCTGTGGATGGATGCTTGTTTGTACTGTTCTGCTTTGCAGTAAATCTCCTGATGTATATTCTCTGTCGGTTTTGGCTTGGTATGTTTCATCCTTCTCTGTTTATTTCTGATTATTACATGTCTCCATATGGGGGCAGGTCCCCCCCCCCCGGATCAAGAATTTGCTAAAAAAAATTGGATGAGGAGTACAGGACATTATACAGGGCATGAAGCACTGTCCCCCCAACTCTAGAGTGGGTCTCTGCTACAAGCTCATTACCTCCCCCCCAACAAGAATGACCACATATTTCATGTGTGTGTGATAAATTTAGGAAGAGATTTAATGTGTATTTCATTTCACTTAATAGTGATTGCCACCTCTCCCACCTTGCCATCTGGGCCACTGGCTTTCCACACAGGTAATGCGTCTGTGTAATATATGTCTCAGCCTCAGCTCCCCAGCCACAATCCAGCATGGAATGGGACTTCAGGGTGTTCCCAGTGCCCAAACACTGTGCCCTGCACTCCTACACTCCAGCACAGTCTTTTTGACTCCTGCCTTCTTTCATTAAAAAAATGCTGAGCTCCTATGTGGGGCCAGAATACTGGCCAATATTTTGTAATTCTTGCACTCATAAAGTATATAGCCCAGAGGGAGACAAATATCAAATGGCCAATTAAAAAATTCTGTGCAATTAACATAAAATTGGAAATTATAAGTGATCTAGATTTAGCACTCTCATTGGAAACTTCTGTGATGATGGAGATGTTCTCTACCCCCACTGTTTAACAGAGTGGCCACTGGCTACATGTGGTCATTGAGCACTTTAAAGGTGGGTAATGTGCTGAGGGGTTGAATTTTAAACTTTTTTAAAAATTTAATTCATTCATTTCATTTTTTTTTTCCCATTCACCTTCAGCTAGTGGCTACTTATTGGTCAGCACAAATCTAGAGGGGAAGAACACAGTGCTATAAAAGATGGAATAACAGAGTTAAGTCAGGGGTGTTTGCAATGAGGACATTATATTTTTTTTAAGGTCTAAAAGATAAGAAAAGTATATCCAGGCAAAGAGTGGGGAAGAAAAACATCTAAAACTGAGGGAAAAGGAACTGCATAGACCCTGAAAGAGGAAAATGCATTGAATTCATACTGCCAAAAATATATTCTGACTGTTGATTCTAGTCTACAGATATAAAATGGATTATTTTGAAAATAATGGTATTTCTCCCACATTATGCAGTGTGCTGTTAGTAAAACAAAACAAAACAAAAACTACTCTGTATGACACTATAACGGTAGATACATGTCGTCAGACATTTGTCCAAATCCATTAAATCTACGCCACCAACAGTGAACCCTATGGCAAACTACGGTCTTCGGAAGATAATGATGGGTCGATGTAGACTGATCGCTGTAACAAATGTACTACTCTGGTGGGGAATACTGATCCTGGGGGAGGCTGTGCATGTGTGGGGATAGAAGGTATAGGAGAAAGTTCTTTACTGTTCCATTTTGCTTGTTTTCAAAAATAGTCTCTAAAAACAAAACAAAGTAAAAAAACGACAAAGTAAAAGCTGTACGGGTGATGAATATGTTCATTCTCTTCATTATGATGTTGTTTTTACATTGTATACACGTGTCAAAACTGATTCAATTGTGCGCTTGAAATATTGACAGTGTATCATATTTCGATTATACCTCAAAAGCTGTTTTATTAAGTGATCTGTCATCACAACACATGCATACATATGTTCATTTATGAGATTTTCATAAACAGATCTTTGGATGTGAGCTATCTTTGAAATGCCTCAAAAATACAGGCATACGTATCCAACCGAGCACTGCTTTCTGTGACCTTCACGATTCCGAATTACGTGCAAACCAGAGTCTCCGTGCACCTTTCGTTCCCCTTCTTATTTCCATAAGAAAAAAATGATCATTGGGATAGGCCGGTGATGGGTATTAAGGAGGGCACGTATTGCATGGAGCATTGGGTGTTATACGCAAACAGTGAATCGTGGAACATTACATCAAAAACTAAGGATGTACTGTGTGGTGACTAACATAACATAATAAAAAATTAAAAAATAAATAAAATAAAATAGGCTTTTACTGGAGGAAAAAAATGATCAGATTCTGTTGACAGGGCTCTGCTTTCAGTAGTATTTTCCCACGAGGAGAAACGGAGGACTGACTACCCTTGACCCACAAATTTGGGTAGGGAAGTACACAAAAGGAAACAGGGGCAAGCAAAGAGAAAGGGAAATGATCCTTTATAGAGTCTGGTATGACGTAGAGCCGTGATTTTTTTTTTTTTTTTTTGTAATCTGCAGGATTAGTTAATTCCCACTTGTCCCTGTGTTGTAGGCATCAGTCGCCTTAACCAGAGAGGTCCTGCCTCTCCAGCGGGTGGTGGGTCAGCAGGGAAGGATGCGGATAAAGGCTAGTGAAGGTGCTGAGACTCTTGTCCTCTTCAAAACATCTATGGGCTTCTAGGACTTGAGTTGTGTCCTAAAGAGATCAGGACAGGACTACGGCCACTCCCTGTCCAGCTGGCAGTCATGCAGCAGAGAAGACCAGACTAGGTTATGGATGCAGGGTCCTGGGGGGCCAGGCAGAGAGAGCCCTGGAGACTGGAGAGCCTTGGGAGAACAGGGCTTCGTTCATTGGTGGAGTGTCTGGGAAAGCCTGGGCTTGAACCCTTAATTCTGGCTCTTTCTGCTCACTCTTTCTCCATTTAACTCATTGGTTCTTAAAACAAACCAGGTGCTGGGGCTGCCATTTCTGCTCCAATACTAGAGAATCTCTCTCTTTTTTAAAAAGATTTTATTTATATATTTGAGATAGAGAGAGAGAGGGAACATGAATGGGGGGAGGGGCAGAGGGAGAGGGAGAGGGAGGAGCAGACTCCCTGCTGAGCAAGGAGCCCGACATGGGGCTTGATACTAGGACCCTAAGATCATGACCTGTGCCGAAGGCAGACGGTAGACAATTAACCGACTAAGCCACCCAGGCGCCCCTACTAGATAATCTCTTTGCAGGCACGCAGTTTGCCTCCCGCATTCTCTGGAGAAACCAATTCCCATTGTGGCGTGGGTATGAGTTCATCGGAGACCAGCGGGTTGATGGGGTGGTTGCATCTTGGATTCCTAGAGCCTGGGAAGTCCCGTTATTAGAAAACTTCCCCAAATATGGTACATCCATTCCCAGGTGTCTAAGCAGCCATTGCTAACACTGAAGAAGGCTCGAATACCGTGACAGAGACAGGGGTCTTGGATTCCTCTGACTTTGGCTCCGAGATGCCTTTGTGCACCTTCTCTCAGTGCATCTAACTGTGTAGGGATCCATGGCAGATTCACAGTGGAAACAGGGATGCAGGCAGCTCTAGGTTAGGAAGGACAACAAACAGGAGAAGGATTCATGGCAGGGCTCAGAGAAGAGGAGAGAGAGGGGGAAAGGGGAGAAAGGGAGAGAGACAGGGACCGGAGGTAAGGAGATGGGATGGCACCATGGGACGAGAACGGGAAGAGCCAGTGGGGACGGAGGTGAGGATGGAGGGGCCGTGGAGCAAGAAGCAGGAGAGGAGGACAGAGCAAGGAGCCCACGTGGACCTGAGGTAGTCTTGCTCTCCGAAGCATGCTGCTCTTAGAATAACCATCGCCTCCGAAGCCATTGCGAACATGTCCATTGTGCTTTGAGAAATGGCAAGTGCACTTTTGTTTTCCAACCTTGGAATATAAATTTTGAAGTACAGATTTATTTTCTCCAGGAAGTTCGAAGGCTTGTACATCTCCGAAAGAACAGAGAGTTTTCTCCAGATCTCGGCGCGGGCAGTTATTATACAAACTACGGCCAAAAAATCCCCTTGACACTCAAGAGCTGTCAGCGTGCCTGTAGCTATTCTTTGAGAGAGGAGGTCTGACTCACTCTATCATGTCTGTAGTCTAACCTTCACAATTCGGCATTTTATTTTAGGTATTCAAGCCCTTTAGATGCAGACTAAGTCCCAAACTGGGGACACAATGAGATCTTAATTGCATTAGAACAGTGGCGGCGGAAAGCACACTGAGAAGGTTTTGGGGAATAAACCCGTTCACTACACCTGCCCTTGACCCTCAGAAGCGCCCCCTGAGTGGTACAGGGTCTGCGAGGAGCCTGGCCCGGGCTGGCCATTCTTAGAGTGAACTGTCAAGCTAGCATTTCACGAGCACGCACCGAATTCTCACTCTGAAAGGAAAAAAAAAAAAAAGCAAAAACACCCCCTAGCATTAGAGAGCGTATCTTGTTTTTTTCCCCCTCTGTAAGTGAGAATTCAGGATGCTGAGGTGGGAAAACATCGACATTGGAAAATATGGTTTGTTTCTTTCCCCTTAGGCAGCAGGGCATCTCGGGATGCGGGACAGAAATAAAAATGGCAGAGAGTGCTCTCTGCTAATTCTTTCCAATTTCTGGAAGCCTCCTGAGAACACTGACATTTATCAGTTGCAAGGGTGGTTTTTGGTTTTAGGAACCAGTGCTCAGTTTTAATGAAATCTGTCCGTCCTGGGTAAGCGATGACATAATTGCCATAAATAACATCATATTTATTTTCAAATGCAATTTTTTTTCTTTTTTGGTTCAAAGGGAGTCTGCCCATTTTTAAAAATAAAACAAATGAGTACTTGGCATCTTTCGCCCGGTGTCTGTACTGCACAACTGATAACACGAATGTAATTCAGATAATAGCTATCATTTATTGTTTCAGTATGTACTATTTAAACATAACTATATTCATAAGGCTGGAAGGAAACATGAAAACAAGTCATCAGCAGGAGCCTGACATCAAGCTGAAAGACAAGATAACAGAGTAATTAATTAATTGGTTAATTAAGTACTCAATTATTCGTTTATTCACCAAATGCTTCCAGTCAGATACTGTGCGAAGTAATGCGGATACTATGATAAGCAAAAATAGACATTGTCTTGACCCCGTGAAGCCTTCAGTCTAATTCAAGAGAGAGAGAAAGGAATCAAATACCAACAGAAACAGATAGAGAAACAGTGAGAAGTCCTTTGACGTTTGTTATGAGAGTGAATTTGCAATTACTGCCTCATGTTTGCAGGAGGGGTTGTCAAGCGTTTGGCATGATAGGAGTGTTTTAGCAGTTTCAGATGTGTCTAAGAAGTGGTGAGTTAATTCCTTCAATACACAAACATTTATTATTTTAAAAAACACGTATGAGATTAGAAGTCTGAGAGGTCCTTAGAAAAGCCTGAGTCTGCGTTTGGAACAAAGGTTTGGAAGGGAGAGGGATTAGCGTGTGGCCAAGGATCAGGATGCAGAAAGAGAGGACCAGAGCAGCCAAGTGTTCTGCAGGAAAGGAGAAGGAACGCGTGCTCGGGGGGGGAGGTCAGATCCTATGAGGCCTTGAATGCCGGGCTCAAATCTTCGTGCATGAAGTCTAAAGGTTAGGGTTGTGCAATCTTGTTGATCTCAATTCACCCAGATAATTAAAAAAAAAATACAGACGTCTGGATTTCAGGTTGACCCAATCATTCTCAATCTGGGGCAGTTTTGCACCCAACATCCCTTGGCAACTGCTTTCAAATAAAGTGCATTAATACAAAATTTGAGGTCAACAGTTCAGGAAACAACTGACATAGAAAAGATAGTGTATTACTCACAGTTCCCAAGGGAAAGGGCCACGCTAGGCACGGGGTGGGGGGCCCACACAGGGAAGCACTAGGGTCAGTCGGGAGATAGAGGGAACCGGGGACATGAGCCTCTATAGTGGTCTCCATGGGAAAAAACAGGTGAGCGGTTTTAGGATTGGCTAGTTGAATACTTTCAGTGGGCTCTGGGGCGGAGGGTGGTCCCTAGTTGTCTAGAACCTGGCCCTGAGTGATTAGGGCAGGTGGGGCATAGTCTGGAGTGTGGGAGCTCTATAGAGGGGGTGCTTGGGGTGTGGGCTCTGGTTTGGTTGGTTTGTAATTGAAAAGCACACTTGTGGGTGAGTTGTTTATTATCTCTAGGAACTGACTAACCCTGGGAGGAGCTGTCCTTCCAGGATCGGTAAGGTCCCAGATGGTCAGAGCATCAGAACTACAGAAAATAAGACAGGGTACCCTCCCCCCCTGGCCCCAGGAACGTTGAATCCCATCAGAGAACAACATTCATCTGTCTTCCCAGTCTGACAGATTCCAGTGTGAGCTGTCTGGGACATTTCATGCAAGAAATGTTGCTTATGAAGGAATTAACCATTTACCCTTCGATCATATGCTATCGAGGGACACCTGTTAGGCCGCCATAATTATCCTCATCTGTCATCAGGTATGGAAAGGGCTTTGCCAACATTTATATGGATCCGAGGTGGTGGTTGCAATTTTATTTTTATAGCACACCTCCAAACACTTAACTGTGGTTGTAATTACACACATCATTTGAGTGATTTGATTCATGTGTGCTTGCTAGAATGTAAGCTCCCTGAGGTCAGACCACATGCACCTAAGCTCACAATAGTGTCCCAGCGCTTTTCACAGTGCCTGACTCACCGGTGAGAAAGTAGTGAACAAACACGGAAAAGGCAAAGGGCATACAAAAACTAGACAGGATGAAACAAGATGTCGAGAATAATGCCCCAAATAAGACATTTGGCAATAAAAGGAAATGGGCTACTATCTTAAGTACAATTTTTCTTTCTTTTTTTTTTTTTTTTTAAGATTTATTTATTTGAGAGAGAGAGGGCACGAGCGCGAGGGGCAGAGGGAGAGGGAGAGAGAGAATCTCAAGCAGACTTCGCACTCAGTGCGGAGCCTCACAAGGGGCTCAGTCTCAGGACCCTGACATCACGACCGGAGCCGAAACCAAGAGCCGGATGCTTAACCAACTGAGCCACCCAGGCGCCCCTTAAGTACAACTCTAAAATTGTAATTTTGTTTTAACAATTTAAAGCATGCTGTTTAATTCTATTATTCTTTGGTAGTTAATGAGCATTTTCTATGTGTCAAATACTACAGTAATCATTTAAATTGTATTATCTCATTTAATCCTTAAAACAACTGTAAGAAGTATTCTTAATCTGTTTCTTTAAAGACAATACATTTTCACTGAAAGTACTCACAAAAGTTAAAAGTAAAATTGATAGCTAAAGATTTACCCATAAGTACTCAAAAAAATGAGTGAAAATATTTCTATTGAAGTAAAATGAAAGACACAATAATTTACACAGAAATAAAGATGGTCATATTATGTCACACTATCTCAAAAGGTGCACTTCACCATAAAAATATAACTAATACTAATGACTAACTAATATTATATCAAATTCCATAAAAGGCACCCACTAAAAATACAAGGAGAAATGAACAGAAACACTGTACTTTAATATATCATCCGTTTCTTTAATAGATGCAGGAAGTCACAAATAATTAAGATCATAATGAATTTAGGCATGAAAGCTAATGAGGATAAGCCACATATACCAAATTCAAGCCCTAAAAAATGGAATTTGCTTTATTTTAAAATGCCATGACATGTTGATACAAACTGACCATATATTTATTTACAAAATCAACCTTAGGATGTATATTGCCCAAAGCAGAAATTTTATAACAGCATGATTTAAACATACCGTAATGACGACAATAAAAAACTGTAAACTACGAGTGCCAGCTTATTTATTTATATTGAAAAAAAAATTTTTTTTATTAAGTAACCTCTACACCCAATGTGGGGCTTGAACTCACAACCCTGAGATCAAGAGTCCCGTGTTCCACTGGCTGAGCCAGCCGGGCGCCCCTACTAATGCCAGTTTAAATAAAACAAACCGGATCTCATAAAATTAAGACAAAATGCTATATAAATAAGCTCTGCAGTTATGAGGGGAAAATCTAATTCTGCCCCACTTACACTCAGAGCAACTGCATAGTCTTAAATATTTGCATTGTTATCAAGAAGGGATGAGCCTAAGATAATTAAGCACTCAAGGAAGATCTGTGAAAAGAATAGCAAAGTGTGCTTCAGGGAAGCAGAAAGGAAGCAAAAGGAAGGAAGAAAGAAGCAACAATTCATTAGGAAAGAGAAGAAAATTAAAAAATGTATTTGAAAAAGTCTGATATTTGGGCCTCATTAGTACCATCATTGAATCAATACTCTAAACAAACTCCACAAGTCTAATTAAAAATAAAAGACAGAAAACACAAATGTACAAAGTTAGTTACAAGGAGCGATGCTGTAGATAACAGAGGGTTTAAAAGCATTAAAAGAGACTATCATGTGCTGCTCTACGCTAATAAATTTGAAAATCTCAATGAACTGGGTGATTTTCTTGGAAAATGTAAATGACCAAAATTGACTCAGGAGGAAGCAGACAGCCTGAATAGAAAACATGACTGGGGAGGAAATTGAAAGTGTTCTCAAAGGCTTACCTCCAAAAAAGGCGCTGGCTCGAATGTTTTCATGAACAATTTTTTCCAACTTTGAAGAACAGATAATTCTCCTACTCTGTAAACTGTTTGAAAGGCTAGAGGAAGATCCAAAGCTTCCTAATTAGTTTTATAAAGCTATCATAACCCTGGTTCGAAAACCTGACAACCACAGCACAAGAGAGAGAGAAAATAAAAAAGCAAAAAACAAAACAAAAAAACCCTACTTTCCCATTGTCAGATAGAAAGAAAACCAGAAAGAAAATATTAGGAATTTGAACCTGATATGACGTCAACACATCATGCTCCGTGGCCAAGCTTACTGTTTTCTAAAGAATGAAAGAATGTGTTGATATTAGGAAATTAAAATACATTCCATGAACAGCCTGGAGGACAAAAATCATGTAAGCATCACCATAAAAAAAATGTATTAGATAAAATCAAATATCAATATTGAAAAAAAGGTGGTTTTTTTTTTTTTTAAGATTTTACTTTATTTATTTGAGAGAGAGTGAGCACAAGCAGGGGGAGCCTCAGAGGGAGAAGCAGGCTCCCCGCTGAGCAGGGAGTCCGATGCGGGACTCGATCCCAGGACCCTGGGATCATGACCTGAGCTGAAGGCAGACGCTTAATTAACCAACTGAGCCACCCAGATGCCCCGAACATAGGTGATTATTAACGTGAGAAAAAAAGGATACATTTTAGCCCTGTGAAGATTCCATGCAATGGTGAAATGCGAGGAGAGTTTTCACTGGACTCAGGTATACACCTGCCATCACCACAATCATATTATATTTTGACGTTCTATCCAAAGCAATGAAACAACAGAAAAAAGGGGGGTAATTGATTGCAGCAAGATAAAGTAGTCATTTTCAGGTGGTGGATGATTTTTTTTCCTTGGAAAACCAAGAGAATCTACTAAAAATCCATTCAAACTCGTACGTTACACAGAAAGTTGGCCAAAACAAAATAAATAAGCACCAACTACCACTATCCCCAAAGCCTCTGTGACTCTTTTGGACATTTCAAAAAGCAAAACAGCACATTCTTTTTAAAAAAGAAATTTACTCAAGTGAAGAAGAAATATACAAAATAGCTAGGAATACAACGAAACAGAAACAATCAGGGTCTTCGCCAAAAAAAACCACCAAAACTACAAAACTTAATCAAGATACGCTAGGGAATGGAACAAAAGGGAAATAAACTTTATTCCTGGAAGGAGACATTATTTTATAAAGGCAATTCCTCCCCAGATACCAGGTAGGTTTAAAGTATTTCCAATAAATTTCAGGATGATACTAATTTGTAACGTGAAAAGTGATTCTGGAGATTATCTGAAAACATAACAGGAAAAAGGACAATTTTATTTAAAAGGGGCGATGCGGAGACTTGATAAAATGCTTATAAAAGCCCAAAAATCAAAGCAATGTGGTGGCCTCCTAAGAGAGAGCAACGGGAGAGAACAGACAGCAACCACAGTATCTATGGTAGAAGTCACTTTCAAGTAACTGGAGAAATGATGCATTCGTTAGTAAATATTACTGGAAAACTTGGCTGTGTCATAAATCAGTTATATCATGAATATCAAAATAACACCAAAAGATAAATTCCAAACAGATCACATACTTGAAGAAAAAATAAAATTGTAACAGCAAAAAGAAAATACATGTATGTAAAACCAAAGTAATTCTTAAGTAAAAATATTTGAAACAAGGAACAATGAAAAAAATTAGTTTGGGTATATACGGAAGGCATCAAGACCACTATAAAAGTACATGGCAATGCCGCATTGGAAGTACATAGATTATTTATGATAGGCTAAGGGTTAATACCCACAACTGAGAAAATATATTCATTCATAATGCTAAGGAATGAAAAACAACTTAAATTTCCAATGGTTAGGGATCAGTGTAATAAATTATGGCCCATCCAAAAGTTGATAATAGGCAGACACTGGAATCATGTACTCAGAGAACATTTAAGGACATGAGGTAATGCTCACAATAAAATAACCTGAAACAGCCAGACACAAAATTATACAGAGTATAATATGGGCTTTGTTTCCTAAATATATATACATTAAGTATAATATATATTGTATATACATTAAGTATATATATAAATGTACTTATTTATATACTTAAGTATAATATTGTATATATTACACAATATATAAATATATACACGTTAAGTGTAATATATAATTATACATTATATAATTAAGTATATATTATACTTAAGTATGCTAAGAATACTATATGCTATATAATTAAGTTTACACTGAGTATAATATATATATTAAGTATATATATTATATATTTTCATAGTATTTCTGATAAGTATATATATTACTTATCAGATATATAAGTATATGTGTATATATACTTATCATAGTATATTATATATAATATATATACTTATCTAAGAATAGTATACTAATACACTAAGTATACCATATACTATATAATTAAGTATACATTAAGTGTATTATATATAAATTATAACATATATATTCATAATATATTTGATAAGTATTTATTATATATACTTACATACACTAATACACTAAGTATACCATATACTATATAATTAAGTATACATTAAGCGTATTATATATTAATTATAACATATATATTCATAATATATTTGATAAGTATTTATCATATATACTTATATACAATACATATATTCATATATCTGATAAGCATATTATATAAATTATTACATATTATGTACTATATAAATTATTATATATACTTATATGTATATACATATACTTAATAATGTACTTATCAGATATATAAATATATGTATATTATAAATACATATAATACATATACTTATATATTATAATGTATATAATACACATACACATTGTACATGTATATATATATATACATATATATATATACACACGCACTTATCAGAAATACTATGAATCTAGAATTAAACGTTAACTGTGGTTATCTCTGGGTTGTGAGGTTATGAATGAAAAGGTTAATATTTTTCTCTACTGTTTACTTTCCTTTTCTCTGCATTGTTTTCAATTTTTCAAATGCACATCCATTATTTTTACAATGTGGGGAAAATGCCGCATCAGGAACGCTGTCCCATTGTCACGGAATCACTGATTTGCTATGAGACCTCTGCTCTGACAATGCACAGACTCTGTTTTGCTGCTACTCCCGGTTTCTCTTCAACCCCGCCATCCTGGCCCACAGCTTTTGGGGGGGCAGGGAACAGCCGGGAGCCCCTCCCACACGCTGTGGGTTCTCTGCAAGCTTCTCCGCCACCTGCCTCATCAGCTGCTCTACTAGAAATGCCACCTAAATGTCATTTCTTCACTCTGCCTAACTCAACATACTGTTCACTGACCATCTGCCCCTGCATCGGGCGTGGTGGGCTGTGGAGGTCCGACCCCTGCCTCCAGGAGCCACAAAGTAGGCAAGACCTGCCCCAAATCCCATTACAGAGATCACCCCGTATCATCTACCTCGTAACTGATCACCTCCACTTTGCAGCACCAGGGCTGCCAAAGTCCGCAAGTAAAAATGTTGCAGGGGACAGACACTGCATGGACACACTTTCAAAACCATTCAAATGCATTTGAAATGCAAGTTGAACTAGGCATCCCGTATTTCATTTGGCAACCGGAGACAGGAACTATTATCCCCTGCTCTCCCCGCACCCCCATTTCACAGAGGAGGAAACTGAGACACTGTGAGGTTTGGGCACTTGCTCTGTTCCCATAAGGAATCGGTGGGGCCTGAGGAGGGGCCAGATCTCCTGCTGTTCGTCTAGCTGCACTCAGAACCTGCCTCGTTTGGGGTCTCGTTTGCTTCTGCACTTGTGGGCGTCTGAATGTTTTAACAAGCTTGGTGCACTTGAGTGTTTGTTTTGCTTTTAGAGTGGTGTCAGGTGTCACCGCTGGGTAATGGTGCTTGGGGAAAGTGATAAGCGACCCCAGGGGACGTTGGCGCACTCAGCAGCGGGGATGCGGGTCAGAGGGAGCTCTGTGTTGGCTGGGGCCCCTCCTGCTTCTGGCGGGAGGTTCTTCACCCACACGGCTTGGCTGTGAGCCCCACACGGAGAGCCGTGCTTTACGTGCGAGTCTGCCTCTCTAGTCTAACTGTTCAGGGTCCAGGGTGGACGAGATGTCCCACCCACACCACTGCTCCAGAGCCCAGTACACCTGCCGCATTCAGAAGCTGAATGAATGATTACCTCCCATGGAGGGGGTGCTGGTTCCTGCAGCGGGCTTCACCCTCCAGCATTGTTGGTGGGCTTGTCTGGGCAGACAGGAGACCCTCCCGGCATTCAGGGATGAACCGCGTGGGAGTGGAGGGGTCCATGGTGGCAGCTGTGGATCTCCACTGGCCAGGGGGAGCCCAAGAGAGTTGGACACTCAACTCTGAGGAACCGCGTTTCTGGGATTTGTTGAGCACACACTACCTGACGCTGGGGATGCAAATAGCTCCTCGGTTCACTTCCGGCCTCTGGCTGGAAGAAATGGAATCGTGAACCATTAGATTTAACTAGTCCCACAGTAGCTCGCCTATTGGCAGAAGTTATCCCCTCCCTCTGAGATGCTCAGTAAGTGTGAAGTTCTCATGTGTCAGATGAACTTGGGGCTCAGAGAAGTCTAGAGATTGGGGAGGAAAAGTCACACTGCTGAAATTATTTCGACTTTGTGCCTAGAACATTCAATACACAGAGTACTGAGGTGGCAGGAATTTCCTTAGTCCTCGAACATGTATCCTCTATCCTTCATACTAAAATGCGCCAGAGAGGAGCCCCTTGTCTATAATCTCCGGTTTAGCTGAGTCAATGGGCCCAGGTGCTCAGGTGGGTGGAGGCCTCGGATCCAGGTGGAAACCAGGTCCTCTGACAGTGACCACGTTTGGCCGACTGCCCTACCGGGACAGTGGCACTTCAGGGTCACCAGGAGGGGCAAATTGGGGTGCGGAGGTTACAGCCGTGTATGACCTGGTATGTCTCTTCAGGGCCTGCTCACCCCAGAGGTCCTCTCGGGCCTTCAGCCACCTGCTCTCCGGCTTCCCTTTCCCGCCCACTCTTTCCTGCAGGGAAAGGTGTGGTTACACGCCTGCCACACGTCAGTGGATGGGTGGAGGGTGTGCAGGCCCTGTGGGCCTCAGCTGCTGCGACCACCTCAGGACCCAAGTTCTATCAGGGAGGGACGGTGCCTTTGAGGGTCGCATGCTGTTTTCAGCACAGGGGCGCAGGCGCTGGCCCAGAATACCTGTGCTGCCGGGACACACCCCTGTGTCTGTGTGTCTGTCTGACGTCAGAGCTGGGCAGCGGCCCGCTGAGGTGGGTGTCCAGGCTGGGACGGGGGTGGATGGGGTCTCGCTGCAATTTCATCAGATGAGCTTTGAGAGATTCAGAGAAACAGCTGAACAAAACCCTTGAACCTATGGGGAGCTTTGTGTTCATTAAAAGAGAGTTGCTTTTCGCTCCTATAAAAACAAACAGCTGCTCCGGGCTACGGCTCTTTTGTGTTATTGTGCGGTGCCAGGATACAGTGACTTTTTGAGAAAAGAGTTATTTTAGGATCAGCCCGAGAGGCGTGGCTGACTTTGGTTGCAAACGTAGATTTTTAAATGATGGGGTCCTCCGAGGGTTTATTGTGAGCCTTTCTGTCCCTCATGAAGCAGGTGCATTTGATTAGCAATATGGTCCAGCGATTAGCAGTGGTGAGCAACAGGGGTTCACCGATCGGACCCGGTCTCCTATTAAATAAACAGGAACACTTTTCATTCCTGTCGCTCAAAAAAAAAAAAAATTCCCTTTTAGAGGTGAGCACATACTCATGCTGATTCTCACACTGTCCCCCATTCAGTGATCTCAGGAGCACCTTGCGGGTGCTGGATGAGGGGCCAGGGTTACAAAGTTAAATAAGGCCTGGTGTCAATCCCAGGGAAGCTTGTGGAGGGAGCCAGACTCACACAGAAATACCAGGAGTAAAGTCTCAAAGGGCAACACTGAAGCTACTTCTGGTGACTTCGTGGTCCGAACAGATATGAAGGCCATTCCTTTAACAGACACAACAGAAATGCTGCCTACACTGTTTTCTAACATTTAATACATAGAACTGATTTGAAAAAAAGAGGAAGAAAGGAAATCTCCAGGTGCCAACAGACAAGGAAAAACACTTGAAGCTGAAGTGGTAAGGGTCCCCAGAAACCCCAGGTCCATATGCACATTTTAGGGGCCAGGGGCCAGAGATTCTAACACCCAGGTGGGAGAAGGAGGCACCCCTCTTTGTGAAGAGGCAGGGGAAGAAGGAGCAGGACCCCGGATAAAGAGCTGAGGCTCTAGGGGTGCCTCTAGGGAGCTCTGTTGGGAAAGGTTGTGCTCGCTGACCCACGGAGGTGGAAAGAAGGCTCGCTTTCAGTGTGATGCCTTGGATGGAAAAAACCAAATTCTCCGATAAGTTGATTGACTTGTCTGGCATATTATTACATGTGCAAAGCCCAAATTCACAAGACCTGTGCAGATAGTGAAAAGATAAAAACCCACAACCTGAGAAATGAACATAGACCCCGGGTCAGCACCCATGAATGATTTAGGACCCGCTGCCTAAGGGGAAATAGAGTGGGAAGAGGGGTTTAGCAATAGATTTGATTTACTCGTTAGGATGATACCTCCGAGGGTAGGGAGAGGGAGGGAGCAAGGAAGGATGGCGAGAGCAATTAAGGAGACGATCTGGGGTTCTCAAAAAGTGCAGGCATCGCCTCAGCCAATGGAAAGGTCCAGCAACGCCTCCCACTCCGGGTCCCATTCCCTCTTAAACGTCAGCTATCTCCCTTCCATTCTTGTCTCTTTCCCGGCGCCCAAGGAAGAGGAAAGTGCCTCCTGCTCTGACCCCCAGGCCCATCCATCTCGTGGAAACTGAGGCCCTCCTACCTCACACAAAACCTTCTATGCCTTTCTCAAGGCAATTAAAGGCATCAAGCATGATTGACGGCAAATAAAAGCAACCGTGACCTTCATCCCATTTTTTAAATTTTCCATGCGTTCTGAGGTGTTTGTGGAGTTCACCTGGGGAATGTAAGCCTCGTTCAGTATTCCCAAATCTATCCATGCACTCCGCCAGAAGAACAGTCTCAAAGAGAACACATATCTCGCGATACCATCCACTGATGCAGGAAAACCACGGGACAAAACCCGACACGGGTTCATGACATAAACTTTCTGCAAACTGTGAGTCGAAGGGAACTTCCTCGGTCTGATAGAAAGCATCTCAGTAAAACCCCTACAGTAACATAATGAATGGGGAAACACTGAATGCTTCCCCCAGAAGGTCTGTCCTTGGCATTGCTGTTAAGAGCACACTGTATGTCCTACCCAGTGCAACAGATAATAGGAAATAAAAAACATGAAAACTTTACATCTTGCATGACATAGAGACAAGTAGTAAAGAGAACTGGCCAGTCGGAGGAAATTCTTCTGAATGAAATGGAAAAGCAATGAGAATATATATATAAATATGTGTATATTTATATATATTATCTAAATTAATAATATATAATATTTATAATCTATAATCTATATAAATTTATATATATATAAAAGCAATAAGAATATATATATATTCTTGGCATAAAAATGTGCTCTGATTATTTTTTTCCTATGGAAGGAAAATTTTACAGATATTATTCCATATTAAGAGGATATCGATGGAGGACAGGAATAAAGGAGGCAGATCATTTTCTGAGATTTTCAGAAATTAACACTCTAAGTTTCTGTGCAATATAACAAAGTCAAAAGAGCGAAAGGACTAAGAAGTATCATCGATGAGAAAGGGTTTTAAATGAGTATAAAGTACAGAAGGAAAGGGTTAAGATTTTCTGTTGTTAAGATTAGCAGAAAAGGTGCTGACTTGTATCTAGGAACTTATATTTGTATATTTTGCTCTAAATCTTTAAAAATGTAACGCCATGGTAACAGAAGTGTTATGCTTTGCTGTTTAAATAAACTTAAATGTTCTATTTTTGACAGAAAAAACAATAATTGAGTGCAAAATCATGCTTATCTCTTTCTCACTTAAATACTCTTCGGGGATGTTCAGCCTTTAACGCCAAAGCTGTTGAATGTGGTGGTTAAGACCTTGTCCTCTTTTTTTGGTGGGAATTCTGGCCCCAGTTATGGCTGTGTCACCTTGCCCAAGTTACGTCTTTGTGTTTTAATTTCCAAGGCTGTGAAGTGCAGGAAATAATATTAAGACTTACTTCACAGGCTGTTAGAGGAACTAAACAGGTAACACTTGTTAAGTGCTCAGAATAGTGTTCGATGAGGAGGAAGGATCCGCGGTCGCTATCATTAATTATCAACATATTTACCGCCTGGTAAGAAATGATCTGAATTGAAGGCATAGTCCCTGGGGAAAAATGATAACTTTTAGTGACCGTAAATACACCACAGGAGAGATTTTTGGCTTCTGGGAACTATGCCTGAGTACTCAACAGAAGATAGAGATACGGAGAAATCAGAATGAGAATACAGGTGTTTTTTGGTTTGTTTTTTTTAAGATTTTATTTACTTATGTGAGAGAAGAGAGAGAGCGCATGAGCGAGGGTCAGGGTGTTTTTTGGTTTGTTTTTTTTAAGATTTTATTTACTTATGTGAGAGAAGAGAGAGAGCGCATGAGCGAGGGTCAGAGGGAGAGGGAGAGAGAGAAGCAGACTCCCTGCTAAGCAGGGAGCCCAATATGGGGCTCGATCCCAGGACTCCAGGATCATGACCTGAGCTGAAGGCAGATGCTTAACTGACTGAGCTGCCCAGGCGCCCCAAGAGTACAGGTTTTGAGGGGATTTGGGCATTGGCTGCTAGTTGAAGACAGAGTTTATCTGTCTCATATTTACAACCTCCCAATTCTGTTACTCTTCTAGAATGGGATACTAGGCGAATAATTCAGATCCCAGGACACCGATGGGCCACCTCTACTGGGAACTAAAAGTTCCGGATTTTCACGAATATGTTTTCTCTGCCCTCTTCCACATATTGTCTTTTATTTTTCCATGGGGACTCCCACTAGCCATGACTGCCTGCTTTAAGTGGCTTAGGCCTGCTAAGCCACTAGGTTTTGGGAACAAGTACTTGCTCTCTATAACGGAGACTGGCTAGGGGTTCACCATTCTCTTGCTTTCCCAGGCATGCCGCTAGGTGACTCTCTTATATTTAAGGATTGCCCTGTGGTTGGGTTCTTGAATGTGGGTCCAAGTGACCCGTACTATTCTCAAAGCAAAAAATACTCCATGTATCTCTTCTCCTTCCATCAAGAGGAGGCTTCAGGTGCCCTGGAAGATGGGAGAATTCTAGGTACCTGAGAGACTGTGTGGAGTAGAGCTCCCCAACCCTAAAACTTATTTCGTACTGCAACATGAGAAGTAAATCTGAATTGTGTTCAGCCACTAAGGTATTAGAGGTGTTTGTTACAGGGTTACTTTATCTAACTAAATGACACTCTGACTCTCTGCCTTTCTGGGTGCTTTTGATTTCGTGCTACAGAATGTAAGTTTCGCTTAACAATAGCATAAGTTTTGAGACCCAGGACTGTGCTCTGAGGATAAGGGGATGGTAGTTGGGGGTAGGTAAAGCCTTCTATGTTGTCCAGCCCAACTTCTGGGAGCTATACATTAATATGTGGGTCCAGAGACCCGGCTAAAAATAGTTACGTCATTTTTCCTCAACACTGATACCTACATATATATACATTTCCCTTAAGAGATGGACCTGTGCCACTTGGCTATTTCAAGGCCCCATAGACAAGGTTCCATCTTCATATACCCTCACAGCAATGTGTTCTTATTATGATCAATCTTTTACTATTATGTACACATTATTAACCTATTTTCTTTAATCTATTATAATCTACTATCATTGTTATTATTAATCTAACAATGAGCATGTAAAGAAGTAGACAGGGTCAAATGATTAGATAGGTATGCTCAAACTAAAGGACTTTGAATTAAGACACCATGTAATGAATTGGATACACTTGGTTCACAAATCTTCTCAAAGATGTGTTGTTGTTGTTTTTTAAGATTTTTTTTTTAAATTTATTTATTCGACAGAGATAGAGACAGCCAGCGAGAGAGGAAACACAAGCAGGGGGAGTGGGAGAGGAAGAAGCAGGCTCCCAGCGGAGGAGCCTGATGTGGGGCTCGATCCCACAACGCCAGGATCACGCCCTGAGCCGAAGGCAGACGTTTAACCTCTGTGCCACCCAGGCGCCCCCCAAAGATGTGTTAATAAGAAGTTCCCATGCTAGTTACTGAAGTCAATACAATGAATTGTGTGATTTGGTGTCTTCTTCCTAAGCGTTAGTTGCAGGACTTGGGAAAGGCTGAGAAAATTATGTATCAGAAAACAAAATAATTGAACCACGTGCTGCTGATTGTAAGGAATGTGAGAACCATTAAAACAATCAAACACACAGATGTCTAAGAACATCTCTGGGTGTCTACGAATAATGGATGAATAGCAGTTTGAATAGTTATAAAAGGGGCACAAGTCTGTATGTGAGCGTAGTGGACAATGAGATTTTTTCCCCACTGTCCCTTTAATTTGTTCCCCAAATTTCCTTGGAAATAAGAATTCCTGTGCATGGGGGTGCCTGGGTGGCTCAGTCGGTTAAGTGTCTGACTCTTAATTTTGGCTCAGGGCATGATCTCAGGGTGCTGGGACTGAGCCCTGCATTGGGTTCTGTGCTCAGCGGGAGTCTGCTTCAGATTCTCTCTCTCTCACTCTGCCTCTCCCCCTGCTTGCACTTGTGCTCTCTCTCTCTCTCTCTCGCTCTCTCTTGCTCTCAAAATAAATAAATCTTTTTTAAAAAACCTACTCTGCTCTAGACCAAGTTCCAGATATTAAAAAAAAAAAAAAAAAAAGAACTCCTGCGCATGATAAATATACATTCTCAGCCTCCAACCCAAGTGTAGTCTATCAAAATTCTCAGGTGGTAAATGTGGGAAGTTGGGGGACCACTGTGCTAGACTAACTGTGCTGAGTACTATTCATCCACTAGCATATTTGATCCCAGCACCAATGTCATGACGTAAATTCTATTACATAGCCCACCATACAGATGAGACGCCTAAAGCAGAGAGAATGGAGTGAATTGCTTAGGCTGCTAGAACAGGGTTGTCCTTAGGCAGATGCCAGGACAAGTTTCAAGACAAAAAGAGCCATGAAACTTTGGAAGAGGAACGTAAGTCCTGCTTGGAATATTAGAGATGGCGTGGCATTGGCCCATTCGCGTGGGCCAGTTGTGGGATATTGGTAGTTTTCCACTGGTGGAGGTGGCATGAAGTCACCAAGAAAATATTTTGCCCCTTTCCTCTACTTTGCAAACTGGATCTCTGTAACGGGAGACCAAGTGGGGGAAAATAAATCTTAGCCCCAGCAATGGCTTTGCGGCCTAAATCATTGGTTTCGAAATGGGACAAAATTCCAACCAGCTGGTAGTGATTTTTAAATCCTGACCTCTGCAGAAAGGGGTGAAAAATTCACCAGAAAGTCCATTTCTTGTCCAGGGCACCAGAGGCTGCTTTTCCCTCACAGGGTGACATGCATGCTTTGGGGCTTTTTGCTTTTATTTTTAATTTTGTTAGTAACCGCAAGCCACACTGTTCTGGTATTTTGAATACAGCATTTATAAGTTGAAAATAGAAGGAGGGTACAGAATGTGCAACATTTTCTAGCTCATTGTTCCGTGTCCATTAAAAAAAAAGAAAAAGAAAACCATTTTAAAAAACAAAATTCTGCATTCTTCAAGGTAGCAGCTCTCATGGTACTGCAATTTACAACAAAGGGTAGAAATTAAGCTCTTGGTCACCTTGTCTGTCTTATTCATCTCTGCTCCAACATGGGGCATCCTTGACAGTCCTTCTCACTTCTAACATTTCATAGTTCTTAGATAAGAGTTGACACCCATGTACCCTTTACCATCTCTTATGGCTGACCTGTGTCCCCCGCAAAAAGATATGTTGAACTCTGAACTCCCAGTATCTTGTGAACGTGGCCATCCTTGGAGATGGGGTCTTTGCAGATTTGATCAAGTTAAGATGAGGTTGTCAGGGAGAGACCTAACCCAATGAGAAGATGGCCATGTGAAGACACAGAGACACAGGGAGAATGAACATCATGTGAAAACAGAAATGGGCATTATGTGTCTAGAAGTCAAAGAATGCCTAGGACTGCTGACCATCACCACAGGCTGGGAGAAGGGCATGGTCAGACTCTCCCTCAGCCCTAGAAGGGATCAAGGCTGCCAACCCTTTGACTTTGGACTTCTGGCCTCCAGAGCCAGGACAGAATACATTTTTGTTGTCTTAAGCCACCCAGTTTTTAGTACTTTTTTAAGGCAGCCCTAGGCGGCACCATCTCTATGGAGACTGTCCACAAGAGAATTCTGTGTCATGTTAAAAAATCCCTTAATCTGGCAACTGTTTTAAACATCAGAAAGATGATCACATGATAGATAGAGCGAGATCTTATAGAGTGGGTAGGTAGTCTACTTTGATGGAGAAAAACAAGGTTGACCAGAGAGAAGTTTGGTTCACCTGCAGAAGGAAAGTAAGACACGGTCTGATCCAGGAATGGGCAAACCATGGCCTGTGGCCCAAATCAGCGCACAGTCATTCACTGTACAGCCCCCGAGTAAAGAATGGTTCTTTTCTTTTCTTTTTTCTTTTCTTCCCCTTCCCTTTCTCTTTCCCTTTCCCTTCCTTCTTTTTCCTTTTCCTTTCTTTTGAAAGAGAGAGAGAGAGGAGAAGGAGAGAGAATCCCAAGCAGACTCCATTCTCAGCACAGAGCCCCATGTGGGGCTCGATCTCAGGACCCTGAGATCATGACCTGAGCCAAAATCAAGAGTCAGACGCTCAACTGATGGAGCTACCCAAGTGTCCCAGTTTTTATATTTTTAAAGACCTCTTGGCTATGGGCCCGTCTC
>NW_024423786.1:64322756-64355541 GCF_017311325.1 Ursus maritimus | reverse complement strand
CCATCCAGCGGAATTCTCCAAATAGAAAGAGAAGTCACTAGATGGAAAGTTTCTTGGTCTGCAAAGACTTGTGTAGACCCCCCCACCCCCAATGCTCAATTCACATTTTTCTGGGATGTGAGAAATAAGTCTTAATCGTGTGCAGCCAATGAGACGTTCCTTATCCACAGGTGAGAGCCTCTGCCAAGGCTGTTATCGCATCCTAACAAATACTCCTATGCTCTAAACCCGACCTAACTGAAATGTAAAAGAACACACGACAGAGATGCCACGTGGCCCACAAAGCCCGGGACACTTACTATCTGGCCCCTTATGGAAAAGATATGCCAACCCTCAGTCTAGTCTGTGACTTATGACATTATTGTTAATTTTTTAGTGTGGAACATTTATTTTTATTTTTTAAAAAAGAGATAAAACAGAGATGCAAAGGCGGTGGGTTCCAGCAAAAACTCAGCATAGTAATATTGGCAACCATCGATCAAATACTGACAGTGTCTCAGCAGTAGTGGGCGGAACACTCCACATACACTCTTGAAATTTAATCTTCAAAATAATCATGACAAGTGTGCTATTATTATCTGCCTTTTTATACATGAGGGAAGTGGAGCTTAGAGAAATTAAATAAGTTAATTGCCCTATATTTACATCTAGTTAGCGGCAAAGACAATTCATATTGATGTCCCTCTGGCTCCGAAACCCACATTCTTAACTATGCTTCGTTGCTCTTCCCACACAAAGCTGCTTTTATCCACTTCCACCTCTCACGGTCCAGGGAGGTGACCGGCGTGTCCAAGGCCACAGACTAGTTGGTCATACAACTGGGTCTTGAGTCCGGGCCTCCCAACTCCTGACAGGGCACTCTTTCCACTGTCCCTGTAGGCTCATTCATCCTGGCTTTGTACGGACTGAGAGGGACAGAAAGGGGAGCAGGTGTGAAGGTCGGAGTCCCCACGTTCTCGTTCTCCAGCCCATCAAACTGATTTGATGAGATTTATGGAGTCTGAGGAGTGGTGGACCTCTGTCTCTCCCTCGTCTCCCCATCTCGTCTCTGCTCACAGGAGAAGCACCTCCCTCGGCACGAGCCCGCGCAGACTTGCATCTCAGGAGAGGCCCGGTGTTCTCCAGCAGTGGTGAACCAGGCACAGTCCTCACACCAGCTCAGCCAGCCTTTCTCCACCTTTGTTCCCCATCCTCCCCTTCGCTCTCTTTCTTATCCTCTGATGACTCTTGTGCTCTCTCCATGCCAAGCACCTCAGAACTGCCTTGGCTGAGGTCTGCTGACTCCCTCTTAACCCAGCCCGGAGGATCATGTCGATCGAGATCTTGCCCAGCCTCCTACCTGGGAGTGTAGCTCCTTTCCCTGCGAAATGCTGGTTGTGGCCTCACCTTCTCTGGGCGGGAGGTACTGTGTGTATCAGTGGCATGGACACAATCATGGTCACCAGAGGCTTTAAGGGACAGAACTTTGTAGTAGTGGTAATAATAATAGCATAATTAATTCACCAAGCACTTTGTATACATGGGACTTTGTAGGGAGGTCCTATTGCGATCTCTGTGTTGTGTACAGGGAAACTGAGGCACAGAATGGTTAGGTGACTTGTCCAAGGACACACAGTCAGGAAACCATGCAGCCAGATTTTGGACTTTTGCAGCCTGGCTAGCAAGCCTGTATTTTTCTCTCCTCTCCTCTCCTCTCTCCACCTCCCCTCCCTTCCCCTTCCTCCCTTCCTTCCTTCCCTCCTTCCCTTCTCTCTCTCTCTCTCCCTCCCTTCTTTCTCTCTCCCTTTCTTTCTCTCTTTCTCTAAGATTTATTTATTTATTTGGGGGGAGAGGGGGCAGAGGAGAGAGAGTCTTAAGCAGACTCTGTCCTGACCGTGGAGCCCGAGGCAGGGCTCGATCTCACAACCCCGAGATCACAACCCAAGCCAAAACCAAGAGCTGGACGCTTCACTGACCATGCACCCCTGCCGGCACCCCAAGCCTGTATTTTTAATCGCTTCTTTAAACTACCTTGTATGAAGATAGCAGTCTCCCTTGTTGACTGCCTGCTCTATGCCAGTCCCTCTTGGTGCTTTATATTACCATGGGAAATTACTGGGAGATACTTGCCCAACTTTTCCCTCGTAATCCCCATGTTCTCTCCCCATTAGGCAGCGTGGCCATCCGTCCTTAGTGCTTCAGGGAACAGGGAACGGAAAACCAGCGAACTGTAGGTAACAGAGGAGTCATATTTTTAGCTTTTGAGTCCCAAATCCTAGGTTCCAGGCATAAACCAAAGATTTGGGAGATGGGATGAAAATCTGGGAAACTCTTTCTCCACAGCAAATTCAAATTTGGGGACTATTCAAATTTGGGGAGCTGGAGAGCCACAGAAGCCTAGAAAGCTGAAACAATGGTGGGGGTCCCCGAGAGGGAGCCCTGAGCACTTCCCACCTGTCCTGCAGCCCAGACTCCCATGCAGTCCCACATCCTCCCTTGCGTTTGAATGAAGACAGCCTGAACTGACCAAAGTTACTATGCCAAAACTGGGGCTCAAAACAGAAATTAAGCAGATTTATAGAAGAGTTAGGAAAATGGCATTTTGTACACAGCCGAACATGGGTCCGTGTGTACCCACCACACACACGTTCCCTATAACCCACTGCAGTGACCCTACAGAGCCCATTTTTATTACCCCCGTATTACAGCATTTGAATACAGAGCAGAAAAAGCATTTGCTCAGGGGACACAGCCAATAAGTGAAGGGGCAGGAAAGTGGAACTGAAACAAATGAAAGACAAAGAAAAGTAGTTAAGTGTAGGTCGGGTCTGTAAGCACAGGCCCTGAGTTACAACCGTCCCCATAAAAGAACATTTCTCTTTCTCCTCCAGGAAAAGCGAGCATTATATGTCAGGATATACTTACATTTTATTCAGCTGACTAGTCCTTCCCTTGATCCTTTTCCCCGGAGCTCTAGCTTGGGGCCGGACGCTGCGAGAATGGAGCCAGCCTCCGCAAAGGAGTTAATTCAACTGCGGGGTGGCCGCAAGAATATTGCGTGTGGACCAGAAGTCTATCATGGAAGTTATGCTTCGTGACAAATATGTTATGAATGACTGCTCACGAAAACCATGCCAATACGTATGCTATCAGCGCATTCAATTATTTTAACCTGCCGTGAACTCGCCTGTGATAAATCATGGGAAAACTAAAGAGATCTATCTTTAGTCACTGCACTGTGTCACTCGCTCAAGTCATTCTCGGCTCTAAAAATACAATTTATATCATCGGATTCCTGAAATTCTTTCAGTGCTTACATTCTGATTTAAGTGGCATTAAGCTAGGGCAATTAAGCTGAGAAGTCCAAGGCTACCGACCAACGTCCCCCCAGGGTATTAGCTATCAGACTGAGTCCACTGTTTATCAGACTCACACAAGAGTGCAGTTCGAAGGTAGGCTCTGGTTTGCGGGAGAGGCTTGGGATTCTCAGCCTGAAAATGGATCTTCCCAAGAAAGCATGGACAAGACTTTTGGTGGGACTGATCCAGAGAAAGGTGATCGGAATATTTAATGTTCAATTGGGAATGTTTCTGGAAGCGATGCGGGGACTGTTCATATTTATGCCGGACGTGGGCATAAACCAGGGCTGTTTTGCTCACATGGACATGAAGTCTCATTATAGACAGATAATGGAGGAAACGTTTACCCCTCCTTTATGTTTAAAGGCACGTTCCTGACTCCCTTCTCCATGCAGCGTCCTAGAGAAAGGAGTGGGTCCTTGCGCTACTTTTTCCCATGGTCCTGATGGTACCAGCTTAATTCTGAGGTCCCTGGGGGAACACCTGAGCTGCTGCTTGAACAAGTTATAGCACATCTGTTTGCGTGCGGGGAAGGAGAGGAGCAGGATAGGTTTGACTCTATTGCTTTTATAAATAAAGGGGTTACGAACTTTGGGACATGAGGTAGCATTATAGCAAGAAAACTCCTTGCTGGATTCCGTCTGTGGGTCTCAGCCCAGGCTATACGTTAGAATCGCCTGGAGAACTTTAAAAGCATACCAATGTCCTAGACCACCCCCGAGAAATGTTATTTCCTTAGTCTTAGGTGGGGGACCCCACGTGCTTCTGATGCTCCATCTGGGTTAAGCACTATGTGACTGGTCCATTTCTGAGTCTCCAAAGACTTTCATCCAGCAGACCCCATGATGCTCTCAGCTTTGGGGAACATGGAACGGAACGAACAAGACTAACACGTTCCCACTGGCATTGGCTTGCTAGGATTGGTATTGTTCTGATACGATGTTTCCGAGGATGCTTTGTGGAAGTCTTCTACCCTCGTCACATGGCTGGGGACAAACTAGAAGTAAAATACATGATTTTGACGCATGCCTTCCTAGGAGGACAGAGCGGATGACTCGGCATCAGGAAAAGGGGCTTTAGTAAGTCTTTGCACTTAGGGGCATAGCTGATGTCCCCAACATTGTGATGTGATTTAAAATGAACATATATAAAGCTCTTCCCAAGGCTCTAGGTTGATGCCACGTGACGGCCTTGGCCAGATCTTGAAACTGACATGCCTTTCTTGGTCAAACGCGCACTCCACGATGGATACACATCTCCCATAAGGGTTTGGGATGCTGCCTGTCACTTAAGTGACTTGAGAAACAATTATAGATGTAAAAACACTATTAATGAGAAAAATCCTTCTCACCAGCCGTGTTCCAGGGATTTCTGGATTTGATTACCCGCGTTTCGATGCTTGACGATTCGACTGGTATTTAATGCTTTCTCATTTTTCCTGATAGGGACCGCAAGGCACGTTATGTTCTCTCTCCCATTTGGCATCTCAACAAAGGCCAGCAATAAAAACCTCCACTTGTGTAATAAACTGTTGTACAATCTACTGCTTACGAACAAGGTCCCTGAAAATGTGCAACCTTTCTGCACGTTAAACACAAAACAGATGGAGGGTTGAAAATAACTTTCCTCTTCAAGGGGAGGGGAAAGTCGAAGAGGAGAGAGCAAGACTCATAGTCAGAGTCCTACTAAAGTTATTCAAGGCAGGGGCCGAACTCTCTGTTCCAGGCTGTCAGGGCTGCTATGGACCTCAGGGACCCGGGAAGTGGGGGAACAAGGCTCTGCAGGGCAACGGCATGTCTGGTGGCCAAGAGTCAAGCAGGCTGACCTGTGTTTGGTAGCCAGGTAAACTCCGCAAGCCACGGGTCCCTTTGAGCCTGCTTTGTAAGCCTCATGCTTTAAAACGGGGAGAACTGCGAGTCCTACTCACCAAGCACAGCAGACAATGGAGTGGCTGGGAGTACACACCCACTTGTGTTTTTGCTAATGTAGTTGTACATTTGCTTTTGTTTCTTTGTTGGGTGCGTGTGTGTATTTACATGTGATAAATATAAATATGATACGATGGAAGAAACGACAGAGCCAAGAATTTATAAATGACGTTGGCGCACACGGATGCGTGTCTTAATCTATGTCTATGCATTTTCCTATGCTCTGCTATGTTTTAGGGGAAAAACAGTGACAATTTAGAACACGGTGCTTGGTAGTATACGATTTTATTTGTGGGAATGACTGGGGTTCGGTTATTAAATGAAACCGAAACTTTATTTCAGAGAAGAGCCACCCTCCATTTGTACCCTGCCCCCCAGAAGCAGCAGAGACGCCCGCCCTGTGGTAAAGTGTGCGGTCTGAATTGTAGGCATTAAGTCTTTCAGAAAACGTGATGAAATCTACAGGAGGTTTTCCCGCACACGCAGAGACTTGGGGAGCTCTGAAAGAGGAGGCATCTGCTAAAGGAGTAAGATCTGGGAGGAGGAGGGGACTTCTAACTGGTTTTATGCGTCAGGATCCAGTCAGGAGAACAGAAACCACACTGGGAAGTTCAAACAGACGGGCGCTAGCAGGGAGGCTGATTACTCAGGGGCTGAGAGACTGACAGGACCAAAGGACCCCTGGGGAGACAGCTGCCACTCGGGAGCCCATGTGACAGAAGGGAGATGCAAGTCGCCGAGGGAAAGGTGCTCGGACCTCTGAGAAAGGGGCACAGCCATTGTTGATGGGCCCTAATGAGAGGCAAAGGAAGGTTCTGGAAGTGCTCTGCCAGAAGCTCCTTCCCCCGCCTCCCAGGTCTATTCTCTCTCCAGCACCACCTGTCGGCAGAACTCCGCCAGACGTCAGCTCAGGAGGACAGCAGGTTGCAGGAGGAGGGGCAGGAGAGGGAGAGACCGCAGGGGCACAGTGGGGGGGGGGGCTGGGTGGAGACTCCCCTGAGGGAGAACGGCGGGCGGGCAGTCCTTGCCTGAGTCTAACTGATTCTTTAACAGGAGGACAGCGAGAGGGAGAGAAAGAGCAAAGCTCTCAGAGCTAGATTTGCATATCCCCCAAGTGTCCCGATGTCGTCTGCAGTGACCAGCTGCCTCACATGAGTCCGTCCGAGGACTGGGGCCGGCAACTGTACTTCATATGTGCTACCTTCGCCCCCAAGTATATGAATTTGTTTAATCATCCCGTACCCACTGGGGGTAGACCAGACCATTTTTATGTATCTCAACTTAAGGGACTGACAAGGTCCCCTCCTAGTTAGCAGCAAAGCCGGGAGTTGCATGCTGCTCTTGCTACCATGTTAGAAGAAACGAGAAGCCTCTTGGTTTTAACCTTGACGTTGACAACATTTTCAAACACGAGAAAACAGCACTCGTGCCGTAATCGTAAGTGTCTCAAACCAAAGGGACTCTCTTGAGAAGTCCCTGGGCAGTGCCCTGATGTCACCCTGATTCTCCTTCGCTTTGCAAATGCTGTGCTCTCCCATGCAGTGTGTTCCTCTCCTCTCTACCCAGCAAATGCCGGAGTTGCATTTTAAGTGGGGTATAAGGCATAAAGCCAGCAAGCAAGGAAGAGTCCCTGGGAGATGAAACTGCCTTGGAAAATGTCTTCAACCTCCTGTAAAATAGTGATACACTCTCTTAATGTAAGACCAGCAATGCCAGCTTCTCCCAGGGTTACAACAACCTCAGTTATCTTTGTGGGGTCCCTGATCACATGGTTGACCTGCAATCATGGGACAGGGTGGACCAGATGCCGGTGTTTTTAAACTCTGGAATCATTCTCAAGACATGCCCACGCTGCTTCTGGGGCGGCATTCTCTGGGGGTTGTGGCAACTAACTCTCTTGCATATTCCCCTCGCCTCCCTTCTCTCCCCTTGCGGCACCACTCCCTTGATCCTCTCCACTGCGGTTCCCCTGGTGGGCCTCCTGTGTCCCACCATCCTCAAAACGAATTTTACTCACTGATTAAGACGTGGTGGCCCACCAAGGAGTCCCAGTAACATGGGTTGGAAGACACACTGGATAAGCACCAGGTGCAAAATGACGCTGGCCTCAACGTTAAAAAGCCAAGTTCACGTGCCAGAAGGCACTCACCGACTGTGTGTTTTTGGAAAAGCCACCTAAGCTCTTTGAACCTTAGGTTCGTCCTTGGAGGAATGGTTCCCCAACCCACAGGATGGTGTGGGGATCGAATAAGAACTAGGATACTAGAAGCACTTTGAACATTACAAACGTTTTACAAATACAGGATAGATTTTAGAGCCTTTTCTTTGCCTACCTGCCACAAGTTTCTTTATATGATCACCCATCCATAAAAATGTGGCTTATCCAAAAATATGCCTGCCTTTCTGGTGTGTACTAACAGACATCACCCAGACCGAGAAAGTACCTACAGCATGATTCCACTCATGTGACCTTCTGGAAAAGGCAACACTGCAGGGATGGAGAGCCCTGTATCAGTGGTCGCCGGGGCCTTGGGGAAGGGGGAGTAGCTGACCACAAAGGGGGTGCACAGGGGAGTATTTAAGGTGGAAGAACCATTATGTATGGTACCGGAGGGGGAATAAAGGACATTATGCATTTGTCCAAAACCCATAACACTTTACAGGACAAAAAGTAAATTTTAATGTACACAAAGTCAAATAAAATAAAGTCATAAATTAAAATAAAATACAAACCCCAGCAACGAGGAGTCAGAGAACCCCAGGATGGAATGCGGATTGTGACAGAAGAATGTAACTGGGTTACAAATGCATGACATCACCTCACTGACCTGGATGGGGGGTGTGGGGGGAGTTGCCCTAAGTCACCAAGGAAAACAGTGTTTTGACTGAAAACCTGAAGGCTGAAGACTAAAGCCACCGTACACCAATCTGCGCTCCAGCTGATAATGTTGTTTCTCATGGGAGAAGTGGTTAAGGATTCTGAAACTGTGTCGCGTGCATCCTGGGCTGGACTAACAAGTAAATGATGGTGGGTGGGTGGAGCCAGTTTTCCCCACTGCCGGGGAGAGCAGTAGTCAGAAAGCAAGGAGAGGGGGAAGAAGAATGAAGCAAGTTGTACTGGATCAGAGTTGGACACACCACCATGAACTCAAGTGTAGCTCAATGCAGACGCAGATGGACACACAGAAGTGATCACAGACGTGTCTGTGCGTGGGTTGGCGCACCTGCTAGGTCTGTGCACCGACACAGCCTGGAAGCAGCGATCCCCTACCGGCAATGAACACACCGAGTGCCCAGATCTGCTATTATTCTCCCATCAAGGAACCAGGTTTCCTCGGGGAAACGGTTAATCTTAGGGCATCTTGTAGAATGGATTCTGCAGCATCTTTTAGAGCCAGAAAATAAGGAGACCAAAAGAATGGGAGCATGTCACAGGAACACAGGAGTCAACCTAACAGAGCTCCCAGAGAGTGAAACTGGAACAATCTGAGCAACAAAAGAAATAATCTAACACTCGATTATAATCCTCAAATAAAATAAATATCCATGAGTTCATGCTGATCTAAATACGGAAGGGAAGGGGAGGGAGGAAAAGAAAGAAAGGAGGAGACATATCTTCCTTGCAGAAGAATTATGAATGGTTTGTATAGACACCTCTTCAGTGGGTCACTTGCCTTCAAAGAGTAGCAGAAGCAGAAGCAAAGGGGTGAGCAATGTAACTTCTCAGTGTAGAAGTGTAACAAACACTACCTTCGCCAGGTGATCAAAGTTAATATAACCAGTGTTAAGTCACAAGAGCATATACCTCTGATAATGATAACATATAAAGAGCACTTCACTTCAATGATCCTTCCTCAAAGCCTGTAACCTCAGTCCAACCGTGAGGAAAAAAGAAAAAAAAAAAAAAAAAAGAGAAAAAAAAAAAAAAAAAAAAAAAAAAAAAAAAAAAAAAAAAAAAAAAACCCAAACCAGACAAACTCAAGTTGAGGAAAATTCTCCAAAATATCTGATGAGTCCTCCTTAAAACTATCAAGATCATAAAAAACAAAGGAAAACTAAGAAATTATCAGAGGCAAGAGGAGACTGGGGGGACACCATGGCTACGTGTAATGGGGTATCCTGGAGCAGAGAAAGGACATTTGTGGAGAAACTAGTGAATTCTGAATAAAGTCTGGAGTGTAGTTCACATGAATGTACCAGTGTTGGTTTCTTGGTTACGACAAATGTACCACGGTAATAAGAGATGTTAATAGTAAGGAAAACCGGGTGGAAGGTATATGGGAACTCTCCGTACGATCTTGCAATTTTTCTATAAATTTAAAACTATCCAAAATAAAATATGTATTAAAACACCATTTACAAAAATATTTCAAAATGTGAAATACCTCGGGATAAACTTAACGAAAGATGTGTTAGATCTCTCCGTCCAAACTATAGAACATTGCTAAGAGATGTTAAGGATTATCCAAATAACCGCAGAGATATACCATGTTCATGGAAGGCTCAGTCCTGTCACAGGGCAGTTCTCCCATACCTGATCTATAGATCCAAGCAGGCCTTTTTTTTTTTTTTCCTTTTGGTAGAAATTGAAAAGATACTTCTCAAATTTATGTGGACATGCCAAGTAACCCAAAACAACTATGAAAAAGAAAAATAAAGCAAAACAGAGTTGGAGCACTTACTCTGACTTCAAGATTCACTCTCAAGTCACTAGAATCAAGACTATGTCATGGCAAAAGGATAGACGAACAGATCACTGGAACAGAGTTTATGTACAGTTAAATAATTTTTTTACAAAAAATGCCAAAGCAATTCAAGGGGAAAAGGAAAGTTGCGTCAACAAATGATGTTGGAACAACTGGAATTTTAAATGGTTAAAAAGAACTTCAAAGCCTATCTCACAACGTATCACAAATTCATTTGAGATGGACCCAGATCTGAAGGTAAAAACTGTAACCATAAAGCTTCTAGACGAAAACCTAAGGGAAAAAAAATCTTTTCGACCTAGAGATAGAAAGATTTCTTAGAGAGAACACAGAACGCGTTAACCACTAAAAAATGATAAATTGGACTTCATCGAAAATTTAAAACATCGACTCATCAAAGAAACCATTAAGAAAATTAATGGAGAAGCCACGGATTGGAAGAACGTATTCCCAACACATATTTCATTAAGGGCCCGTATCCACAATATATAAAAACTTTTACAACTCAATAATAAAACACACATAACCTAATAAAAATGAGCAAAAGATTTGAGCAGATACTGAACAAAAGAAGACATAAGAATGGACAAAAGTGCATGAAAAAGCTCTCTCGTTACTGTCAGGGATTTGGAGAATGCCAAGTGAAACCACAACAAGATTGTGCTATACCTACCCCCACCCCAGAACAGCTAAAATGATAGAGACTGATAGCACCTAACACTGGAGGATGGGGGGTGACTAGCATTCTCATAATTTGCTTGTGGGAGAGTAAACTTGAAAATCCCTTCAAAAGTTGTTTGGAAGTTTTTGGGGCGCCTGGGTGGCACAGTTGGTTAAGTGCCCCACTCTTGGTTTTGGCTCTGGTAGTGATCTCAGGGATGTGGGATCAAGCCTCATGTTGGGCTCTGTGCTCAGTGTGGAGTCAGCTTGAGATTCTCTCTCCCTCTTCAAATAACCTCTCCCCTCTCTAAAATAAAATAAATAAATCTGAAAAAAAAAAAAAAAGAAAGTTGTTTGGAAGTTTAAAAAAAATATACCTCTATCTTGTGATCCAGAAATCCCATTTGTAGGTACAGATGTCCTTGACATAACGATGGTTCAACTTAGCGATGTTTTGACTTCCATCGTAAGTTGAGAAAGAAAGATGTTTATTTACCAAAAGAAATGAAAACATATGTCCACAAAAAGCCTTGTGCAAGGCTATTCAGAGCAACTTTACTTATAAAAGCCCCAGACTGAAAACATCTCATCCTCATCAGTCTGAGAATGAATGCATCATACAATGGAATATCACTACTGAGGTATGTGGCAATCTGTGTGAGTCTTAATGACATTATACGGAGTGAAAAGCCAGGTGAGTGGTTGTTTCTGGGGATGAATGACTGGTAAGGGGCACAAGGGGTTTTCTGCATAAAATATACTATATCTTGATAGGAAATAGGGTCACTCAGGTGTATACATTTCTTAAAACAGATTGAAATTACATGCATTTTATGGTACATGAATTATACCTCATCAGAAAAAAAACTGACACACATTACAAGAATGCTGCAAGAATGTAAAAAGAACAGAAATTCAATGATATATCAAAGATGATATGGTAAAAAAAAAAAAAAAGAGAGAATAAAAGAGAAAAAAGAATTCCAGGGGATAAATTAAGAGCCCAAATCACACAAATACAGAATTCATAAATTTAGTAGAAATAGCTCAAATTGAAGTATTTGAATACCTGATTACGAACTCAGAGGGAAGGATGGAAACAAGGACAATGAGCACAGAGAGGAAAGGCAAAGATAATAAGACATTTAGAAAGGTAATGATCCATATGAACTCATATTCCACAGCTTCCCACAAACCAGACTTGGGGGTCACCAATAATTACAAGCCCTCCCTACTGTCATTTCTTGCATCCCACTCTGACCTATCTACTCAGGGCACCTGGTACCCTGACCTCCACATTTTCCCACTTCACCATGACCTCCACTTCAGGAGGACCTCAAGTCACGGTTCTCACTCCTTTGATGCTCTACTTCCTTCTCACACCTCCTCAGAGTTTTGTTCACCAAGAAGCATGAGGTGAGTCTGACCTTTCACAACAATAACCATTGCAAACATGGCTCCAAGCAGGTGAGATCAAGGGAAAATGACATGGGGCCCCAGAGGCATCAGCTACAATCCCAAAACTTTCCTTGAGGCTGCTTACTTCTTTTAATTTCTCTTGCCACCACTCTATTTAGACAAAAGACACATGAAAGTTATAATAAGACACCATTTACACTTTTTTTTTTTTAAAGATTTTATTTATTTATTTGACAGAGATAGAGACAGCCAGCGAGAGAGGGAACACAAGCAGGGGGAGTGGGAGGGGAAGAAGCAGGCTCATAGTGGAAGAGCCTGATGTGGGGCTCGATCCCATAACGCCGGGATCACGCCCTGAGCCGAAGGCAGACGCTTAACCGCTGTGCCACCCAGGCGCCCCAGGACACCATTTACAATTTTATACCAACACGTTTTGAAAACTTAGAAGAAATTGACAATTTTCAAAGCACCTTATCAAAACTGTCTCAAGAAACAGTAAAAACAAAATAAAACATCAACTGAAAAGGCCAAAATCACAGGCAGAAAATAATTATATGTATAAAGACAGTAAAAAACAAAATCTATCTTTCTAAATAGATATCAGGCTTAGATACTCTTATAAGTATGTTTTATAAACCTTCAAGGAATAGATAATTCCAATGTTACAGAAATAATTCATGAACAAAATAAATGATGAAATGTTTTATTTTACAAAGCTCATATAACCTTGAGACCAAAATTAGACACAGAGACTATAAGAAAAACATAGGCTAAATTCTCTTATGAACCTAGTTGTAAAACTCCTAAAGAAATGATAGTAAATCAATTCCAACAGAATATTGAAAAAATAATATTGCATGACCAAGTAATGTTTATTCCAGGGATGCAAGAATGAATGTTCCTACAAAGAAATCTACCCATATTAGAGTATTAACAGACAAAAGGAAAAAAATAATTTGATTATCTCTAAAGATACTAAAAAGAATTTGATAAAACTTGACACCAATTCATGATTTTATAAAAATTATTCAAAAAATAAAAACAAAATTTTCTTAGATTATGAGTATCTCCTCAAAATTGATAGCTGACATATTCTTTATGGTGTAAAATTAAAGCAATACTAAAACCTAAAGCTTACATTTGTTGCTATTATTCAGCATTTTGTTGATGACCCTAGCCAACGCAATATGAAAAGAAAAAGAAATAGGGACAATAACTACCAGGATGGAAGATGCGAGTGGTTTACTTACAGATCACTTTCCCCAAAAAGTCATAACTTCAGAACTAATAAAAGGCTCCAGCAAGTTCGCAAGATCAACATACAAAAATCAATGGGTTTCCTAAACTTTATAATTAGAAAATGTAATGAAAAATAAATAAAAGTGAAAACCATATTTTTAAAAAGCTCTAATTTTATGAATTAAGCTGCATGTGAGGGATCTATCTAGTCATTCCGCTCAAAGTTCAGTTCAAGTCCTTGCACACAAAGGCTGGGCAGCTGGACTAGTGAAGAGTGTGGGGACCCTGGAAAAATGAAAAAAAAAAACAAAAAAAAACAAAACCAAAAAACCTCAAACCCACAATAGTTTCTAATAGGCTCTATCACAAATCCAATGCCTGATGTAAGATAATTCATTTATTCTCACTTCGTCTGTATTTCTGCATTTTAAAATGCTAATGAATTTTCTTCATTTTGCTTATAGTAATGTTTATTGAATTAAAACTTTGTGGTAACAGAATTTGGAGTTTTCCTGTGGGAAGAAAGAAGATTTAGGGGGATTTAGGATTGAAGTGGTTCTCTGAAAACTCATAGAGGTATTTTTATAATGATAAACAAATAAAGCAAATATTTAAAATAATAGAATCAGGGCGCCTGGGTGGCTCAGTCATTAAGCGTCTGCCTTCACCTCAGGTCATGATCCTGGAGGTTCTGAGATCGAGTCCACATCAGGCTCCCTGCTGAGCGGGGAGTCTGCTTCTCCCTTTGACCCTCACCCCACTTGTGCTCTCTCTCTTAAATAAATAAATAAAATCTTTAAAAAAATAAAATAAAATAAGAGAATCAATGGAATTTCACAGATTTTAAGTAAATAATAATGAGGATTGTAAACTGAACTTGACTCATCCCTTTGCTTCAGACTTTAAAAACTTCCACCCACACAATTTTAACAAGAACTTATTATGAGTTGTTTTTCTCCTTTGTTTCATGTAACAGAAATATGAAGAGGCATTTCATTGTTTATTTCTAAACCTCTATTTAAGTGTTCAGTATCTTTGTGGATTTTTTAAAAAGATTTTATTTTTAAGCACCCAATATGGCACTTGAATTTACTATCCCAAGATCAAGACACACATGCTCTACTGACACTGCCAGCCAGGTGCCCCAAAATCTTTGTGGTTTTATGATTCAGTAATGACCCCGTCCTCATTCTGAATCCCATTTTTGTACCATAGCAAAAATTTTAGGTAATCTTATATAAGTACCTCAGCATGCTGGAGCTGAGTAAGTATCTTTCAAAAAGTTCCTTCTCCTGCCATGTTCTATCTCCAGCTTCACATCCAGGCTATCCAGCTCAGATTTGTTAGGATACTTTTATCCTGAATAGTTTTAGGACATGACAAACCATTTTCAGCCTTGTGAATAAATGAGCAAATGTTCAAAGGATTTGATTCTGAAATTACTGATGCTGACATATGTAACTGACATGTATAGTTGTGTGGCTATATGTGTGGTTTCAGAGACCCTATTTATTTTTCTGTATCTATCCACTCCCCCCCCATGGCTACAAGTGCAACCCAGCTTTGCCACCTGCTTCACCTCCCCTCTTTTTTCCCTGACCCTTTTCCTTTCTTTTGTATTATCCTCAGCAGATGCGAACAATATCCATGTACACATGAGCCAAAATTGATATGGTTGGGGACTGAAAGTATGAGAGCAAGAGTTCAGGGAAAGGTGTGATCAGTAAGAATGGGGTAATGGGGGCAAAGTCAACAGTGGAGATGAGTCTTGGAAAAGTAGAATTTCAAAGGCTAGAGAGAACGTACCATTTCAGGAAGAAGAAATAACTTGAACCAAGGCAGTAAGAATCAAGCAATAAAAAGTAAACAAGATGGATTAGAGATGCCAATTTGGCAAGTAGACTGATCTGGCTGGAACAGACCCCATAACCCGGTGAAGAGTGAGATTTACAAAATGGAAAAGCATCAGCACCCATGACCACCACCACCACACATCACCATCACCATCATCCTTCCTAATGACTACTGCAACTGACGGAATGTTCTTAATAGGCACTGTGCTCGAATTGATTTCCAGATGGCTAGAGACAGTCTCTCAATTCCCCGCCTCTTCCCCTCCCTTCCTCCCTCTCACTTAATCCCTACAATGACCCTCTGAGGTAGGTACTATGATTCTCTCGTTTTACACAAGAGGAAATTGAAAATCCGAGAGCTTAAATGCCTATCTCAAAATCACATAGGAAATAAGTGGGAGAGCTGGGGTTCAGGGGGTCACCCCCTGTACAATATTGTATATCTCAACTACTTCATCTGCCTAACACAGAGGGGGCTTGTGAGGAGGATTTGTCACGAGTCCCACATTTTAATCCTTTCTTCTTCTAGCTATTTATTGGTACCCTCGTATGAGTCCATAATTTTATATTGTCCTTCATCAAGTGTGGATCCCTCAAGAATTTATTTTAAAAAACTCATTTTGTTCTTTGTTATCTCTCCACTGGTGTGCCTTTATTTTTAAAAATTTTTTATTTTTTATATTTATTGAGTCTGCCTCCACCCTCCCTTCTCTTGGTAACCTTTACCATCTCTGGAGTAGTTCTTCACTATTATTTGACATTTCTTTATCTTAGGACTTTAAGAACGTCTATGAAGACTTTCCTACCTTTATTATCATTATTGAGATATACTTCATACATGATAAAATTCACCATTTTAAAGTGTCCAAGAAGTGGTTTTTAGTATGTCCATATAGTGGTGCAACTACCATCACTATAGAATTCCAGAACATTTTCAACACCCGGAAGAAAACTCTGTACCCATGAGCCATGGGCTTTTCTTTCAATGTACATTTTTCAGCCGGGTCCATCCTACTCTGGCAACTTTAAAATGCAGCAGGATTTGCTCCCCCTTAATCATGATTTTAATTGTTTAGACATCTTTGCATAAAAAGAAATGCACCCATCCCTCATTGACCTCCACATTTTTTTTGTTAGTGAGAAAGTAATTTTGCATTGAAAACTCAGCTTGACAGCCATATAATCCAAAATATTTATTTTGTCTTCAATAATCTGATTCAATATTCTTAACACCTAACTTCTTCTTCTATTCTTCTTGTATACCAAATTTTGCCCTAACAAGTTTATTAATTTGATTTTGTATTCGACCCATTCCATTTCCCACAGAGGGAGGGTATGCTCTTGGTTAAGCAGTCTTGATAGAAAAATTTCATGATAACAAATTGTCAGGTTTTCCTGGGTGTATACGTATCTGTGGGAAAAGATGAACTTTAAACACAGGATGTGAGGTATGAAGTTGTGGCAGATGAGGTAGAGAAAGGAGAACAGAAAGTCAGTTGTGCACGGGTTTGCGTGTCTACATTCTGCTGGATGGAGTGAACGGATGTCAGAAATTTTCAAGCAGGAGATGGTAACACGATTAAATGTATTACTTTAGAAAAGTAATTCATGGAAATACTGAGGGTGATCGAAGATGGAACAGACAGGAGACATACCCTCCAGTTGGGAGGTCCTAATGATAAGAAGACGTCAACACTAAGAAATTATTGTGTATCCATGTGTTTTGTGTATATGTTTTATTATCACCACACCCTGCACCTAGAAAATGGGTCAAGGCCATTGCATTTCTGACCAAACACAGAGCGCATCTGTAGTCACCAAATGCAATGATGAAGACCCAATGTGAGATGTACTCTGGGTTTGAAATCATGTTTATATTATCACAAGCTAGAATTTACTCTGGAAGGAAAAGCTTCATTCACCTTGAAAATCTTTGGCTGGAAGTGACAGTGAATTTCTTGTCATTTTTTTTTTACCATTTTTCCCCCTCATCTGACAATCACTTTCAAGGAACAAAACATTTTTCTTGGCCATATACATTTTTAGATCAATCTTCTGAGGCTTTAGGGTACATAGAACTTGTCTTCGGAATGTCAAAGGAAGCATTCTCTTCCTGCAAAGAAGAAAACTTCACCGCTCTGGTGCTGGGCCTACAGAGGATTTTTGATCTGGGTAGCTTGACCTCCGGCCTCCAAATACAAGTAACTTCTGTGTTCGAAGTGGTCTTTCAGTGCCTTGGTATGAGTCCCACATCTGACACAAGGATACGTGCATGGGTGTTCCTGTGAATGTTCTTTGATGATGACAGAGTTCCCATCACATACAGCACATCTAATTCCTTTCATAAGCCTAACTATACCGGATGACCTCCATGATTTTAGAGGGAGTACTGATCTCCAGCTTCTAATTTTATTCCACTTTTGAAACAAAACAAAATAAAACAAACACATCCGGGCATATATTGCCATGATTAAATATTATTATTGGGACTCAGGTAATATCTTCTTTATAAGAGGTGGTTTTCATGTAGAGGGAAAAAACTGATCTTGGTTTTAGACTTACATTCACTTCTGGCTCTTCCACTTTCTACTAGCTGGTAAACTTGGCGTTATTGCCCCCCACCCACCCATCCACCCCACACCCCCACAAATTCATGTGTTGAAATCCTAATGCCACATGTGATGGTATTAGGAGGTGGGGCCTTTGGCAGGTGATCATGTCATGAGGGTTGAGCTCTCATGAATGAGATTAATGTTCTTATAAAAGAGACTCAGTAGAGTTCCCTAGCCCCTTCTGCCATGTGAGGATCACAGGAGAGGTCTGCAACCTGGAAGCAGGTTGTCACCCGAGCACACTGGCACCCTGATCTCAGTCTTCCAGCTCCACAACTGTGAGAGACTTCTGTCGTTTATAAGGCCCTCGGACTCTGGTGTTTTGTTATAACAGCCTGAATGGACTAAGCTACTTGGACAAACCATTTAATCTCGTTTTCAGGAGAAGAACACTTGCTTACACATCTCCCAGGATTACGAATGTGCGTAAACACACATTCTACTCAAGTATAATTCAACAAATTCCACAGCCCGTTTACCTTGGTGAATAAACACTTTCATTTTCGCTGTGATAAAAGTTCCTAGTGAGACACTCGAATCTTACACATGCTTGAGGAGGGACAGGTCATACCATAATGTATTAACCCAAGTGGAAAAGCAGTCACGTGGCATTGCTCCACTTGTGCGTATCACGCTGAACGGGAGATGGTGGGGGCAGAGTTAATTTCCCGGTTTTGCACTTTCTTATCAAGCTCCTTTACCAGCGCGTTTGTTTCCTATTGCTGCGTAACCAAATGACCGTGAACTCAGCAGCTTAAAACAACATACACCCGTGACCTGGTTTCTGTGGGGCAGGAATCAGGGCAGTCCAGCTGGATACTTTGTTCAGGGTCACAAGGGTGTCATCGAGGTGTTGCTCTCCTGTGTTCTCAACGAGGCTCAGCTAGGGAAGACTCTGCTTTCAGGCTCCTTCCGGATGTTGGCACATTTCATTTCCTGTGGCTCTATGACAGAGCCGCAGCTTAGCTGTGGCTGTTGGCCAGAGGCTGCTCTTGGGTTTAGAAGCTGAATGCAGTTCCTAGAGCCCAGCCTCAATTTCTTGCCAATAAGGCATCTCCAATGCAGGCACTTACTTCATTAAGTCTTCAAGGCGAGGCTTTAGTTTCAATCTGCGAAGATGGAGTTTTGTATATAGTAGGGAGGTTGTGGACACGATACCCTATTACTTTTGCCATATAATACAACCCAATCCTGAGAGTGAAATCCCATTGTTGGGGGTCACATTGCATTGGTTAGAGGCCAAGTCACAAGTTTTGCCTGTACTCAAGGGGGAGAGGATTATACTAGGGCACGGACGACCAAGGGACAGAGGTCAGATGGCTACCCTACAGTTTGTCCATCACAAGCAGCATTTAGATATTTTTTTCAGACTAGCAAGGAGTTGGCATAAGTTGAAGGGAAGGATATATGGTGACTGGAAACAATCAGAAAATTTGCCCTTTTCCCAGTTTTTACATTCCAAGACCACAACTAGTGTTTATCTGTTAACGTTACCCATTATCCAAACTGTGGATATCAGAGATCTATACTGAGCTGACAAAGACACTGAATTTTATGATAATGATCTTAGCCACTCAGTAGTAGGAGAAAATGACTTTGGGAGGTGTGTTTGAACCCAAGAAAGACCCCACAGGATTGACTAAATAGGGGATTATTATTAGGATCTACCTGGAGTCATAAGGGGTAGCTTCTCTGCTGACTCAGACTTTATTTTGTTCATTGCTTTATTTAGTTTATTACTCTCCCTACAGTCTTAGCTGTATCTCATAACCTCACTTCGACCTCTTTTGACAAATGGCAAAGTCTTTTCATGAATTTTGTTCACCTTCCTGAGATTCAGAATCTACTGTCCAGTTTTGTTTTTCTTTTTTCTTTTTGTAACAAGACAGTGGAGATCACAAGGTGGTGGTCACCCTTTGGACTGTCTTCTCTTGGGTCTATTTACACCCTGTTCTTATCAGCTAAATCTTGAGGTGAGGTCAAAAGCTTGAAGTATATGATTCAAAGTTTGCTCAAGTTACTGCAGCTTCCCTCATCAAGGACTGTGACTAGGGAAGCCTTTGTGATAACTCAACAGTGGCCATTTTCAATCAAGGAGAAAACTTATTACCCCATCCATTGTTAAAGGCACACTGGTCCAAGGCTATGCAGTAAAATAGCACTGCAGCGAGAATTTTCAAGATGAAGAGAGTACAAAATACAACGTCTGTCTTTAAAAACAATTTGTTAATTTAAGTGCAATATAACAAATGAATAGTTACTCCTGAGAAGCTGCATTAATGGCTTGGAAGATCAGATTAAAAAAAATATCTTGCAAAGAACACCAAAATACAAAAATAAAACAAAACCAAATCCCCCCCCCCACAGACACGACAAAAAACGCACAATTGAGAAGATAAGCTTAGAGGACAGATATAACATATCTAATATGCAAATAATAAAAATACTGGAAGGATACAATAGATCAGATATAATAAGAGTAACGGTTAATGGTATAGTAGAAAATTCAACTTTGGACATTATGAAATACTTGATTAGATGCATTGAGGGACATTCCCCCTCTCATACACACACACACACACACACACACACACACTATACACATTTCACAAAAGATAAGAACATATATAGAAACAATTTTTTTGAGGTATTGGTTATGTCACAAGAGGTAAGAGAGCCATAAAAAAAAGACGAAATTGGTTCCCAAATGCTAGAAAGTTGGGACTAAAGCACTGAATATCTGGAAGACTGTGGTTGCTTGAATACCATTGCTCAAAGTAGCACTCTCATTGGTATTTTAAACCGTTACTCAACCAACGGCAAAGCAGTCCCACTCCTGGAGAAAGATTCTCTGAGGAGCTAAAGCTGACCAAGATTATTTAAATCTGGCTACCAGAAGAAGTGGAAGTAAACTCTCTGGATAAGAGCTACCCCAGTTGAGGGCACCCAAACTTCCAGAAATTAAAATCAAGCAATAAACTCACAATCAAGATCACGATCATCAAAACACTACAAGCCAAAGCTTAATGCATGACATTCAGCAGAAACGAGAGATTTAGATGACCATGTGCTACAAATATTGGACCTGTCCAATAAATACGTAAGAAATAAATACCTTAAGTGTTAAAAAAAAATTAAAGATGCTATTACAAAAAGGAAAAGGATGCAACAAGAGACCACTGGGAACAGTGCCATATGCTTATAAGCAGTGCACAATTATAAATCACAAATAGAAATGAACTCGAAGATTTGAAGAAAAGAAAGGAATTTTAAAATTAAAAAATAATTTTTAAAAAGTTTTTTTTTAAGCTCTATGCCCAACATGGGCTCTAACTCATGACCCCAAGATCGAGAGTCATATGTCCCACTGACTGAGTCAGCCAGGAACCCCCCAAAAAGGAATTTTTAGAAATGAAAAAAAAAAAGTTGAAATAAAGAATTCATTTTTTTTTTTTTTAGATTTTATTTATTTATTTATTTGACAGAGATAGAGACAGCCAGCGAGAGAGGGAACACAAGTAGGGGGAGTGGGAGAGGAAGAAGCAGGCTCATAGTGGAGGAGCCTGATGTGGGGCTCAATCCCACAACGCTGGGATCACGCCCTGAGCCGAAGGCAGGTGCTTAACCACTGTGCCACCCAGGCGCCCCAAGAATTCATTTTTTAAAGACTTATTTAGGGGCGCCTGGGTGGCACAGCGGTTGAGCGTCTGCCTTCAGCTCACAGCGTGATCCCGGCGTTATGGGATCGAGCCCCACATCAGGCTCCTCCACTGTGAGCCTGCTTCTTCCTCTCCCACTCCCCCTGCCTGTGTTCCCTCTCTCGCTGGCTGTCTCTATCTCTGTCGAATAAATAAATAAAAAATCTAAAAAAAAAAAAAAAAAGACTTATTTATTTTAGAGAGAGAGAAGAGTGGGGGAGGGGCAGAGGGAGACACGGAGAGAGAGAGAATCTCAAGCATGGAGCCTGACACAGGGCTCGATCTTACAACCCTGAGGTCATGACCTGAGCTGAAACAAAGAGTCAGATGCTTAATCAACTGAGCCACCCAGACACCCTGAAATGAATAATTCAGAGTTAGGTTACATAACAGATGAGAAATAACTGAAAAAGGAAAGTGTAAAGTGAAAAATATTTCCAAAGCAACTGCATAGGTCACAACACAGAGAAACAGAAAGATGGAAAATATGCAACAGATGTTTAGGAATACAAATGACAGAATAAGAAAAACTACCATACATCTTATGGATACCCAAAGGAAGAGTTTAGAAAATCAGGAACAGACATTGTTTGAAGGGTGAATAGCTATGATTTTTTTTTAGAAATGATAAAAAAAATAATAAACCCCAAATCCAGCAAGCACAAAATAGTTCCCACTAATGGATACATTAAAAGAAAAGAATGTCTATACATACCAGGGTGAAACAAGAAGAGCAACAACAAAAACAGATAAAAGCCAGAAAGAAAGTTCACCTGCACACTAGGGGATGGCAGTAAGACTGACAGCCACCTTCTCAATGCAGCTATGGAAGCTAGAAGACAATGGGATAACATTTTTTAAGTGATGAGAAAAAAACAACAAACAAACAACTATGAACCTAGAATTGATTGCCAAGAAAAAAAATTACCTTCAAGAATGAGGGTGGATATAAAAATATTTATGGAGAAAAACAGAATTTACAACAGAACTTACAACAAAGAAGGTATAGAGGATCTACTTCAAGACAAGGAAAGTGATGGCAGAAATACATTCCAAAATGCACCAAGAAATGATAAGCAGATAAAACAGAAAATACATAATCCAAGTGCTTATGTTTAGAGAAATAATAATATTCATAATTTTATATATATATACATATACATATATATATATATAGACTTAAAAAAGAAAAGAATAAAACTATGAAACAAAAAATAGCACACATATTGGGAAGGGATTATCAAATTAAAATTGTTTTATTCCTTGTATTTTCAGGATTATGATATTGCTTAATTTTAGACTTTGTTAAGCTAGATGTATATAAAAAGTTTCAAAGGTCATTGAGTAAAAGAAAATTTAAAAATATGTAAAATTATAAACCAGTAGAGTAAAAATTAAACGAGAAATCTAAAGAAAAAAAAGACCTTAATCAATTTTTTTGAAAAGTAAGAAAGTAGGAAAAGATAGCACAAAAAGCAAGGCAAAATAATGACGGCCTCTAAAATTCACATCAGTCTTTACACTAAGAATAATCAGAAAATATGAACAAAATAAAGAATATCTGCTTGAAGTTTCAGAGTTAAGGAGCAGGAAATAATTACAGGACAAATAACTAGGATAAGATGGAACTGAGAAGTGACTACCTTTTTGATCTGGAAAACCAAAACAATAATAAACAGCAACAATCAAGATAGATACACAGGGATCCAGCTAATAAAGTAATCAGATACAGATTTTAACACAGTTATCTTTAATATGACCAAGGAAATAAAAACAATAGGACAAAAAACAACAGAAAAATACATGGAAACTGTTGAAATGAAAAACACAGGAATCAAAAGTAAGAGCTGTAGATGAGTTTAATGATAAACTAGATTCAGCAGAAATTAGTGACCAGGAAATTAGGGGGAAACAGCCAGAATGAAACAAGAAAAAAAAAAAAAAAAAAAAAAAAAAAAAGAAGGAAATACAGAATATACTATAGGGAATAGAGTAAAATAAAAAAAAATTGTCAACAGTGTTGTTGGCATCTGAGGAGAGGAAAGATAGGGAAAGAGGCAGAAACAATATTTAAAGAGAGAGTGGGTGAGATTTTTACAAAATTGATGAGATGAGTCAGATGTTCAAAAAGTCATCATTGCACCACAAGGATCAAAATTAAAAGAATACAATACTTCAGATCTGAACGACACAAATTGCATGTTTGAACTAATGGACATAATAGAACTCAGCATCCAACAACATGAAAATGTACGTTCTCCACAAGAATTTTCAGAAATAGACCATGTACTAGGCCATAAGTCAATTCTGGAAAGTTTCAAAGACTCAGAATAAGAAAGTCTACATTCTCTGACCACGAATGAAATTAACTTAATGTTTCTGCTCATGGTTATGTGTACAGTAGAGGCTCTTATGTTTCAGGAGGTGTGAATAAGAATGTCTTAGCAGTACAAATAAAATGAGCATAACCCAGATGTCTATTGATAGGCAAATGGTTAAAAATATTATAAATTATTGTCATTAGGAATATTAATCAGCAATGAAGGTGTATAAACCAGAGGTGCACACAACATGAATGAATCCTAAAGAATAAAAAATTATGTTGTGTAAAAATAGCAAGATGCCAGAGACTACCTATAATTATATATGTACATATAACTTTTCAAAAACATGATGGTTGACAAGAAATAAACAAAGATATAGAAGATTAGGAAAACCAATCACCCGGCTTGACGGTATGATATTTTGTTATGTACAAATGGAGAATACATATGGTTTTCTCATGCCCACAAACACATACATTTTGATCACATACTTGACTTCAAATATTTTAACATATTCCAAAGTGTAGAGTTTCAGAAGCCAAAACCCATAAAATAAGAAAACCTAAAGTAAACATAAAAAGGTGACTCTATCAACTCATCAAAAAAGAGAGAACATGGATACTAAGGATTGTAATTCTAAATAATGCCTGTATTAGAGGGAAAAAAAAGTAAGGTCAATAATATATAAAATTAATAAAAAGAAAACACTTGATATTTCTACTTATGATTAACAGCTAAAAATTTTTTTAGGAAAAAAATTCATAGTTTTATAAAGTTTTCATTATATATAAATGGAAATTAAATGAACTAGTATGACACCGTAAGGTAAAAAGCAAAAGAAAATCAATGGACTCTAAAATTCATATGAAATTGCAAGGGACCCTGAACAGTCAAAACAAACTTGAAAAAGAAAAACAACATCAGAGGGCTGGTACATTTGGACTTCAAACTTACTACAAAGCTACAGTCATCAAACAGTGTGGAGCTGGCATAAGGAAAGACATATAGACCAGGAAGACAGAATTGAATGCCCGGAAATAAGGCCATGTATCTACCGTTAACTGATATTCCACAAGGATGCCAAGACCACTCAGTGGGAAAAGAGCAAGTTTCCTCAACAAATACTTCTGGTACAATCGAATGGTTACAGCAAGAATGAACTTGTACCCTTCAACTGTATATAACAACTAACTGAAAATGGTTCGAAGACCTACATGTAAGAGTTAAAATTATAAAACTTCTAGAAGAAAACAGAGGTAAGTCTTCAGGACCTTGGATTTGGTAATGGATTCTTAGATATAATATCAAAAGCATGAAAAACAAAAGAAAACATGGATAGACCGAATATCACCAACATTAAACAAATTTGTTCATCAAAGACCATTTTATCAAGAAAGTGAAAAGACAACCTATAGAATGAGAAAGAATATTTTCAATTTACATTTCTGATAAGGAATTTGTGTCTAGACTATATAAAGAATTCTTGCAAGTGTATAATAAGATGACTTAAAATAATCTAATTTTCAAGTGGACAAAGAAAGAACTGAATACACATTAAAAAAAAAAAAGATTTGCAAACAGTCAACAAGCACATGAAAAGATCATTAGTCATCATGGAAATGCAAACCAAAACAACAACGAGATATACTCCCCATCCATTAAGAGAGCTGGTATCAGAAAGTTATATAACAGTTAGTATTGCAAAGACCGTGGAGAAATCTGAATCTTTTTTTTTTTTTTAAAGATTTTTTATTTATTTGACAGAGAGAGAGACAGCCAGCGAGAGAGGGAACACAAGCAGGGGGAGTGGGAGAGGAAGAAGCAGGCTCATAGCAGAGGAGCCTGATGTGGGGCTCGATCCCATAACACCGGGATCACGTCCTGAGCCGAAGGCAGACGCCCAACTGCTGAGCCACCGAGGCCCCCCAGAAATCTGAATCTTAATCACTGCTCGTGGACTGCAAAATGGTTTATCCACTTTGGAAAACAGTTTGGCAGTGTCTCAAATGGTTCAATTCATGACCTATCAATTCCACTTCTTGTACTTGCCCCAGAGAACGGACAACATACGATCACATGAAATCTTGTACAGGAAAGTTTATAGCAGCATTATTCATAATAGCCAAAAAATGACCACAATCCAAAAGCTCATTAACTGATGAATGGATAAACAAATATTGTATCTCCGTTGCTCAAAAAGAGACATCAGGCCCCAAATGGAGTCACTTGTGCTAAGCTCACATCACTAAACCAAGACTTAATATCCAACCTAAGGGCAGTTTCCGCCTCTCCCAGCAATGTAATCTTAACCAGCCAGTCTGGAGTTTCCTAATCACCCTAGCGAAGTAATCTGCCTGATAGACCCCCTGCTGTCCCCCCAGATAAGATGGCCTTATCTGAAGCAATCTGCTCTTTGTCAGTAACTTCCTTGTTCTGCCCCCTTCTGCCTATAGAACACTTTCACTTTTTGGTTCTTCAGAGCCGCTTCCTATTTGCTAGAGAGGATGCTGCCCAATTCATGGATTGTTGAAGAAAGCCAGTAAGATCGTAAAACAAAACAAAACAAAACTCAATGGGGTAAACTGCAAATACCACACAATAGGATATCATTTGACCATATAAAGGAATGAAATACGGATACACGCTATAGCATGTTGACCTTGAAAACATCTTGCAAAGTGAAAGAAGTCACAAAAGATCACATATTGGGATTCCATCTGTATGAAATGTACAGAATAGACAAATCTATAGAGATAGAAAGTAGGTTAATGGTTCTTTAAGGGTAGTGGGACACAGGCGTGTGGAAGTATAGCTGAAGCATGCAGGGTATCTCTTTTTAAGCAGATGAAAATGTTCTAAATTGAACTATGATCCCGGCTGCATATATCGGTGAGTATACTAAAAACCATTGAATTATACACATTAAATGGATGAACTGTATGGTCTGTGAATTATATCTCAGTAAAACTATTATAAAAAAAGAAAATTAAAATACCCTAATGAAACTTGGAGAGGAAAATTAATAAAGACAAAATTAGTGACATATGGAAAAACTCACCGGACATTAAAAATATGACCAAAAGCTGGTTTTGTAGAGCCAATGATGTCGATAATTTTTGTCAAGCCTCAGTCCTAATAAAACTGCTAAGGAAAGTAGTAATAGAAAGCTCTTTAAGTTGATAAAGACTATTGACCTGAGGCCAGCATTATATAGAATATAAAATCATTATGTATAAAACTATCCCAAAGAAAATCAGAAAAAACCAATGGCTACAGGAGGTTTTAAGTTTCTGTTTAATGGGTCAGGGTAGGAAAGCCATGATCACAGAGTACATATGGAAAATGAAAAGGTAGGGACGCCTGGGTGGCTCAGTCGGTTAAGCACCTGCCTTCGGCCCAGGTCATGATCCCACGGTCGGTCGACGGTCGACGGGCTGGTTGCTCAGCGGGGAGCCTGCTTCTCCCTGTGTCTGCCCTCCCCCCACTTGTACTCTCTCTCTCTCTCTGACAAATAAATAAAATCTTCAAAAAAAAGAAAATAAAAAGGTAGAGTCATCATTATTTGCAGATGACCTAATTATATATGTTGAAAACATAAGACTAGTTCAGAAGTCACAAGAGAATTTGGTAAGGTGGCTGGGTGTGAACCTCCAATGGGAGGGATGAGAATGGGTCTGGAGAATGATAATCAGCCTTTTCATTGTACAACTCTGTGAAGTTTGGTTTATCGTAGTAAACACACATTGCATTTGTAGTTTGAAGAGAAAGCAGAGGGCGGTAAGAAAAAAAAAAAGTAAGATAAAATGCCTCAGTGCAGCAAAAACACTTCCAAGAAGGTGAAGTATCTTTGAATTTCACAGGGACTGGGGAATCGGATGGGCAAGAAACCGGAAGTGATCCGAAAGTGCCTAGCAGTTAATTCCAAATTGCCTATTTCCAGCAACTTTCTCTACTGTCAGGCTTCTGTGGCTGGATTTCTACAGAGTTTATACAAGAATGGTAATTTTCCAACAAGAGAGGAAAACCTCCTGGGTCACACTACCTTCTTCCCTCTTCTAAATGAAGGTATTTTTTCCCCATAAGAGTAGCTCTGGAAGTAGACCAAGACATTCAGACAGTGTCACTTTTAAAAAGGCAAGAATACGAGCTACTTGGTGAACTTTGTTTTCCAAATCTAAACGACTATAAACTGTGGTCTAGACATGGCAACATCGTTTTGGCAAAATGAAACAAGTCTACCAGGTATCAAGGGGTGATGTTTTAATTTAATTATTATTAAAACATCTTTAATAATAATGATAATGGACATCATTTGTTGAATAATCTACATGTTTTCTCCTTTATGCATTTCTTATTACCCCGACCGCTCACCGCCTTTAAAATTGAAGAAACTAAGCCTTAAAAAATGCAAATAATAGCCTAAGGTCAGACAAGGTGGTGAAACGAGTTTCTACCAAGTGATAAACCACCTCCCATCTTTTTGTGACCCCCAGTGTCCCAACATGAAGTGTTCAACGGAAATGAGGTTAAGCGGTTCAACACGTGTTCTCCCCTCTCATCAAGACGCCAATCTGTGGTGTGAAGGAGAGAATTAAGCTACTTTAGTTCTTCTCTTTCTCTCAACTCCCCTGCCACCTCTATGCATAACGCTGAGGGCTAGGAAATGAAGAGGAGACACCTATGAGGACCCTGGGAAATGAATCAAGTGCAGAGAAGTGCTAAAGGAGAAATATTTGCAGAAGCCATCACTGGAAATGACTAGAAACCCAAGTAACACATATAATGATTGGGGTGGTAGATACACTAACATTTACATTGCATTTCCCTTGCAGTATTTCTCCTTTTTGTTTCATTTTTATTTAATTATGAGAGCATCTTCCAGTGTCTTAGGTATAAATTTAATTCTACTGTGAGATCCTGGCCCAGGGTAAGGATGTCCTACGCTGGATAAAGACCCTTAAGGATGATGAGTCTGTTTCCCAGACACGTGCGGACAAAGGCCCAACCCCCATTATTTGCAATTTCCAGGAATCCCCCGGGGAGGGCCTCTTCCTGCAGGGTCCCATAGCTGGCTGTTCAAAGGGCTGTACCGAATTCCAGCGCTGGAAAGGAAACCACAAATATCACTGCTGCACTCCTCAATTAGATGCCCCTCAATCACCTTTTGATCCCCGGGATCCCGACACTCTCTCTGCCTGCAGTCTGGCCAGAGCCCCAGCGTCTGGCCTTAGGAATATGCCACTCCTCCCCCAAGCCTTTGAATGACAACATTTTTGTTACAGTACTTTAGCGCTCTAATAAATTCCTCAGTTGTGGTTAGCACACCAGACTATTTAGACATAGTCCACAAACTGTTTGGACTGCGGGGGCAGGTTTTGGCATTTGCATTTTCAGACTGGTTCAGATCCTTTTAGATGGCTGACAACATAATACATCTTCTGGAAGGTTCAAAAGGGGGGGGGATCTCTAATTAAAACAGCATCCCCAAAGCAACCTGCACAGCACAGATGACGTTTGTTCATGTGGTGGCCTTCAAGGAAAATCACACCGTCTGATTTTGTCACCAAAGTCGGGGGAGGGGGAGAGGGAGGGAATGACTCAGGGGATATTTGGCAGCAAAGGAGAACTATCAGGAATTGCAGGGAATTGTAGTGCGTTCTGTTGATCCCAGACGCTGGGAAGATCCCACCGGTTGTAGGTTTGTTTTATTTGCCTGGTTAAGTTGGGTTAAGAGGATTTTAGAAGATGTTCCAAAAATGATCTGGATCTGAGCTGTGGTTATTGAGTACCTGAAATGTGGCTAGCTAGGAATGAGGAATTTCATTTTTTTAAAAATCCTATACAAGATTAATTAATTTAAATGTTAAAAAAAATACTTAATTCATTTCTTGGGAAACTTTTAGGTATATTTGAAATAATTTGGGTATGTGAATCTACTTTTTCAACTGCAAATAGTAGCAAATATAAATACAAAGTAAGTATTTCTGATGAAATTTAGCACTCAAACTGAGATATATGTAAATGTATAATATACACCCATTTTGGAAGACTTAGTATTAAAGAAACAAACTATTTTGCCAAAAATTCTTTATATTAACTCCATGTTGAAATGACAATATTTTGGGTTAGTTGAGTTAAATTAAATACATAATTAAAATTGATTCCATCTATTTTTTGACTTTTAAATGTGGCTAATGGAAAAATTTAAATTATATATGAGGCTCACATTACACTTCTGTTGGACCACACTGATCTGAACCATGCTGCTATTCCCACTGCCTTGGACGGTCATTGCTAACAGCATCATTTCCAGAATCAGATACCTACAGGCATCTTTAGATCCTATGAGCTGGGTCCTCTAATACTCTTGACAACTTGAAGCCTATTGTCTAGACCAAATTAAACTTATGTTAGTTCAGTCATACTGCAAGTTCAGCTCTGAATCAGGTGCTTTTAGGAGCTAGAGTAATTCCCAAAAGTCCGCAGACTTGTGAAGCAAAACGTGACACACAACAGTGAGCAATGGAAAGTTGTGTGATCCAACACCAAAATCCCCGATGAAACACGGGGAGCCCAGTTAAATTTGAATTTCAGATAAATGACAAATAATTTCTCTGTATAATTATGTTCCACGCAAAAAGATGGTGTCTTGGGCTTTTATTTATTACCTCTGGCAATCCAATAGATGTGGGGGCTATAGAATAATAGAGAGAAATCCCTTCTCTTGGAAGAACCCAGCCCAGTTCTACAAGGATGGATGTGATAGAACGGTCTACTGTCTTGAGTAAATAAACAATGCATATCTCGCCTTGGTGCCGCTTTCTTCACTTCTGGGTACTACCTGAGCTCTGCTCAATCCCTGAGCAGTTCAGAGATGAAAGGGGACAAGGGTAGCAAGATAGCTTATACCTTTGCATTTATGACTTTTCTGTTAGTCCACAGGTTATCATGGTGTGAAAACGGGCCACCAAAGTAGTTAGAATGACTTAGAAAACCAAGCACATAGGGTAGCTTCATCTGGAATCATTTGATTTTTTGTTGTGTAAATAATTAAGATCTGGTCTCTTAGCAAATTTGACACAATGTTGTTGTCTGTAAGCACTATACTATGTATTAGATCTCCAGAATTTATTTATCTACTAGTTGCAAGTTTGTACTCTTAAATAACATCTCTCATATTTCCCTACTCCCCAGCCCCTGGTAACCACCGTTTTACTGTTTTTAAGAGTTTGGCTGTTTTAGATTCCACATATAAGCGGTATCATACAGTATTTGTCTTTTTTCTATCTCATTTAGCATAATGTCTTCAAAGTCCATTCATGTTGTCAAAAATGGCAGAATTTCCTTCTTTCTCATGGTTGATTGCATTGTGTATCTATATACCACATCTTTATCCATTCATCTGTTGAAGGGCACTTAAGTTGTTATGGGATGGGCACTTCGCTATAACGAATAATGCTGCAGTAAACAGAGGAGCACCTGTATCTCTTTGCCATCCTATTTTCATTTCCTTTAATATATACCCAGAAGTAGAATTGCTGGATCACATGGTAGTTCTATTTTTAATTTTTTGAGGAACTTCCATACTGCTTTCAGTAGTGGCTGGGCCAATTTGCATTTTCCACAAAAGTGTGCAAGGGTTCCCTTTTCTCCACATCCTTGCCAACTCTTGTTATCTTTTGTCTTCTTGATGATGGCAACTCTCACAGGTATGAGGTGATATCTCCTTGTGGTTTGGATTTGCATTCCCTGACGATCAGTGATATTGAGCAGTAAGATGGGAGCTTTAAATTCCAATATATCAGTAATCACATTAAATGTAAATGGACTAAATGTTCAACTGAAAGTCAAAGATTGTCCTACTAGATGGAAGCTAGATGATACTTAAATCACATGTGACAAGGCTGCAGAAAGATTTAAAGTATGACAATGGGAAAAGATATGTCATGCAAAACATTAACCAAAGGAAAGCTGATGTAGCTATATTGATTTCAGACATTTCTTTAAGGCAAAAAAGTACTGTTAGAGATAAAGGGAGATAATTCGTAATGATAAACATTTCAATTTACCATAAATATATAACTCTAAATGTCTATGCATCTAATAAGATAACCAAAACAGATTAAACATTGGCAAGAATATAAGGAGGAGTAGGCAAATTCACAGCCATGTAGGAAAATAAACACACCCATCTCACTGACATAGAACAAGCAAGGCAAGAGTTAATAAGGATGGAGACCATCTGAATGACATTCCCAGCAAACCTGACCTGAAGGACACTTCCATTTGCTGACCAATTAAGCATGTTTCATTTAAATGTGACTTCTCAGCTGTCCTAGCTATTTCTTACATAATTAGATATCTAATTAGATATATGTTAGAGCCTTTCAGTCAACTTTCCATTCTTTTAACTTTTCTCCTTGTTTTTAAATGATTTTGATGATGTATTTGAGGTGATTTCCTTAGTGTCATCTTCTAATTCAGTAATTATTCAGTGGTATCAAGTCTAGGATTTAACTTGTTGAGTTTCAAATTTCGAAGATTCTTTTTTTTTTTTTTTAGTTCTAGAACTTCTAGAAGACACTTGAGGGAAAGAATACATCTGTGTTCAAAAACCACATAAACATTATGTGGCTCAGGAACTAAACAGCACCAAGCAGTCAAATGCAGCCTCTGGGGCATTGCCACCCACCCCGAGAGAGTAGAGTGGGGACAGATGGCAATGTGGGATGCAAAGGGCAGAGAGCATCTCTAACAGCCTTCCAGAGCTTTCCGTGGACCCAGAGTAGAAGAGGAAGGCACTGAACTTCACTGAATAAGAGGGGGAGGATGTAACAAAGTCTTATCACCAGGACAGGCTGTAATAGAAAGAGGAGGAGACAGATTATGTAGCTGGATGATGGGTGAAATCATAGGAACCTCATCAGACACTCATGTGGAGGGATAACCACAGATAAGGACCAGAAGGTGTAGGGAATCCCAATGGATGCCATGCTTCTCCACCCTAC
>NW_024423786.1:64221733-64322746 GCF_017311325.1 Ursus maritimus | reverse complement strand
ACACTGTGCTCTCGGTACAGTTCTCAACTTCAGTGGCCTCTAGGGAGGACAAGGGTGTGAAATCCAGAGCTGAGTGATTAATACTGAAATGGGTTTTCTGAGAATTGACTGATTTCTGGGGTTTTGTTTTGTTTTTGCCAGCAGGAGAGCTGGGGCATTGTGATAGATACTAAGCTAAATTGAGAGGAAAAAAAAGTTGTCTATTTCGTACGTGTCCAGTTGAGTTTCGTGGATGTACAAATTTTATCTTCCATTCAGAAGCACCTCAGGATGGAAGGGACTTCACGTGTCACCAGGTTCCACTCCAGCATCACAAAGGTAAGGAATCTAAAGAATATGAGACTCAGTGAGATGAAGCATGAAGAGATTAGCCCGAGACCCTCTGGCTGTGTTGCAACAGGGCAGGAACTCAGAACTGGGGTTCCTGATGAGGAGCTGTTCAGCCCTAGACTTTTTAGTCTGCTTTTATATGAGATTCCCCTTACTCTTCTATCCTCTTCATTCTGTCATCTAGAATATCTTCGCTCTCTTAATTTCCCGTGTGTCGTAAGAACTGTGCAATTAGCAATTTCTATACACAGAGAAAGACCTGGGACCACACTTGGAGAACCACTGTCCCAGACTATGTTTCTTGAAGATTCACTCCTTTCNCTACACACCTTTGTTATCTTTGCTCTGATTTCCACTCAGGAAATACTTGTTCAGTTTTTCTCAGATGTTCTTCATTCTCATTGTGCCCTTCTAATGACTCCTTCATTTCATAAATTTCTTGGCTATTTTCAAATTTTCTTCTCACAGAAGAAACTGATGTTCCCCCTGAATAATGTTCCCATTTTTTTTGGAAATTGCATTAAGTTTGTAGGTTATTGAGGAGAGAACCAGCATCTCCTCAGTAATAGGTCCCACTATCCCCCAAACAGAATGTACTTCTTCATGAATTTGAATCTTGTTCTCAGCTCTTCAGTAAACTTTTATGGTTTTTCTCCGTCTCTACTTTTATTCTCAAGCTTATTCCCATGCAGTTTATATTTGTGGATTATTTTAGTGATTAGAATCTTTTTCCACTATATTTTCTAAATGCTCCTTGGTGGTAAATAGGGAAAGCTATTGCCTTTTTTTCTATATTTATTTTATTTCTATGTTTTGAAACTCGAGATTTGATTTGTGGCTTCATACATAACACTTACAAAAAAAGTTCCATGCTCCCTGGAAAAGGGCATACTCTCTGTAGGATATGTACTTCAAAATGCACCCTTTGAATATAATTGATTCATTTTATTAATAATATTTTTTCTAAATCATTGCTTACTCTTTAAATACTTTATGATAGCTATGTTTCTATGAATTTCTCCTAGTATTTTTAAGAATGTTAGCTTTACATATATTTTAGTCACCAATTTTGGAGCGTAAAGGCTAACTAGTGCCCTACCATCTTTTGGTTTTTAAATATAAAATCGTGGCCTTTTGCCTCACGGTCTCATGTGATGCTCTCAATCTTAACTTCTATATAGTCTGTTATTATTATTATTATAACTCATTTTTTCCTTTTGCTTGCATTGCCTGATAGACATTTTTATAGGGATTAGCTTTAGGTATGTCTTTAGTCAACAGAAGATAACTGGACTTGGTTTTATTACATACCAATTTGAGGACATATTTTTTTTTTAAAGATTTTATTTATTTGACAGAGACAGCCAGCAAGAGAGGGAACACAAGCAGGGGGAGTGGGAGAGGAAGAAGCAGGCTCCTAGCAGAGGAGCCTGATGTGGGGCTCGATCCCAGAACGCCGGGATCACGCCCTGAGCCAAAGGCAGACGCTTAAGGACTGCGCCACCCAGGCGCCCCGAGGACTATTTCTGAATAAGCAAGTTTATCTCATTTACAGTTACTCTTGTAAGTATTATATTTGGTCCACATTTTCTTTCCTTTTTCTCTGTTTTTGCTTCTTGAGATCTTCTTTTACTCTCTTTTTCTCCTCATCAGACCAGCCTGAGGTTTTTTTGGTTTTTTGTGTTTGCTTTTCTCTGAGTTTTTCAAATATATTATTTAGCCTATTGTTAGAAAATTATTAGAGTTAAGAAACTTTTGTCTTTTCAGTCACTGTCATTTAAGCAAAATGTTGAACACATTTTTCCATTTGATTTTCCCCATTCACACTGTGGTCTTTGTTAAAGTAACGTAGTTTTACAGATCTAGATTATTCATACCACTTTGCACTAAAATATTTTATCTTTTTTCGTGAGAACAATTTTCACTTGTGACAATTTTATGACAGGTTTACATTTATTTGGATCTCTCTTAACTTTAATATGTTTCAGTGTACATTGCCAATACTTTTATGATGATTTTTCCAGCTCCAAGCATTTCATTTTGATTTTCTGTTGGTTGTGATACTTCTTCAAGAAATCTTTTTCCAAAAAAGAATAAAAGGAAGTTTGCTTTTTTTTTTTCCACAAAGCCTACATGCCTAATATTTTCTGAATGCTTTCATTTGAGGAATCATTTTTGTTAATTTCACATATGAAAGACTGGCATACAGGGTACAAAATTCTTGGATCACAATATTTTCCTCTCAAAATTGCTTTGAGGTCTCCCGTTGTTCTTTTAGGCTGCACTAAAGAGGTCTGTCACCAGCCTAATTCCTATTCATTCCTGGGTTACTTTTTTTTATTATTTCCTTATATGGAAGTTTGATCAATTTTCTTCATCTATGTAGTTGAAGAGTTTCCTAGACTTTTTCTCAGTGTGAATAGGAGTGAAACACAGTGAGCTTTATTCTGTATTGACAATTCTTTCTTGGGCTCTTTCTATGGGATGCCTGGGTGGCTCGGTTAAGCATCTGCCTTCAGCTCAGGTCATGATCCCAGGGTCCTGGGACCAGTCCCGCATTGGGCTCCCTGCTCAGTGGGGAGCCCTGCTTCTCCCTCTCTCTCTGGTCCCCTACCCCCACTCGTGCTCACTCTGTGTCAAATAAATAAAATCTTAAAAGAGAAAAAAGAAGTGTCGTTCTATTACAGCTTTTATACCATTATAACTTTTATACCATTATAAAATGCTGTCTTTTAGGTGCGGAATATATAAGGACAAACACAAAAGGCCAAGTCTCTGTTTTCATGAAGCTAAGTATTAGTCTAGTGAGCAAGGCAGTCATTAGAAGTGTAAACTTCTACCACATCACTACTGGTGCTACTAACACCCAACATGTATTGAACACTTACGAGACAATTATCATATGATTTCTCTCATCTATGGAACATAAGAACTAGGAAGATCGGTAGGGGAAGAAAGGGATAAAGGGGGGGGTAATCAGAAGGGGGAATGAAGCATGAGAGACTACGGACTAGGAGAGACAAACTGAGGGCCTCAGAGGGGAGGGGGGCGGAGGAATGGGATAGGCTGGTGATGGGTAGTGAGGAGGGCACGTATTGCATGGTGCACTGGGTGTTATACGCAACTAATGAATCATCGAACTTTACATCGGAAACCGGGGATGGACTGTACGGTGACTAACATAATAAAAAAAAAATTAAAAAAAAAAAGAACACTTACTATGTACCAGATTCAGGTTAAGCTCTTTATATTTACTATCTCACATCATTCCCATGACAACAGAGTGAAGAATATTCTGTTATTAGTCGGATTTACAGATGAGGAGACTGAATACCCAAGAGGCCAATCAAGTAAATTGCCGGAGTTGGGATTTGAACCCAGCCAAGTGAAGAGTAGAGGGGAATGCTTTCTAGTCAGAAGGAACTACTGACTGTGAGAGGGGAAAGAGGTTGGTGAATTTGAGGAAAGAAACACCTGTGACTAAAGAATAGGCTGCTAGGGGTGAGTGCTAAAAAGTAGGGCTAAGGAAGTAGGCAGAAGTCAGATGATGCCCTTTCTGGGAAATCTGCAAATGTGGCTGCCATGACATTGTTTTATTTGTTCTTAACTGTCTTTGAGGCTAATTTTAATTCACTACTATGTCTTTAATTTCTTGCAGACCTTCTATATTCCAGCTTCCACATCTTGAAAACAATCCCATCTTCTTCTCTTTCTTGAATTTCATTGCCCAAACTTAAGCCCCCTTTTATCTCAGCCTATATTCTCTTTATGATGCAATGTAGAGATTATGGCATCATTAACCAAGTTGAGAAAGCTAAACAGTCGTCTGAATTTTTCACATGGATTCTACATTAGATAATCTTCACTCTGCTTCCCCTTAGTTGTCTGAACACTATCCTTGTGTACCGCCTTAGTGCCCCTTTTTAATACACCTCATTTTCAAACTCTGGGAGAAGGTGCTCTCTCCACATCTTTGAACAAGAAGAAACCTATCCAGACTTGGGTCTCATCTGAAGATGAGATGAGTGCATGGATCTGGGTCCTGTTATCTTTACACTGGGTGGTGGTAAATCCACGTCCAAGCTCTGGGGCTTGGAGAGTATTTTAATGCTCCAATCTCATTCCTGGTTCTGGTGGGGGATGGGGGTTCACCTATTTTTTTTCTGTTCTTCAGTGGGGGCATCTTTGTCCGTTCTTGTTGGGTTTTTGAACTGAGACAAAACTTGCAAAACAAAAATCCCCCAAATGCACAGTCCTTGAGATTCTTTTTGGTCTTTTCTCCACTTGGATCACCTTACTCTTAAAGATGGCACCTCCAGTAATAGATGGACACTCCCAGGCCTCCCCGTGCAGCCCAGCTGATCTTCTGGATTTTTTTTTTAAATATTTACAAGGACATGGAATCATGGGGGTGAAATTGGGAAGAATAATTTTCTTGCCTCCTAGAACACACTTAAACATGAGGGATACTTGTTCTGTTTCCACATTTGCTTAGGGCCATAGGTCCCTGAGACAAGGCAGATGGTAGGAAGGGAGAAGTAAATCAAAGCATCATGTTACTTTTTTGGTAAGGATAACACTGCATTTCATAAGTTGCGGTTTGCCATAGCTGGAGGCTAGGTAGAGATTTGCTCAGTCTAGCTGCATTTGCGTGATAATTAGGTCAGATGATACCAGACTGTGGCATGTTTTCATCCCGTTGATTTTAATTTTCATAGTTTTTACGAATTATTAACCTAATCTGGGTATTCACAAGAGCTTGCTAGCCTTCCACCATTTTCTATTTGACACGGTTTAGTAAAAATTTGAATTTGACAGGAGCACAAAGAAAGCTTTTTGGGAACTCATATCTAACTTCCAATTCTTAGTATTATTTATGAAAAGGGAATGAACACACACACACACACACACACACACACACACACACACACTTTACAGGTCCAGGTATAAGCAAAGACTCAATCAATGCAATTTGGATCGACAGCATCTTCATGTCATCTGATTAAACGCAATACCCGGAAGAGTATTTTTTCCACCCTAAATTTGTCAACGGGTGGAGAAAACATAAATATAATTTCTTCATTTTTGCAAATGTGATTTATTCCTCCATTCTTTATTGTTACCTTTCAGATTCAAATACTCATTTTGGAGTGACACACCTCACCCTAATTCCTTCCAGCTCGTGATGATGTCTAATGATTGATCAGTAAAGTAAACTCTTATTTTATATGTAACATCGTTTACTGCCGTAAGTTTTCTTTTTCACCCACCCCATTTTGGCTTCTGGTTAAGTTGCTGTGTTGATCCTGAACACCCATTTTGCAAATCCTGACTTTCTCCAAGACTCTTCAGTTGAAATCTGAAGGAAATAAGCAAGTGAGTCAGAAATCACTTCTTGTCAAGCACAGTGCCAGAAAATGAGCCGTTGTGTGCTCAGTGGGAAGGCGTTTACCCTTTCTTCACTTTCTTGCAACTTGAAAGTAAATCCATCTCCTTCTCTTGGAATTTAATTCCCCAATCTCTATTCCAAAACAGAAAAAGATCAGGAAGAACATACGAATGTTGGACATCCAGCCTCAGCAACATATTTATCACCTTTAATGTCCCCTTAATGCCTTTGTGTCTTGTCTTTCTAATTTAGCTATGACTCCACTAGTAAAAATTATGACTCATGTCCAATTCCACATTTAGCAAATTTTCTAAGGCTTTGTTAGTGTGTAAGGCAATGAATATGAAATGAGGTCTACATTCTTTATTTGGATTAGGTTTAAAGCTTTTCAAATAACACCATCTGAAAATGTCATAGCATGACAAAGCAACCATCCCTATGGGAGGGAACCTATCCATGGGGTGCAGGACGTTGGGGAAAAATACACTGTTTATCTTACTATATTCTAACTCTCTTCTACTCACTGCACACATGCGCGACTCCGGCGTTTTTATATATAACTGAAAATAAGGTTAAAAATTAACATCAAGGGAAATTTTCAGATGGAAATAATCTAGAGAAGACCAAAACGTAGTGATCAATATGAGATAGTGTGAGTGAGGAGTCAACAAGCTCTGGGTCAAGGATCAAATCTGGCCTATTTTTGTAAATAAAGTTTTATTGAAACATAGCCACTCCCATTCATTTACATATGGCCGCTTTCCCACTACAATGGCAGACTTGAGTCAGCTGTGACAGAGATCATATGGCCCATAAACCCTAAAGTGTTTACTATCTGTCCCTTTACAGAATAAGTTTGCTGACACCTGGTGTAGGTGATTATTGGTTTCTACCCAGAATCCATTCTTCTCTTTCTCTTTCCTAACAGGATCTTCATTTGTCTAGGTGCCCACCGCTCCCCCATGTAGCCCAGGTGTTCCAAGGGATGCTCACCCTCCTGACTGTCCAAACATGGTCCCATCTAGCGTGCCAGAATAATTAGAACAGGACCCCAAGTCTAAGCCAACCAGTACATGGAAATCCCCCAACCATAGGGAATGTTTCAAAAATGGGTATGGAAACTAATTGGAATCATATGAGGAAAAGATTGCTCCAGTTTTTTTGGAAATAAATTTCTCTGCTTCTAATCGAGACTCACTGGAAGAGACACTCTCTCTTCTCCAGGATGGTGTGTACGTGGTACTATAGCCATTTTGCCAGCAGGAGGAAAGCCAGGAGGATACATAGCCAGCACAGAGAAAGGTACAGCTAAGGGAAATGCAGAGAAATAGACAGAATCCACAGATTCAGCTAACCTTGGAGACTGCTTTATTTCTGGAACTTCCAATTACTTGAGCCAATTAGTTTAATTATTTTTAAGCCAGTTTGAGTACTGGGTTTTCTGTTATCTTCAACATGGAGATCTCTAACAGAAACATTCCGATTCCATGTAGCTTATGAAAAGTGCCATAGGATTTTATGTTGATCTTATTTATTTGTAGTCCCAAAAACTTCTTTACATCTGGACAGAACCTCCTCCCTCTTCTTCCTATCAGCGTCTCTTGGTGGCTGCCTCTTTGGATCACTGCCTAGCAATCTGTTTAAAAAGGGAGACCCTGTTCCAGCCTTTCAGAACTCAGAGCCCATTGCACTCACCACTCTTTGTGAGACCCCTAGGTGTTTTTACCCTGTCCTAGTTCTTGTCACTGCCATTCCTTGAGTGTGGATCAGGCATCTGTGCGACATCTCAGGGTTGCAGCTCTTCATTGGTTGCCTTCAGAAAAATCCAGCACCCTTATTATGGTCGAGAAGACCCTCTGTGTTCTGTACTGTGTCCAACTCCCCAGGCTCATCCTGGACCATTCTCCCCTTCCCAGTCTCCTTTCTAGTCACACAGTTTTTCTACTACCTCTAAGGACCCATACACTTGTGTCTCCAAACATTTAAGAAGTACTCTTCTTTCTGCCTGGAATCCTCTCCTTTCCAATGTGTACCTATACTGCTCTTGTTCACCCTTTGAGTCTCAGCCCAGTGGTTGCTGCTTCAAAGATGACTCATCTGACCCCCTAAGCGCAGTTTAGTTCCTGTATTATGAGCCCCCACCCACCTCATCTTTCCCTTTTCATAGCACTTCTCTTACTTGCAGCAACTAAGTCAAACGCTAGATTCGTAAGCTTCCACTGGAAGCTCCGTGGAGGTATTTTTGCTCACTACTAGGTCACCAGTTCTCAGTGCTGTCTCTGGCATACAGCTGGTTCTCAATATATATGGCTCATGGCTGCATTAATATTTCTGGCTGTTTCTAAAATTGAAGCTATTGACATTACCCAGGTATAAATGCAGAGTACATCTCTAATGACTCATGTCTAGTGACTTGGAGAGAACGCTGGGTAAACACTAATAAATTCTTATTCTCTGACTCTCCATTTTCTGGACAACATGCAGAACATCAGCTTTATAATATGACATCCATTTATATCTTACAATAGATCAGGCTCTCAACCAGGCCCTCAGTATACTCCATTTCCAACTTCTAAAGTTCTTCAAAGGTCATTTTATGAATCTCACTCTGCGGGTGAGAAAGCTGAGACAAAGAGGAGAAGCTAACTTCACTTGCTAATTATGTGCGGATCTAGTGCCACCACCCCCACCACAGACCACCATGTTGATTTTCAGACCTGAACGATGACTTCTCCTGAGTCTACGTGAGTGAAGAGTCTGTGGTTACTTGGGTTACCACGACTCTGGGGGTATGTGTGCTGCTATGGACTGAGTCATGTCCACCTCAAGTTCAGACGTTGAAGCCCCAATTTTCAGCGTGATAGTATTTGGAGATGGGGCCTTTGGGATATAATTAGGTCTCGATGAAGTCATAAGGGTAAAGTCATGATGGGATTAGAATCATTATAAGTAGAAAGAAGAGAGCTCACTGTCTATCTCTCTGTCTCTCTCTGCCATGTGAGGACATAGTGAGAAAGTGCTCATCTGCAAGAAAGGAAGAGAGCTCTCACCAGAACGTGACCATGCTGGCACTCTGATCTTGGATTTCCAGCTTCCAGGACTATGAGAAGATAAATATCTGTATCTAGGGTTTTTTTTGAAGATTTTATTTATTTATTCATGAGAGACACAGAGAGAGAGAGGACAAGCAGGGAGAGCCGCAAGCAGAGGGAGAAGCAGGCTCCCCACTGAGCAGAGAGCCTGATGCGGGGCTTGATCCCAAGACCATGGGATCATGACATGAGCTGAAGGCAGTTGCTTAACCGACTGAGCCACCCAGGCGCCCTGTATCTGTTTTTTAAGCCCCCCAGTCTATGGGACATTGTCATGGAAGCTGAGCTAAGCAAGACATTTGCATACAGGAAGTCTATTTCACATCTCTATCCATCTGATATCATCAACCCCATGCCTTAAAAATTTCAAAGACTTCCCATCAGTCTTGGAACAAAAATTTCTGAGGTATCTCCCAATAAAATTATCGAATATCTGGACTACATTTCTGGAATGAGTCTTAATATTCAAACTTTTAAAAATGGCTAAACGCATTCAGAACAGAACATCATTCACTTTTATGTCAACATAATTTCATGCATTTGAGTTGAAAACTCATAAATGTTTAAAATTTCATTGATCAGAGGGATAGTGGCTTTTTTTTTTTTTTAAGACTCAGCTGTACTGACTCCCAGAGTTCATGGGTGTCAGAATTCTATCGCAGGTTAACCAGATGTCAATTTGCCTGAGGAAAACCCTTTGAATGAGGGTTTATTCAAAGGAAAAAAGAAATCAGGAAATTGGCAACTTTGAGTAAGTTTCTGTAAATGTCCAAGTCATTATATAGCAGCAGAGCCATTCTGAGTTTAGTAGAAACTCTGTCATTCAGCCAAGCCAAGTATGCCATTAGTCCCATGTGTCAGTCCTTTGCTGAAGAGGGGACCATACATGAAAACAGAACAAGACAGTCCAATAAAACTTTTTAAGAGAACGAGGCATGAATAGTATTAGACCAAGTCCCTTCCAACAGAGTATAATACACAGGACAGACAGACCTTCCATTCACTTCCTTACACACCCTTGGCAGTGTGGGCACATTGAAAAGGCAGAAAATGGAGCTTGGAAGGAGATGCTTATGCATGGTAGCATGGTGGCACGGTAGCACGGTAGCTAGTAGCAGTTGTGCCTAACAGAACTAGTGGCATTCAGCAGATGATGGGCAGAAGACCATGCCCATCTTCCTAGAAGTGCCTTGTCCCAAGGGCAGGCACAGAGATGGGGCCATAAAGGAGAATAGGGAGGAAAGGCAAGCTTCATGTGGAACTTAATCAGGCAACTGACTTATTTATGAAGACCTGTGAGAGACACCACCACAGACAACAACCTTGGGGTAGATTTTCTTGGCTCTGAAGTCTATATGGGTAAAAAGATGGTGGGAAGAAAGGGTTTAATGTGAGTTAGAGAATGTTCTTTGCTTCTAGTTAGGTGACTGGAGGAGAAGAATGCGTAGTGATGTGAAGATTAGGGGAAGGAACCCAAAAGCATAGACATGGAGCACTGGAAAATGACCCTCTTTCCTTTCAAAATGAAATTCTTCCTTAGTGTGCAATGCTTTAAAAAAAATCACTTAAATAATTGAATAGATTTTAAAAATAAAATAGCTGGTAACAGAATCCAGGGAACTGGGACTTGTAACTGGAAGGAAGTGGGGAAACTGGAAGGATGAAACGAGGAGGTTTTTATATAACCCAAGATAAGTAAAGAGGATCTGAGTTTCCACAGAGAAGCACAGAGAGATGTCCCGCAGAATGGGAGTACAAGGTAGGATTGTGCCTAAATATTAACTAAGATACAGTGGAAGCCAATATGGAACAAACATGCCTTCCTTTAGATGTTTTTGCCAGAAAGGAGTTCTGCCACAATGTCCAATATCATTTGGTTGCCTAAATATTCTATGGAGTATTAGTAAGGTTGAACTCCGTCCAACATTCCTGGAGAATTTTCATTCACATAATAAAAATACAAGCTGGTACATGGGTGATAGGACAACCCAGCAAAGCCCAGTGGATCCGAGAGCCTAGACTTCATTTGGGGCAGAGGACAATGTGAAAAATTAGTCGGGGATTTGGTGATGTACAAATCCAACTGAAGTGACAGATTTATGTGGCTTATAATGATTCTGGTTTTGAAACACAACATGAAATGCCAGACAGTGAGTGTTCGGAGACCACCAGCATTGGAGAGGCCTCTCCATGAGGCTGCCACATTATTTATATTAAGGCCTTTTCTGCACACGGAGCAGTTTCATTTTCAAAGGGAAGACTGGGGTCCTTGATTTTCAAACTACAATACTACGCTGACCTCAGAGACATTCGCTTTCCCAGCACACCAGGCCTTCCCTGAGTCTACGGTTGAATTTGGGCAGAAGACACACCACACACTGTTTGATTGCAGTTGTCTTTGTTTTATTTACAAATCATAAGCACAGTTGGGCCGCCGAGCACATCTCTCACTAAGGCTCTTGCCAGCCCAGAGCAGATGGAGACATAAATCAGGCCCCAAGGCTCTCCCTCCACATCCAGTCACATCAGACGGTTGTGTGTCTCGGGTCCCTTTGTTTCCTGTAATTAGTTACTTGCCCCTTATGTGTGCGCGGGACCTCAGAGAGACCCACATCCTCCACTTTGGGGCCAGAAGCAGGGCCAGGCAGTCATGGCCATGGACGATTTATGCCCCATGTGGTCTCAGCTCCTCGGTTCCCCGTGGAATACTGGGCCCTTCCAATGTCATTTGTTTTATTTTCTGGTCATTTCCAGTTGTGCCATGTGAAATTTCTACTTGCTTTCCTGGGAGGTTTCAAGTATTCTAAGTAAACAGGCCAGGATTTGAATTGTTCTAACGACCTCATCCCCAATAGAAAATCCTATATGGTGTCTTTTATCCTAATTCATGCTTTTTTTTTTTTTTTTAAGATTGTATTTATTTATTTGACAGAGACAGCCAGTGAGAGAGGGAACACAAGCAAGGGGAGTGGGAGAGGAAGAAGCAGGCTCCTAGCAGAGGAGCCCGATGTGGGGCTTGATCCCAGAATGCCGGGATCACGCCCTGAGCCGAAGGCAGACGCCTAACGACTGCGCCACCCAGGTGCCCCTCATGCTTTTCTTTTTAAATCAATTCTGTGATGGTATCATTTACATACAGTAAAATGTACCCATTTTTAGTGTACAGTTTGATGAGTTTTGACAAGTGCATATACCCATGAAACTACTACCACAGTCAAGACAGGCAACATTTCGATCACCCCAGAAAGTTGCAGGCAACCAGTGGTCTCTTTGTTGTCACTAGAGAGTGGCTCTCTCTCTTCTAGAATGTCCTGTAGAGGGAATCATGCAGGCTACAAACTTTTGAGTCTGGCTTCTTTTACTGAACATGTGTTTTTGAGATTTACCTTTTTAAAAACAAACAAACAAAAAAACCCTTATCAGTAGTTCCTTTCTATTGGCAATGAATAAAGCTGCTAATAATATTTGTGTAATAATATTTGTGTAAGGTGTTTTGTTTTTTCTTCACAATTTACAAGGCATTTTATTTCTTTATTGAGGTATAATTAACAGTGTTATATTAGTTTCAGACGTACAATATAATGACTCAGAAATTCTATACCATTCTCAGTGCTCAAGACAAGTGTATTCTTTAACTTATTTTATTTAAATTCAATTGGTTAACATACAGTGTATCATTAGTTTAGTAATTCATCACTTGCATAGTACACCCAGTGCTCCACTGCCCTCCTTCATGCCCATCACCCAGTCACCCCAACCCCACCCAAGTGTATTCTTAATCCCCTTACTGACTTCACTCCACCCTCACCCCCTCTCCTACCCCCTTCCCCCAGGGTAACCACCAGTTTGTTCTTTCTATTTAAGAGTCTGGTTTGGGGGCTCTTTCTTCCTTTGTTTGTTCCTTTGTTTCTCAAATTCCACATATGAGTGGAATCAGATGGTATTTGTCTTACTCTGACTGACTTATTTCACTTAGCATAATGTCTCCGGGTCGGAGTTGTTTTTTTAATGAACTTTTTCATTTCCCTTGGGTAAATGCCTGGGAGTGGAATCACGGGGTCATATGGTGACTGTATATTTCACTTTCCTGCAAACTGCCAAACAGAGCTCCAAAATGCTTGCACCACTCTGCACTCCCTCCAGCCATGAACACGTTTCATTTGCTCCATGTACTGGCCAATCACACCTGTTACGTCAGTTTGGAGCAAGATATTTTTGAAATGTCAAAGCTTGAGTGTAAATTACCGCCTCCCCTTTCGTGGCTAATTGCTATTGATTTCTACCAAGTTGGCACTTAATAAATACGTGGATGCATCTTTAAAAAAATAAATGCTTTGTTAACCGTGTACAACAAATCCTAAATCTTTTCTTGTCCTGTGAGGACTCCTAAAGCAGGCACCCACACGAAGTCTCAGAAGCGCCTCACTTCAGTCTGCAGACAGACTGGGTACCAGCTCATGTTTGTTCTCTGGTTTACCCAAGTGCCTGCAGAGCACTGGCTGGGACCCAGTACGTTCTCAATAATAATTTGTTGAATACATGAATGACTGAATCTTCTGACTTACAGCTCATAATGTGCCATTCTGTTGTAGAGAACACAGTCATCTGAAATCCCCTGTCTGACAGGTTCGACTATTTGGAACATCGTTAAGAACCAGGATAAACAAACAAAATCCCCAGAAATTAAAAAAACAAAACAAAACTGAAAACAGCATCAGATATAGGCAAAATAGAGGTCCTATTTTCTCATAGTTTGATTTTTATAAAAGCTCCCAAATTATGGCTAATTTATTCTGGACTTTATATTATTTTAGAAGGCTCTCCTACACATGCTTAAAAACACTCGAATGACACAGGAATAAATCTTGTCAGATAAAATTCACCCTCACCACCCAGTACCCCAGGTCTCTCCCCAGACACTCAATCCTAATAGTTTCTGGTCTATATATTCAGGAAATGTTAATGCACATAGAGTACAAGGTACCATTATCTATACTCTGTATCTAAAGGTGAACCAAAATGTATACACTTACATTTAAACCGATTTGTACACTGGCATCTATATCCCTAGACATGTCCATCCACCTGATCCTTGGTACCCAATGAGAATACACTGAACACACTCTCCGTATCTTGCTTTTTCCAATTCACGTATTGCAGTCATTATGCAATGACTGTGTGTGCGCCATTGTTTTTAAGAACCAAACAGATTCCGTTATATGACCGTACCTTTTCTGGTTAATGAATCTATTGATTATTTCTCATTGTAGACTTCTGCTAGTATAGGCAGAGCTGTAGTAAATATCCTTGGAGAAGTGTCTTTATTATCATGGACAAAACACATCTTCGGTGTGTATTTTTAAAAGCAGAATTGCTAGGTTAACAATATACTCCATTTTCCTTTCTCGTCCCTCATTTTAACATTTAAAATTTTGATCCATCTTGAATTTATTTTGAAGCAGTGATCATGCTACTTCCCCCCGCCCTGGGGTTATTTTCAAATTATTCCCCTTACTTACTAAATAAATTACCACTTCCAAATAATATGAAATGACACCTTTATCATGCACAAAATTACCAAAGGCATTTCTATATACTTACAGAATCTTATGTTTAATTGATCTTTCTATTCATGATCCAGTGCCAAAAAATTTTAGGAATTATAGTAACTACAATATAATGTATTTTCACGTCTGATAGGGCAAACACTATCAGACACAAGAGTCTTCTTTTTAAAAAATGGCTACTCATATATATTTATATTTTCTATTGAAATTTTTGAATCAGGGCTGCCTGGCTGCCTCAGTCGGTAGAGCATGTGACTTTTAATCTCAGGATCCTGAGTTTAAGCCCTGCATTGGGTGTGGAACCTACTTAAAAAAAATAAAGGGGAGAGGAGTGCGGAGGGTGGCCCCCGCAGGGCGTTCCTCTCCACAAACCGGTTCCCTGGAGTCTCTCCCAGGAGCAGCTTGGAGTGACCCGCTGAGGTCTGCCATGGCAGGGATGGGGGGGTGTCTTGTGGCACCGAGCTCTGCCCCGGGGGTGGTTTCACTCCAAGGGGGGGTAGGGCTGTGGGAGGGCAGCCTGGCAGCCAGAGCCAGTCCCCAGCCCTTCAGCCCGGCACTCCCTGCCTGAACCCTGAATGTGAATGTTGGCGATGCAGATGCTGACATTAAAATGCTAACTTTGTCTGCCTTGGCTGACTGCGTTGACATAGATTGTGTTTGCAGAATTTCTACTAACATTTGGCTTTGGAACATCAGAAATGAGACCCGCCGATTCAGATAGTGCACACGTGCACGCCAATCATCAGATATAACTATATATCTATATATTTACTTATATATATTTATATAGATATCTGTATATTTATCTATATATTTATATAAGTAAATATATATATCTATATATGTTTTTTAAATTTTATTTATTTGAGAGAGAGAGAGAGCATGAGCAGGGCAGAGGGAGAGGGAGAAGGAGGCTCCCCACTGAGCCTGGAGCCCGACTTGGGGCTCGATCCCAGGACCCTGGGATCATGACCTGAGCTGAAGGCAGACACTTAACCAACTGAGCCACGCAAGTGCCCTGATAGTCAGATATTTTGAGTGTTTTCTATGAATGAGAGTGGAAGTGCTGTTAACACTCGTTACAATCGAATAGAAGGGTCATCACAGCCTCTTGAGGCCTTGAGGATCGCCTGTGGAGCACTGCTGGTGGGAGGGAGGGTGGTGGACTTCCCCTGCCAGGAGGCAGGTACCAGAAGGCCCACGGGGAACACCCAGGTTTAATGCAGTCAGGAGGGCTGGGAGTCTGGGTGCGAGTGGGGATTCGCATGTGATAAGCAGGGCCTGTGGAAAGTGCGTGTTCATCTTCGGTCGGAGGCAGGCACCCGAGGCCCAGGGACTGTGATTTGCCAGAGATTACACAGTTTATAAACTGTGGACCTGATCTGAACCCAGGAAGTCCAGTTCCAGAATCCATGCTGTTTTTAGGAACACCATCATGAGGTTCTTGACAGCTCCTCTGTTAGGTGAGGCTTTGGGGCTTGAACTCATGACCCTGAGATCAAGACCTGAGCTGAGATCAAGAGTCAGACGCCCAACCGACTGAGCCACCCAGGCACCCCTAGGAAAAAATTCAAAAATGTTTCAAAATTCCTGTGGAAAATCTTGACAACATCAGGAAGGTACGAAAAAAAGGCAAAAGGCATTCTTGTGGATACTGAGCTTGACAGCTGCAAGGAGTTGCTGAAGGACCTTAAAGACTTTAATCCAGGAGAGAAGTACTTTTTTTTTTTTTTTTAAACACACCACTGGGAGATACTTCTCTCGGGGAACCTTCTGGAAAGAAAGTGAGATACCAAACAAAGCCATACTGTTGTAGCCTCTGTAAATACAAAAAGGCTAGAACTTCATTCAAAAATCATTTTCATCGTTACCATGAAGATGACATTGATCAGGAGCTGGTGATCCCTTGTCCAAACTGTGTATTTTCTTCTCAACCCAAATTGTGGGAAGGCACTTTGGAATGTTCCATGCACCTGTTCGGAAAGTCCAGAACCACCCAGTGACTATTTTGGGTGACGCTAAAACTTCGAGGAAGGACGTGATAACTTTTACATGTTTAAAATGTAACTTCGCAAGCACTGTGTACTGCAGCAAGAAGCATGTGCTGGTAGCCCATTTTCACGACTTCATTCACGCCTCCTTTGGCCTGCGAACTGAGGAAATGGGCGAGCAACCGAAAACTGAGCACAGCCTTTCTACTGAGAAGATGCCACCATGTGACAAGTATTATTGTAAAAAATGCAGCCACTCTGGAAAACAGTGTGGAGGTCCCTTAAAAAGTTAAAAATTGAGCTACCCTATGATCCAGCCATTGCACTACTGGGTATTTACCCCAAAGATACAGACGTAGTGAAGAGAAGGGCCATATGCACCCCAATGTTCATAGCAGCAATGTCCACAATAGCTAAATTGTGGGAGGAGCCGAGATGCCCTTCAACAGATGACTGGATTAAGAAGTTGTGGTCCATATATACGATGGAATATTACTCAGCTATCAGAAAGAACGAGTTCTCAACATTTGCTACAACATGGACAGCACTGGAGGAGATAATGCTAAGTGAAATAAGTCAAGCAGAGAAAGACAACTATCATATGATTTCTCTCATCTATGGAACATAAGAACTAGGATGATCGGTAGGGGAAGAAAGGGATAAAGAAAGGGGGGGTAATCAGAAGGGGGAATGAAACATGAGAGACTATGGACTATGAGAAACAAACTGAGGACTTCAGAGGGGAGGGGGGTGGGGGAATGGGATAGACCGGTGATGGGTAGTAAGGAGGGCACGTACTGCATGGTGCACTGGGTGTTATACACAACTAATGAATCATCAAGCCTTACATCGGAAACCGGGGATGTACTGTATGGTGACTAACATAATATAATAAAAAATCATTAAAAAAATAAATAAATAAATAAATAAATAAATAAAAAATGCAACACCAATCCCAGCAGCCGGGATGCTGTAATGTATCCTATTTTGACATCAAACCTTCACAGGGACTTGGAGGGTAAGTTTAGATGCGGGATTTCAGAACATACTAAGAAGCCTGGACTTTTGAAGCAAAGGCACGTTGCTGCAAAGCCGGCGGCACCTTTGGCTGTACCACCGGACAGCTGCGCTCTGGGCCTCGCGGCCATATCCCCACATCCCCGCAGCCAGAGCCAGACCTGGTCCGGCCAGTGACTGTGGCCTGGGGCACTTCTGGAAGCCTCACCCCTTCTCCGCCTGCCGTGGCACAGTCGCACATGACTGTAGTCTCCAGTCCTCTGCCTTCCTCCGCTCCCCAGCCTGTCTTTCCTTCTTATGGAGTCCCACTTGCTCGGTCAGCAAATCCTCCCACGTTGCCCTTGCGTCAGCCAGTCGGACCTATAAATAGGTCTGTTGGAACCAGTGTCCTACGCATAAACCAGACCATCCATCCTGGGGCCTTTACTCCTCAGCCAGCCTTTTGGGCCTGGAGTTCTTGCCGTCGACAGACATGCCTGGGCCTGGCATCCTTCCTGTCCTTCCGTCTGTCACCCCCCGGGGTTCTTCAGGCTGTCTCACCAGGGGTGAGTCGGACAGTCACATCAGGGGTCCTTCTGCAGGCCTGATGACCCCTGCGGGGGTTGTCCCTTCGGGACAGACGGCCACTTCTGGGGTCCTTCCCGCAGGCCAGGTGGTCCCACCTGGGCTCCCTTCTCCCAACCAGAGAGTCTCGGCAGGTGCTCTCCCTGCAAACCAGGGTATTAATTCTGGTGTTCTTCAGCTTCGTCAGCCCGTCCTTTGAGGAGTGCTCCCCGAGGGCCAGCCAGTGAGTCCTGGGGCCCTACAACTAAACCAGTCTGTGAGCACCAACGTTTCGCCTGCAAATCAGCCAGTGAGACCTGGCGCCTCTCAAAACACCCCGGGCCTCCCGTCAGGCTCTATTCTCAGACAGCTCATGCCGACGGGGAAACAGGTGATTGGCATTCCCACATCCACGCTTGCCCCAGCATCTGTCACTTTGTGCCTCCAGGAGGTGCTGCCACTATCCCCCCTGCCCCAGATGCCCACCCAGCTCCCGCGTGCCGTCTCCTCCAGTGGTGGGTTTGCTCGGAGTGGGTTTGCTCAGGCCTCGCCATCTGTGGCAGAAGCCAACCAGGCGCTCAAACAGGCGAAGCAGTGGAAAACCTGTCCGGTTTGCAATGAGCTCTTCCCTTCCAACGTCTCCCAGGTTCCTATGGAAGTGGCTCATAATATGAGCCCAGTGAATCCAAATCCGCTGAAAATCTGGAGCCCGACAACCTGGCAGCATGTGCACCATTTGTAAAGTGCACAGGCGAGAAAACAGTTCGGTGTCTCTCCTGTAAATGCTTAGTGTCCGAGAAAGAGCTTATCCATCACTTGCAAATGGCCTGGGGTGCGTGTGCTGTCCGTGCACTTTCCATGACATGAAAGGCCTTTCAGAGCACAGTAGGACTATGTGCCGAGGGAAGAAGAAATTACCTGTGGATTATAGGGACAAAGGTTCTCGCTTGGATCTCGATGCTAACGGCAACCTGATGTTTCCCCGTCTCGATTTCGCTACCATACTGCCAAAGGAAGAGCTTGGGGAGCGGGAAGTCTACCTGGCCATACTAGCTGGGAGAGACTCCAAGTCACTCGTGCCCATGCGACCCCAGACAGAAGGTGCCTCCCGGAGCCCCAGCAAACAAGCAGTGACTTGCCCCTTTTGCTTTGGCACCTTTGTGACGACCGAGGCATCTGAGTTGCATTTGAAGGCGAGGCAGCACATTCACACCAACAAGAGTCCATACAATTCTGGAATCTCCGGCGTTCAAGTGCATCCACCGCTGTGGGGTCTACACTGGCCACGTGACCTGGCAGCCAGTGCCATCCACCTGCTCAGACCTCTGGATCCAACCTAATTTTACTGAGAACAGTGAAGTGCTCTTCATGAAGGGTGAGGTGATCCCCGACTCCAGTTTTTCTTTTTTTTTTTTTTTTTAAAGATTTTATTTATTTATTTATTTGACAGAGAGAGAGACAGCCAGTGAGAGAGGGAACACAAGCAGGGGGAGTGGGAGAGGAAGAAGCAGGCTCATAGCGGAGGAGCCTGATGTGGGGCTCGATCCCATAACGCCGGGATCACGCCCTGAGCCGAAGGCAGATGCTTAACCGCTGTGCCACCCAGGTGCCCCGGACTCCAGTTTTTCTGTAAAGAGAAAGCTGCCCAATGGCCACTTCGGGGCAGAAGACCAGGGGGATGTGGATGGAGGAGCGACCTCTCGTCACCAACAGTGATGCAGCCCCGGGCTCCCGAAAAGGTGGCGAGCGAGGTGCCTTTGGAAAGACAAAGGAATGAAATCAGGACAGAGGAGCTGCTTGTTAATGATGATGCTTTTCAGACTTTAGCATTAAACCCTAAAAAAGATGAAGACCATTCTTATGAAGAAAAAAAAGCAATGTCTTAGAGATGATCTCCCAAGAGACCATATCCTAGTAAAAAGGAAATACAGAACTTCTTTCTTCACTCTTGCGGGTGTGGGAAATCGACGTGGCTTCATTTTTTTTTTTTTTTTGAAAAAGAAGATATATTTGCATGAAAGCAATAAAAAATTACAAGCCTTCTATACTTTTTTAAGCTTTGATATGTCTGAACTTAAAAGTTAAAACACAGGTTGAACTTTGAGTATGAGCCTTAAAACTTGTAAAAAAAATTAGGAAATCTAAAGTACTAGATAATTAGTGTTCTTTTCCAATTGAGATTGAAAAAAAAGTTATTTTCTTCACTGTATGTTGAACTAATCAATTTCGGGGGTCTCTACGTGGCTCTTTAGATTTATTTCGGGTGCTCGGAAAGACTTCTAGATAAAAGAAGTGAATAGTTCTTTCAGATTTATTGTTTCCTGCAGTTTGATTTTTGTAACAAGTATTTTTAGTTCTTCCCTGTCATGTAAATTAAATCCTTGGATCCTTCATGCAAAAAATAAAAATGAAAATAAAAAAATGAAAAGAAAAGGTTAAAAACAACTTTTGAATCAGCTTATGCGGATTCACAGCAAAATCCTGACACTATAGTTACTAGTTTTATATTAATTTATTAAGGAATAACTGACATTTTTCCATACCAAGGTTGTTTTTTTTTTAAGATTTATTTATTTATTTTAGATAGAAAGGGGATGCAGAGAGGGAGGGAGAGGGACAAGCAGACTCTGCACTGAGCACGGAGCCCAACACGGGTCTTGATCTCATGACCTTGCGATCACAACCTGAGTCAGATGCTTAACTGACTGCACTACCCAGGCGCCCCCATACTGAGAACAGGATGCACTTTTGTTTATTAAGGTGTCTTTTAGGGCTTTCCATTGAATTTGAAAGTAGCCTTTATATCGATCATTTATGTCAAGTAGATTCCCGCTCTTTCTGAAAGAGATATTTTTTCCATTCTGTTGCACACACGGTTATTTATGGGGGATGCCACTGATTTTTTAATGTTAACTTAAAAACTGGTCAGAATTTTCTGAATATTTTGATATTCAGTAATTTTTCAGTTGATTCTCTTGGGCTTTCCAAAAGTAAAACTGTCATCTATAAAAAATACATAATTTTGCCTCTTCTTTTTAAACTTTATTCTTCCTATTTCTTCCTTTCATCTCCATGCACTAGCTAATGCAGCCAGAATGATGTCGACCAACAAGGAGACTGAGGTCCTTGTTTCATTCCTGGTTTCATTCCCACTTCTAATTTGTTACCCATCAGCATGATGCTGGTTAGGTTCTCAGATATTAATTTTTTTTTTGCATTTAAGGAAATATGTATCCATTCGTGACTTAACAAGAGTGAATGTCAAAACTTATCACAGACATTGTTGACACTTTTTTCTTTGTCCTAAGAATATTAGTGGATGTCCTACTATTTACACCTTTCACTGAGTTTCTAATACTGAGGCCTCTCATCCCGAGAATGAGCAACAGTTGATTAGAGGGCTGGAATCTAATTTCTACTTGGAAAGACCCCAAGGATGTAGATGAATGCTAGATGAATGGATAAAGAAGATGTGGTATGTACACACAATGAATATTACTCAGCCATCAAAAAGAATGAAATCTTGCCACCTGCAACGACGTGGACGGGACTAAAGGCTATTATGCTATTTAATTTTAGATTTTTATGCTAATATTCATTTGTGATTGCTTATCTCTTTTTGAGTTATATTTCTCAGGTTTTAGACTTAATGTGGTTGTGGATTTCAAAACAAATTCTTATTAAGTATTTATCTAATAAATAGTTCTTCCTGTATATATGCTCTGAAAGATACAATTAATTTTATCCGGTCCTTAAAGATTTAATAGTACACATCTATGATACTGTATGGCTAGAGTTTTTTAATACTAGCAATTGGTCTATTAAACCTCCTTTGTCTTCTGAGTTAGATTTTTTATATTGCTAGAAAATTATTTTTAAACCCAGATATTCACATTAATTTTCAGAGAATAAAATATTACCTTATACATATTTTGCGGGATTTTCCTTATATATGTATAATTTTTATCATATTTTTAAATAATTTTTTAAAAAGATTTTTATTTATTTATTTGACGGGGAGAGAGACAGCCAGCAAGAGAGGGAACACAGACAGAGGGAGCGGGAGAGGAAAAAGCAGGCTCCCAGTGGAGGAGCCTGGTGTGGGGCTCGATCCCAGGACTCTGGGATCATGTCCTTAGCCAAAGGGAGACAAATAATGACTGAGCCACCCAGGCGCCCCTACCATATATTTTTTTAAATGACATTTACTTGATTTACTTTTTGAATTTACCAACCTTCTATATTCTAACTTACTAACTACATTTTCTCCTTACCAATTCATTTTTCTATATGGATATCTGGTTGTTCCAGCATCATTTGTTGAAAATATTTTTCTTTCCTCATTTAACAGCTTTGGTTCCTTTGTCAAAACTAACTGACTGTAGTTCAATGTAGTACTACTTGTTTATTTTTGCTTTAGATGACTTGCTTTTTGGGGTCAAATACAAAAAAAATTATCACCAAGACTGATGTCAAGGAGATTACTCCTTATGTTTTCTTTAGGAGTTTTACTGTTTCGGGTCTTAAATCCAAGTCTTTAATTCATTTTGAGTTGATTTTCGTGTATGGTGTCAGATAGGCATCTGGTTTCATTCTTTTTTTTTGTTTTCCCAACACCATTTATTGAAGAGACTATCTTTTCTCCATTGTATATTCCTGGCTCCTCTGTCATAATTCAAACTAAAAAGTTTTTGCATAGCAAATTAAACCATCACAGGATCAACAACAACCTATGGAATGGGCGAAGATATCTGCAAACCACATAGCCTATAAGAGGTTAATATTCAAAATATATATCCAATATATAAAAAAACTCGTAAAATTCGGTAACAAAAAAACAAAAACCAAACAAAAAACTCAATTTAAAAAATGAGCAAAAGGGGCGCCTGGGTGGCACAGCGGTTAAGCGTCTGCCTTCGGCTCAGGGTGTGATCCCGGCGTTACGGGATCGAGCCCCACATCAGGCTCCTCCGCTATGAGCCTGCTTCTTCCTCTCCCACTCCCCCTGCTTGTGTTCCCTCTCTCGCTGGCTGTCTCTATCTCTGTCGAATAAATAAATAAAATCTTTAAAAAAAATGAGCAAAAGACTTAAACAGACATTGTTTCAAAGAAGACATACAAATGGCTAACAGGTACACGAAAAAGTGCTCAATATCACTAACCGTTTGGGAAATGCGATCAAAACTGCAATGAGATATGACCTCGTACTTGTAGGCTGGCCATTATCAAAAATGTAAGAGATAACAAATGCTGGTCAGGATGTGGAGAAAAGAGAATTCTTGTACTCTGCTGGTGGGAAAGTAAACTGGTATATCCACTATGTAAAAAAGTTGGAGTTTCCCTTAAAAATTAAAAAAAAAAATGTACCATATGATCCAGGAATCCTACTTCTGTGCATACAGAGGGCAATGAAATCAGTATCTCAGAGATATATCTATACTCGCCTTATATAATTATTCATTATAACCAAGGTACAGAAACAACCTATGGGTGTACTGATGGTTATAAAATGAGTAAGTTCTGAGGATCTAAAGTATAACATGGTGACTATAGTTGATAACACTGAATTGTAAAAAATGAAATTGGCTAAGATAGAACTTAAGTGTTCTCACCAAAAAAAAAAAAAAAAAAAAAAGGTAAGTATGTGAGGTTATGAACATGTTGATTAACTAGATGGGAGGACTCCTTCCACAAAGCAAAACGTGTATCCAACCGTCACACTGTACAGTTAAAAGATCTTGAACTTCTGTTTGCTGATTACACTTCAATGACGTTGAAAGAAATCAGGTGACTATATAAGTGTCTCCGTAGCTGCATTCTGTCTTGTTCCGCCCACTGATTTTTCTAGGCCCATGTTAATACCACTGTATCTTGATCACTACAGCTTTATAGTAAGTTTTCACATTAGGCAGAATAAGTCTTCCAACACTATTCTTCAAAATTGCTTTTGGCTATACAAAGCCCTTTGCATTTTAAAATCAGCTTATGAATTTCTATTAAAGAAAAAAAGAAGACTCTAAATGGGAGACCTGAAACCATAAAAATCCCAGAAGAGAGCACAGGCAGTAATTTTTCTGACACAGGCTGTAGCAACATGTTTCTAGATTTGCCTCTTGAGGTAAGGGAAACAAAAGCAAAAATAAACTATTGGGACTACATCAAAATAAAAATCTTCTGCACGGCAAAGGAAACAATCAACAAAACTAAAAGACAACCTACTGAATGGGAGAAGATATTTGCAAATGACATATCTGATAAAGGGTCAGTATCCGAAATATATAAAAAAACGTATACAACTCAACACCAAAACCTCCCAAATAATCCAACTAAAAAATGGGCAGAAGACCTGAACAGACGTTTTTCCAGAGAAGACACAGAGCTGGCCAACAGACACAAGAAAAGATGCTCAACATCACTCATCATCAGGGGAACGCAACTCAGAACTATAATGAGAAAGAACACACTGCTGGTCACTAGAGGGGAAGGGAGGAGGGGGATGGATGAAATAGGTGATGGGGATTAAGGAGGGCACTTGTGATGAGCACTGGGTGATGTACGAAGTGCTGAATCACTACACTGTACATCAGAATCTAATATTACACTATATGTTAACTAACTGGAATTAAAATAAAAACTTAAAACAAAGAACTACAATGAGACATCACCTCACACCTGGCAGAACGGCTGAAATTAAAAACACAAGAAACAACTAGTGTTGGCGAGGATGTGAATAGAAAGGAATCCTCGCACACTGTTGGTGGGAATGCAAATTAGTGTATCTATTCTGGATAACAGTAAGGAGGTTCCTCAAAAAATTAGAAATAGAACTATCCTATGATCCCGTAATTCCACTACTCAGTATTTATCTAAGAATATGAAAACACTAATTTGAAAAAATACATACACCCCTATGTTTACTGCAGCGTTCTGTACAATAGCCAAGTTAGGGGAGCCACCCAAGTGTCCATCCGGAGACGAATGGATGAAGCAGCAGTGGTCTATATACAGAGCAGAATTTTTTCAGTCATAAAAAAGAATGAAATCTTGCCATTTGCAACAACATGGATGGACCTAGAGGGTATTATGCTAAGTGAAATAAGTCAGTCAGAGAGAGACAAATACCACATGATTTCACGCATATGTGGAATTTAAGAAATAAAACATATAACAAAGGAAGAAAAAAGGGACAAACCAAAAAACAGACTTTTAACTCTAGAGAACAAACAGATGGTGACCAGAGGGAGGAGGGGGGAGGGCTGAGCACTGAGTAATGTATGGAAGTACCGAATCACTACACTACACACCTGAAACTAATATAACACTGTATGTTAACTATATTGGAATTAAGAGAAAAAAAAGAACACTCCTAAGATGTTAACTGGGACATGAACTGGATTCTTAGATGAAGTTGGGAAGAACTGACATTTTAACAATAGTAAGTTTTCCAAATCAGGAACATAGCAACTATCTCCACTTTATTAGCTCATATGTTCAAAGGTGTGTTGTAGTTTTCAGTATATATATTTTGTTTACTTTTCATTAAATTGATCAACACGCATGTTTTTGATGCTATTGTGCATGGCATTTTTTAAAAATTTCATTTGCCATCTGTTCATTATTGGTTTACAGACAGACAACTGATTTTTATATACTAACCACGTATCCTGCCAACTTATTATTTAATTGCTCTTACGGGTTTTTTGTAGATTCTTTCAGGGTTTCTCTCTATATAATTATGTTATCTGAAAGTAAAGTAAAGACAGTTTTACATCTTCTTTTCCAATATTTAGATCTTTCAGTTCTTGTCATATGTAATTGCAGTAACACTGAATAGAAGTGGATATCCTCCCTGTGCTGCCAATCCCAACGGAAAAGCGGTCAGTATTTCACCCTTAAATAAACGTTAGCTCAGGACCACCGGGTGGCTGTTGCAGTGAAGCGTCTGCCTTCAGCTCAGGTCATGATCCCGGGGTCCTGGGATCAAGTCCCGCATCAGGTTCCCTGCTCAGCGGGGAGTTGGCTCCTGCCTCTGCCTCTGCCCCATCCCCTGCTTGTACTCTCTCTCTCTCAAACAAATAAAATCTTTAAAAAAAAAAATCTATTTTGTGTTTCGGCGTGAAAAAAAACCATGAATGCTATCCGTGCACTCTAAAACTTAATGATAGCAGACAATGAGCAAAGAAGTCATTTAGGCTTATCAAAATCTTCAGGTTGATTGAGCTCTGCTCGTGTTTCCAAGGCTTCTGCTCAAAAGAATGTGCCTGATAAAAGCCGCACTCAACATGGATTTTTATTTCCAGGTATCCGTATTCATATTCACATAAACACAAGGGCATATGAAGATGTGAATGTATAGCGTGCACATAAACTAAGCTGGAAGTGAGATATACAGTAGCCAGAAAACATCAGTGTTCATTCAGGTGGGGGAGTGTTGGAGTGTGAAGAGTTTCAATATAAAGTTTTTTAAGAACCAATAGAAATTTTAACATTGCTGCAGCCAGGAAAGGTCTGTCATTGGAATTATGATAAGCCTGTGAGGTATGTGAGGAAAGAAGTCTCATTTGTAAAACATACCAGCATCCCTGCTTTTCTGCCTGCTGTCTTTGAGAGCACGTTCGCAAACTGTTTGTTAACCCATGCCCACATCTGTAGTTCTGGTCAAGAAGGGGTAATATCAAGGAACAAATAAAGAGGGGTGTTAAAGATATTTAACCATTTCCCAGCCCAGATGAAGAAGAAGAAAAGAGTAATATCTGGACAGATTTGAGGAGATGATGGAGAAAAACAGTATCCTGGAAAGAGCCAAAGAAAGAATGCTATTGGCGTTATTAGGAAATATGGCCAAGTGAGAAAGGAGAGGGAGAGCAAGTTAGAGAGAATTCTAAAGGTGGATTAAGAACATTCCCAAGCCTACGCCTCTGCCAAACCCAAGTCCCCAGAAATGGCAGACATCGTATTCACTAACAGTTCATTAAAGGAAAAGACAAAAGGCTAATGGTCAAAAACTTTGAGAAATCCCTGGAAGATGAACTGAGGACTGAAGAGGGAAATCAGAGGCAAATATAAACAGGAGGGGGCAGCTGCCAAGAGACAGAGCAGCTCCTCACCTTAGGAATGGTACGTGCTTGGAGCAGGAGGGGCGCTGGGGCAGTAGGGTACATTGGCCTAGATTACGGTTTGCAGGGCAATGAGCAGGCTGGCTGTGCTACCCAGCATCACCAACTGTTCACCGCATGGGAGCAGAAAATACGGACACGTGGGTTAAAAAGTGGGAGGAGCCTGGTACTCCTACGATACCTGAGGGGGAAACAGAGCCCTCTCTCGGGAGACTTGCCACTGGCCCACCTCCCCTGCAGCTCAGTTTCTGAGGACATGCTGCAGGGTGCCAGCCTGGCAGTAAGGTTTCCTTCCGGACAAACTCTCAAGGTCAGCTGTGGGTAACAGACAACGACGGTCACAAAAAGGCTAACAGGACATCAGAAACACACAGAGGAGCACAGAGCCAGGAATCACCAGCTCCGGTGAAAAGGTGGCACCAAATCCAGCAAATGGATGAGCAAAGACCTAGTACATCACACAGCAGGACTCGAAAATGAATCTCTCTCATATCATCAGTGAGAGGCCAAGAGACATTTCCTTTGCTTACCATAGCATGTAAAAAAAAAAAAAAAAATCTCCAAAATTTAAATGTTCGTTATTTAAAGTTAAAAACTCAAAAGAGAGCCTGAATGGACACAGCTGAAAGTGGGCTGGAAACATAAGCCAAGAAATTCTTCCGAATGTAGCACAAGAGAAAAAGAGGTGGAAGAATGCAGGGAAAGGAGAGGCAGAGGTGAAGGATAAAGTAACGTGGATTAGTGGTCTAGAGCGTAAGCTGCGAGTCTGACTGTCCAGGTGGAATCCTAGTTATGTGTGATCTCAGGCAATCTGTCAGACCTCTCCCACCTCAGTTTGCTCATCTAGGAAGTGGTGACAATAATGCCCACGCAATAGGGTTGCTGTGAAAGTTAAATGAGTTAATAACATGTAAATCACGCAGAACAAGGCCTGGCACATAATGAGTGGGGTTCGTTAGAAGGAGAAAATGGAGAGGGGGGAATACAGTGTGACATAAAGAGCAAAAAGGAGGGAAAAAATTCCAATAACTAAAGGAAAATACAAGGCTCTGGATTGAAGCTCCCACCAAGTCCCAAGTAGGTAGATAAAAACTGACCTATACCTGGAACATAATAGTAAAATTTCAGTACAGTAAAGTGAAAGAAAAGATCTTAAAGCTTTTGAGAACATTTTTTTTTTTAGAGAGAGAGAGCGCGAGCGTGTGCACATGAGGGGTGGAGGGGCAGAGCGAGAGAGAATCTTAAGCAGGCCCCACGCCCAGCACAGAGCCTGACATAGGGCTTGATCTCACAACGTTGAGATCATGACCTGAGCCAAAATCGAGAGTCAGATGCTTAACCAACTAAGCCACCCAGGGGTCCCAAGACATATAAGTTATTTGTAAAAGTAGGAAGGGGCGCCTGGATGGCTCAGTCAGTTGAGTCAGTTGACTCTTGATTTCAGCTCAGGTCTTGACCTGAGGGTCATGAGTTTGAGCCCCATGTTGGGCTCCATGGAGCCTACTTAAAAAAAAAAAAAGTATGAAAATCAGATCAAGATTAGATTTTTCATTAAAATCCATGAATGCAAAAATAAAATATTTTAACACTCTGGGGGAAAATAGTTTTGAAGTTAGAGTTCTACACCAAGATGAACTGTTATATGAAATATGAAGACAAAATAAAAACATTTTTAGGTGTTTATACCTAGGTTTTAGGTGTTTTATAACCTCATATCACTCGTAAGTCTATTCTGAAGGTATCGCTGGTTGATTCTAGTAAGAAGAGAACCAAATATAAGAGAAAGACATTCATTCAGAAAAAAAAAAAAAAAATCCGAAATAGTCAAGAAACCAGTACAACTTATTGGTAGGTTTATTGTATTAATTGTTAAAAAAATTTAATAGCTTCTTAGAAGAAAACTAAAGTATAGGGTATGGAACAATGAAAACTAAAATTGTTTTTGCCCTGTTTTTGGGAAAAATAACTACAGCTCAAACATACTGAATGTTTTCAATGCACCAGGCATTGTTTTTATCCCTTCACATGTATTGACTCACTTACTCTTCATAGTAGCCTTTAAGAGAGGTTTTATATTTTTCTTCATCTTACATATGTGGAAAATGAGGAAGGGAAATACCTAGTAACATGCTCAAAGTCAATGTCAAAGCCAAAGCTTGAACCCAGCGTATCTGGTTCTGGAGTTTATGCTCTTAAGTGTTGTGCTCTACTGATCTCAAAGAACCCAAGTACCGGTCAACTCCAAAGAGTGTTAGAAGATGTTAATTCTTAAAATATGCATGCTTATAAAGCTCACACGAAAAAGTAAACTGAACTAAAGGGCAACTAAAATTGAGAAAATTCATTCAATCCTTCAAAAGCAGAAAAGGGAGAGAAGAAATGTAGGGTAGAACAGTAAATAAAACATAACACAATTTGGAAAGAAACCCAGGCATATCAAAATCACAATATATGTGATTGAGAAGTCCCCTATTAAAAGATTTAAAAATTAAGCACGTGTGCTCTCTCTTTATGTCTCTTTATAAAATACATAAAATATAATTTATATATTTGCATAAAAACACCCAGCATACTGGGGTGCCTGGGTGGCTCAGTTGGTTAAGTGTCAAGACTCTTGGTTTCAGCTCAGGTCGCAGTCTTGGGGTCGTGGGATTGAGCCCCGCATTGAGCTCCATGCTCGGCATAGAGTCTACTTGAGATTTTTCCATCTCCCTCTACCTCTGCCCCTCCCTCTGCTCGCACACTCACTCTCTCTCTCTAAAATAAAGAAATGAATCTTGAAAACCACCCACACAGCAAAGAGAAAGAGATAAATATATTGAAAAATAAAGATAAAAAAGCAGTTTTTCTATTTCTAATCATATGTATATGAGAAATATGATCTGATAATTCATGGAAGAGAATATCCCAGTGGCCACTAAGCAACTGAAAGCAAAAACGTCAACTCTACTATTTGTACAATACTAGTTAAAACAAAAAGGAGAGATTGTTTGACATCCTTCAGATTTATAAAAATTCAGAAGGCAGATAGTATCAAATATCAGCAAGGATGTGAAGAAACTGGCTCCATCACACATTGCTGGTATGAATATAAATGGATATAACCACTTTGAGAACAGTAAGTACTATCCCATAAAATGAGACTAGGCATATACTGAAACCCAGAAATTCCACTTTAAAAATTACTCCCCACAGGAATTCTTATACATGTGTATAAAGATGTCCATCAGAGCATAATTTGTAACACTAAAGGAAAACCTGAAAGAAACTATATGTCCATCCAGAAAACGGGTAAATAAATTGTGTGAAATCTATACAATAGACCTAATAAACTACATTTACAGGTAATGGCAAACTTGAATGATAAAATTATGCTTCAAAATGAGATGATTGGCATGGTTCCATTTATTTAAAAACACATGAAAAAGAATGACGGCAGCACCTTTGTAGTGTAGGCAGCCCCAGATGCTCATCCCCCAGCAGAAAAACTGAAAACTAAGCAGTAACTGTCAGACACAACTTTAAAAAATGTGAGAAAATAAGCAGAGTTTTATAGTAACCAAGTGAATGCAGAATCAAGAAAAAGTTAACTTTGTAACAGTAGGAAATTTTATTTTTACTTGCTCTTGCCCTATACTCCACCCAGGTCAGTAGCCATCTTGAAGACAGCAGGCCATGTTCCCGGGGTGGGACCCTGGTCCCTGGTTACGGGGGCAGCAAAACAAATCTTTTCTGAAAATCATTGTGTAGGTATGCTCTGATCTGTGTGGAGGCTACCCGAAGGACTGACACAAGGTGCCTGTTTCTGTTTTGCCTAATTTGGAGCTCATCCAGGCTGGAAAAGTGGTGGGCATTGCTTACAAATATTTCAAGGTGGACAACCTGCAGATGCCTGATGCAAATTATTATAACTGAGACATAAAATAGACCACTTAAGGCCTGGGAGGAGAAGCCAGGGAGAGAATGTCCTTGGGTAATTAGGACAATAAAAAGCATTCATATTTAGGGGAAATGTGGAAAGCCATGTACGTGTAAGAAGCATGCTCAGAAAAGACCCGAGAAGATCTTGAGCTTTCACCTTGGGCCTCAATACCAGTTCATGACAGAAACAACACTCAGAACTAGAAATAAGAGAAAACCTCAACATGATAAAGGCATTTATGAAAAATCCATAAACATCACACTCAATGTGAAATATTCAAAGCTTTTCCTCTAAAGTCAGAAATAAGACAAGCATGTCAACTATCATTACTGCTGTTCAACACTGTACTGGAAGAGCAATTCAGCAAGAAAAAGGAATAAAAGGCATCCAAACTGCAAAGGAATTAAACTATTTCTATTCAGAGAGGATATGATCCTGTATATAAAAAGTCCCAAAGAATTCACACATTAAAAAAAAACCCTATTAGAGGTACTAACTACTAAACAAATTCAGCAAAGTTACAGGGTACACGACCAACACACAAAAATCAGCTGGATTTCTACATAGTAGCAATGAATAATCCAAAAAGGAAATTATAACATCAACTTCATTTAATAAACATTCAAAAGAATAAAACACCTGGGAATAAATTTAACCAAGGCGGTGAAAAATCTGTCAACTGAAACTATAAAACATGGCTGAAAGGAATTAAAGAAGACCTAAACAAATGGAAAGACATCCCATGTTCATGGACTAAAAGACTTACTGCTAAAAGGGCAATGCTACCCAAAGAGATCTACAGATCTGATGAAGACACTATGAAAATTCAAATGGCCTTTTTTTTCTTTTTTTTAGAATGGAAAAGCTAATCCGCAAATTCCTATGGAATTGCAAAGGGCCCTGAAGAGCCAAAACAATCTTGAAAAAGAGTAACAGAGTAGGAAGATTCACACTTCCCAATGTCAAAACTCATTACAAAGCTACAGCAGTGAAAACAGTGTGGTGCTGGCATAAGGATAGACATATGGACCAACAAAACAGAACTGAAATCCAAAGATAAACCCATACATCTATTGCCAATGATATCCCACAAGGATGCCAAGACCATTCGATGAAGAAAAAAGAGTCTCTTCAACAATTGGTGCTGTGTGGATATATCCACAGGCAAAAGAATGAACTTGGACCTATACCTCATACCACACATAAAAATTAACTCAAAATAGGTCATGAGCTAATATAAGAACTGAAACCATAAAACTCTTGGAAGAAAACATAGGATAAATCTTCATGACCTTGCCTTGGCAATGGGTTCTTACATATGACACCAAAACCAGGAGCCACAATAAGAAACAGATAAACTGGACTTCACCAAAATTTCAAACTTTTGTTTATCAAAGGACATTACTGAGAAAGTGAAAAGATAACCTACAGAATTGAAGAAAGTATCTGCAAATCATATGTCTGATAAGGATCCAGTATCTAGAATATATAAAGAACACGTACACTTCAACAACAAAACTACGAACAACCCAATGGGTAAAGGACTTGAACTGACATTTCTCCAAAAATATACAAATGGCCAGGAAGCACATGGAAAGATGCTAAACATAATTAGTCATCAGGGAAACTCAAATTAAAACCTCAATGAGGTACCATGTCACAGACACTAGGACGGCAATGATAATAATAACTGGTGAGATGCGGGGAAACTGGAACACTAGTGCATTACTCGGGGGGGAATATAAAATGGTACAGCCATTCTGGCCAAAGGCTTGGCAGGTCCTCAAAAAGTTAAACATCGCATTACCATATGACACAGCAATTCCACTTCAGGTATACACCCAATAGAACTGCAAACAGGTACATTAAACTGTTCTTTTCACACTAGATGTGTCATCAGATGACTTATATCAGCACATTTTCACTCCAAGGTGGTTTAAAGTTAAGCAGATACTATAATTTAAATAAAATTTTATCTTCCTTAATGATGACCGAGCAACAAGAAACATTCTTTTTTTTTTTTTTTTTTTTTGTTTTTATTTATTTAAGTAATCTCTACACCCAACATGGGGCTCAAACTCATGATGCCAAGATCAAGAGTGGCATGCTCTTCTAAGCCAGCCGGGCACCCCAACAACCAGAAACATTCCATACGTAACTATGGTGATAGGACCGAATGGAGCTTGTCACTGGGATTCACTTAGTCTGAGATTTAGCTCAACATTTCCCCTGCACTACACTCTTTCCAAAACCAGCCACAAGAGAATAGTCTGGAACCTTCACTGAAGTTGCCAGTTACATGACCTGGTCTTTTTCAGATATTTAAAGTACAGAAGGGAAAAGCGCCCTCACTATTTGTTATCTGCTCAGTTTTACCAATATACATCGCATCTACTTTAAAAAGACGGGTGGAGTTTGCTGAGGAAGCCTTGATAGTTTGTGATAGAGAGCCAAAAGATTAAATATTTATCTTCCAAAAGGTTCCGACTTCAGGTATTGGTTAAACAATGAGATTCCCGAACTGGAATGCTGTGACAAGGTCTTACATTATGGAAAATCCATTCACTCCCACCTGGTAAAATCTGCCAGGCCAGCGGTGGCATCGAAGTGAGTAGGTCCAGAGACCAGTTTCCAATAAACAGGGACTCTCTACAATAGAACACGAGGCAAACAGCCATCAGAACAGGGCTTCAGGAGAGGGCCCGGAGCCAGGCCTCCCCACCAGCGGCGTAAGGAAATTTTCTCATACGTTCTGTGTATTAAGTATGAGGGGGTATTTATTAAAAGGAAGTTGCATGTTGTCCTTCACATGGGAAATGTGGAAAATGTGATTAATATTTCATAATTTCTCAAGTTTTACAGTGAAATGTAAGACTGTGAGTTAACCAACCTTTATCAAATCTGAAAATGTGGAATCGAATTAGTCAGTTTGCTGCAGTGCTGTATCTCTAATCATGGGACTATAAAAAGAGCAAGGTAATTTCAGGTTCTCTGACACAGAGACACAGATTTACTTATAGTGGAAGCAATTACAGAAACAAGTCCCGAGCTGTAGGCGTATGTCTCATGTCATTAAGAAGAAACACCCAGATGAGTTTGAATCCACACAGACAAAGGCGTGAAAGTGCTTTGCTTAGAAATGAAATTATTTTCCTAAGCATTTTTTCCATGCTGTACTTCAAGGTATCCTCAATAGGGACAATTTAACTGCCTAAACCTATCTGATATGATCGGGGACAGCTTTAAATGGAATATATTTGGAATAGTTTTGGAAAGGCACCTTGCTTTGTTTTACTCTCATTTTCCTTCCATGTAACTGTTTCTCTATTATTTTTCACGGAATCACCCAAGGGTACTATGGCTGGATTGTACAGGAAGTGCACGTTAGATTTTTGGAAATGCCAAACTCTTTTCCAGAATGGTTGTACCCTATTACATTCCTCCTGGCAATGTGTTAATGACTGCCCTATAATCGTAAATGTCTAACGTGATATATCCTTATTTCCGAATAGCACAGCCGAACGTAGCCTGCTTATCAGTCTGGGTTTTTTTTTCCCTTTACATTATAATATTTTTTGTGTGAGGTAAGCATTTTCTAAAGGTTGAATCCACAGATATGTCAAAGAACTGTTTTTACTCCCTTCTTCCTCTGCTCATTAGGCTGTACAGTGCCTTTAAGATGGCCCCAGGGAAAGAGCCAGCCCCTAGAGAACAGGGCCATTAAATGCCAGCTAGAAAGACTGCCAGGCCGTCTCCACTGGCCCCACTCTGGTCTTGCCTCGGATGCACTGCTTACCTTTGGATACTGAGTATGTTTTCTAACACTTACACCTGGTGTCAGGCAGCCAGCACTTAATTATCCCGTGTTTGGTTCTGCACTAAATTTTTGCGAATTCCCACACTCCCCTGTTTACGAAGGAAGCCGCTAGGAACATTCGTGCACGAGTTCCTGAGTGAGCACAGTTTTCATGGGCCTGGGGGTGAATGTCCAGGATCGTGATGGCAGGGCTGTATGGTAAGTGCACGTGAACTCTGATGAGAAACTGCCAAACTATTTCCCGTAGCAGCTGGATCATCGTACATCCCCACCAGCGGCGTGAGAGAGATCCCGCCTCTCCGGGTTCTTGCCTGCCTTTTGTGCTGTCACTCCTTTTTCTTATAGCTGTTGAACTCCGTGTGCAGGGACAGTCTGTCATGGTTTGAATCTGCGTTTCCCTGATGCCTAAGGATGCTCGACACCTGCTCATGTGCTTGTGTGTTAACTGTACGGGATCCCTGCCGAAGGGTCTGCTCACGTCTGTATCCGTGTACCAGGGGTATCGTAAGGTACTGCAAACTGAGCCGCTTTGACAACGGAAGTTTTTTATTTTTATTTTTTCACAATTCTGGAGGCTGGATGTCCGAGATCAAGGCATCTAGATGTCTGAGATCAAGGTATCGGCAGGTGTGGCCTCTCCTGAGGCCTCCCTGAGTATCTTGCAGAAGGCTGTCTTCTCGTGGTGTCCTCACGTGGTCTTCCCACACGTCTGATGTCTGTGTGCCCAAATTTCCTTTTCTCATAAGGACACCAGTCAGACTGAAGCAGACCCACCGTGATGGCCTCATTGTAACTTAATCACCTCTTTGAAGGATCTATCTCCAAATACGATCTGAGGCATGGGGAGGGGGTCAGGATTTCAACATCTGAATTTTGAGGGGACACAGTTCAGCCCATAATAATGTCTTCATCCCCCCTTTTTAAATTCAGTTGTTTGTTTTACTGTTGAGTTTAACAGTTGTTTATACATTTGGGATAAAAGTCCTTTCTTAGATATACTGTTTGCAGATATTTTCTCCCAGACTGTGGCCTGTCCATCCTCTTGGCAGGGTCTTTCTCTGAGCCAAAGTTTTAAATCTGGATGAAATTTACCAAATTTTTCTTTTATGAATGGTGTGGAGGAGGGACTTGGAGGTTACTAGGAAACGGGGACAGAAGCACTGTTTTTCACGACGAGTGAGATGGATGGTGATGGTTGCAAAAGGATACGAATGTATTTATTACCACTCAACTGTATACTTAAAAATGGTCAATTTTAGCTTATGTATACTTTACCACAATTTAAAAATGGGAAAAACGTAGTAGGTTTTCGGCTTTCTAAGTGGGATGGTCGTCAGTCGCTCAGAGAGCTGTCTCCACCATGACGATTTTGCCAAACTGTCTGCACTGCCCTGGCCACAGAGTTCACAGTGTATTTCAACAACGATTTTACTTCTTTCTTTATTCTTCGGCCATATCACTTCCCAATATAATGCTCTATTTGTGTGGCCCTCTTCCATTTGATTTTGAATTGTTTAGAGGTAAGAGCCACTGTTCTTTAATTTTTTTCATATGTCAATCCCCAGCCTTTCCCATAACGAGTGGAGCGTGGTTGTTGCTTTGTATTTTTTTTAAAACAAGTGACTGAACGAGCGTGCCTTTAAAAACCACAGAAGGCAACCCATGTTGCCCTTTTATTTGATCTGATTCTTATTTAAAAAAAAACCATTATACTGTTAAATGAAATGAGTCTCATCAAGTATTTGAAAATGGCTTTCAGGCCGCAAATACATACCTGTGATGTATTTCCGGATCTGCTGGAATAGACTGTCTTTCCCCACACTGTTTGCATTGGAATATCCAGATATCTGAGACCAGAGATACTATGACCCCAGCTGATTCCCATATCATATTCACGTGCAACATACTGAATACAACTTTTGCGTTACTGTCACCCTAAGACATGACTCTGCATTTTCACCTGGGCGTTTCTTTTTTGTACAGAAAGCCCAATCTTGAGTGATTCTGTCCATCTTAGAAAATGCTCTGTAAATAGGCCTTTACAGATCACTGTGAATGCTGGTAGAGTTCCCGTACTCTGTTAGTAAGACCATTTCGCATCTTTTGGAAATATTAAAGTCATTTCGCGTCAGCTCACTTCCGTGTATCGGAAATATCACACAGCACAGAGGAGATTCCATTTTTCTACCTGGAAGTTCGTCAGGGCAAGAAATGCCTTCCTGATTCCTTTGGGGTGTGGCATTTACTGGCTCACATCTAATTCAGAGGCTGTGGCTCAGGGACTGGGGAGTCTTGGCAGGCGAGGTTCTTCATCGCTTCTTGCTGACCCCCTCTCGTCCTGCCCAGATGGCTCATACACAACCCTCTCTCCATAGGAGGCCCTGACCACCCCCCCCTCCCCTGGGCACTGGGCAAGCTTCCTTCCTTCTGCAGGGCATCTGTAGAGCAGGTGATGAGAGGACCCCCATAGGTCCTGGACCTGCAGAGCCTGGGGAAAGATATGGAATTCCACTTCAGGATGGCTCAAGCCAACTCTTAAACATCAGTGTCCTTGCATGAATGCAGGGACGTTTCCTTTATTCCAAGCACTCTCACCTTCATACCAAGTAAGTGGGATCTGACCGAGGCCAAGCTTCAGGGATATGGCGAATGTGCACATCCCCCATAGTAGCTGTCACATTCCCCCAGAAAGTGTGAGTCTGTACATGGGCAATCGAGTTTTTATTTTTAGTTCCCCCTTCTGACACCCCTAAGTTGGGCAAACTGAGGTCTCTTGGCAGTAATGGGCACCAAGAGTCTTATCAATAACCAAGGATGTCTGATTTTGCTCTGACATGCAGCTTCTTTGGAACCAGCCACCAGGGCAATGACATCGGAGCACTGAGAACAAAGAACTGGATTATACACAATAAGTTAAAAGAGACCATAGCCTTGGGAACTCACACTGGGAGTGAGGGAAGAAGAACCGTCTCAACAAATATAGGGATATAAGCCAGCAAACCATCATTCAGAAGGGGACAATGACAAAAGTTATTTGTCTTTGTCATGTCCTAGGAGATGTGGATTTGCCCAAACACTATTTCTGTAGTACCAGTTCATATATCTCCGCATACTTGTTAAACTACATTAAAAACTATATGACGGCTAATTGAACATAATAAAAAAATAAAAATAATTTAAAAAATAAAGCATATGAAGGAATAAAAAGCGGGGGGGATAATGGTGCGTCAAATTATGCAGAATCAGTTTCCAATGTAGTAGTGGGATAGAAAGAAACAACAGACCACAGTACTCAGAATGTTCCAGTATTCCCTTTGCTCTCGTTTAGAAGAAGTTGTTCCTTTGGACTGAGATTCTTGGACAATGCAAATATGCAGCTAGAAGTTTCACGGGATTCTCATGAATGGATATGAATTCTTAAGATAAAGATGCAATGGTAGGTCTGGATCAAGCTAATGAATTGACCATGCAGGTAACAATTCGTACAGAAAACATTATATTGATACAGCTTTTAACCAATGTTCTATAAATAATATTAATGATAAGCAACCATCAAATGTAATAAAAACTCTTCAGTGGTTTCCCGTTTCAGGGTAGTTTCTAGGTGAGGAACTCAGGCAGAACAGTCCAAGTTCATGACACCATGAGGGTCAAAGTCAAAGTGAACTCAGGAGATAATTCTAGGTGAATTTCAATTACCCACACTTACCCCTAAGCATTGAGTCTGTGAGGAAAGGGCTGCTTATAGAAATAAAATTATATTAAGGTGGTAATTGTCAAACTGGTGAAGCAGTGTCATGGCGGGGGGCATAGGAGTACGGGGCCTGAGGGATTTCTTCCAAATGATACACATATTTTAGAATGTTTGGATACAGCTTTCGGGGGGCGGACTCTTTCAGTTGTAGGTGACAGAAACCCAACTCAAACCAACTTCAGGAATTAAGAGTCAGTGCAGATAACAAGAGACAGAGATGAAGATGTAGATGATACAAGTATAATACAGATAATCTCGAGCCCCTGGGAAGGATTTCGTTGTTACTCACAGAATCAAAGGAAGGACTGAAGGAACCAGGATTGAGACACTGCAAGCCCAGACTACAAACACCCAGAGAAGACAGAGATGCTGGTCAAAGGTATAGATTATGAGGCCAGGGTACCTGGTTCGGTTCCTGGTCCTGTTACTTATTAACTGTGTGGCCTTGGGCACTTACTTGTCTGTACCCCATTTCTTCATCTTTAAAATGGGGACACCGATAGCTGTAACCCTAAGGATTATTAAGAGAATTAAATGTAGGCTAATAAGAAATTATAATACGAATTCCCAAAGAGAAAGAGCTGCTCTCGCTCATAGTTTACGCGGAGGTCTCTCCTATAGAATGGAAGATCCACAAGACCAGGGACTTTGGTTTGCGAACTTTTGTATCCACAGTGGCTAAGACAGAGACTCACAAAGGGCCATGCTCAAAAACTCTTGGTGGGGGTAAATGATCCAGGAATGAAGCTGCCTGGGATCCCACAGCTGGTAAGTGGCAGAGAGGTCCATCAAACCCGCAGGACAGGGTCCCTGGGCCAGGCTTGTCATCGCTATTCGACTAGAGGTCAGCATGTTGTACTGCTCAGGGGAATTGCAACAGAAAAAGGGTTTCATGTGTTTTCTAGAGAAAACCACCGTTCACGTTTAACTGTCGTGCCCCAGACAGTCATGCATGGAATATGTGAACTACTGTCACATCAGCACAGAACCCGTGCCTTTTAAGGAAGATCACTGATGTGAAGGGATGGGACACGGGACAGAGAAGCTGAAATGGGGAGACGGGGGAGGTGTGGCAGGGTGGGAAGTGTTCTGTGGAAAGACTGGCAAGGTCTCCCACACAGAGAGGAGTCTGTGGCGAGGTGGGGAAGGGCGCAGCGAGCGAAGGGACACTGAAGGTCTGGAGGAGAGGAAAAAGGGAGGCTGACAAACGGGGCAGAAGGGAGAAGCAGCTGACTCTGGCCTTTGCACCTAGCCTCCTCCAGGGTTCCCTAACCCAGAACGAGTCCCTGGGAGTCAGCGCGCATTCCCCACAAGGGCTGAGCCCCGCACTTCCCCCTGGATCTGCCACAGTGATGAGAGAACGGGATGACCCTGTTTGGCAGCAAGTCTTGAGCGCCGCTGAGCTGGAAGGAGGCATCTGCTTTATGCCAAGGAGCACATTCTCTGGGCTTAGAGGGAGTCGTCAGTACAATGGCGCTTGAGGCGAGGGGCGAGCCGGGCAGTGCGCGTGTTGCCAGTAAACTTTCTGCTGCGGATTAAGGCACTGCAAGGAAAGTGGGGGAACGGCAGGCCGTTCATAAGTCATAAAAATAAGCAGGTCCACCGCGTAGGAGATAACCACCCTCACTTCTCTTTACACCACTCGCCCAAGGAATAAACCCTGGGTTCACAAGCACAACTGTGACTACATCGAGCTGGTATTAAAACCTCACTCAGAGGCGCCTGGCTGGCTCAGTCAGAAGAGCCTGCGACTCTTGATCTCAGGGTCGTGAGTTCGAGCCCCACGATGGGTGTAAAGATTACTTAAAAATAAAATCTTAAAAGAAAAAAACAAAAAACACCTCACTCAGAGGAAAAAGGTACAGACATTTTCATTATACACCATGAGAACGTATATATTCTCATTATCTATATGTGTATCTATCTGTATTCTCTATCTTCACCCTCTATGTATATGTTCTCTACTTACATACAGAATACATACGAGCACTGAGAATGTACATGTGTTCTCATTGTATGAGAATGTATATACACTTCATGTATATAGAGATTTTAATAAGGAGATTTTAATACATTTATAATTTATAAATGACATATACAATTACATAATGTATATGAATATTTAATATTTTTATTAAATAGTAAATGTATTCTTGTATTTGTTCTTACAATATATATTATATATATAAGCATTATATATATAATATAAGCATTATATATATAATATAAGCATTATATACAGGACAGACACATACACATTCTTTTTTTTTTTTTTAAGATTTTATTTATTTGAGAGAGACAGAGAGCATGAGAAGGGGAGGAGCAGAGGGAGAGAGAGAAGCAGACACCTGCTGAGCAGGGAGCCCGATGTGGGGCTCGATCCCGGGACCCTGGAATCATGACGTGAGCTGAAGGCAGATGCTTAACCAACTGAGCTACCTAGGCGCCCCTCCTGCAGTCAATTTTCAATGGCAGCCAACCCCATCTTTTAAAATATGTATCTAATAAAATCACTCTCTTGATCAAAATTCTCAACTGGCTTCCCACAGCACTCAGAATAAAATCCAGAATCTCTATCATGGCCATTGGGACCCCATGTGATCTGCTCCTTGCCCAACATCATCTCTGAATTATCTCCAGGTCATTCCCAGAACTTTCTACTGTTCCTCGAACACTTCAAATGCCTTCTTACTTCAGTCTTGAAAGGTAGCACCATCTGCCTAGAATCCTTTCTTCTGAGGTCGACCCACGATTTCTCCCCTAAATCGAAGCCCTCTGTTCTCACCTCAAAGAGGATTCCCTTACTACTCCACCCAAAGTAAGATGTTTACTTTCATTTTCTTTAGAACAGCTGTCACTACCTAATGTCTTATTACTGAATTTCGCCAGATTAAAAATATCATCACAGGTAAGGCACCATTAATTTACATACCACTAATAAAGGAAATTTCAAAAAACCCAATGCCAGTGAAATGGAAGGTATGTCTTCATGGGAATCATGAAGGATGTAAGAATCCAGTACGGCCTCATAATACTTGGAAATGTTTCGTCAGAATTAGAGGACTGGGTGCCTTGTTTGACTTCTTACCGTTGTTTGGCACCTCGTCATGTCTATGTGTGGATATGTTCCTTCCTTAAGTCCCATAAAGCCTGACTGTCATTCTGCAAGAGAAGATGAAATCACATCCACTCCTCCAAGAAGGAATATCTGTTTCTCTATTGACCAAATTTAGGCCCCAGCGTTGGGCCTTTGGGTCTATTCAAAGCCAAATTGGAACGTAATCTCTGAAGCTGTTTACAAGGTGACTGAATTCAACGTGTGCAGCACCTGCAAACAAAACCACAACCTGAACTGACAGTGGCATAACCGTTTCGGCCAAGTCTGCACATGTACAGGCTGTGTCCACGGACAGCGGCCATATGTAAAGTTCATGTCAATTTCGGAGATGTTGGGATGTGAGACTATCTTAGAGTGAATCAAATACAGCCTGCCCCTTTCCTCCACTAGCATGTACACTCTGTGAGGACCAGGACCTGTTCTCTCCCTTCAATGCACCTCTGCATCCTGAGCACCTGAAACAGAGGCTGGCCAACAGTAGGTGCTCAATAAAAGCTTGCTGAGTGAATGAGGAATGACTTGGTGAACAAGCAGCAGTGGAAACAAAGGAAATTTCAGGAGGCACTGGGAACTGAGGAGCGGCGAGGAGACGACTGATGAATCTATACTGAAACAAAGGCCGATCTGACATATAAACTCCCACTGCATTGATGAAGAACAAGGCCAGGCCACAGCACAACTACTGGAAGTTTCGTAACTCGGAGGGAGTGTGCTGGAGGCAAAGGGTAACTGGGGGGACAGCCAAGGGGCACATCTGGGATATATCGCTGATTCCTTGGCACTGGAGGTGACCCTGAATGGGAAGCTCATAATGCCGCTTATCTCCCCTTACTCTTAACCCTGGCTGACATGCCAGACACACACACACACGCACACGCACACGCACACGCACACGATCAGTGTGCGGTCAGGCTCCCAGCAAGAGAGACGGTGGGTGGCTCGCAGAGATCGGGGTCTCTGTTCTAGGTAACTGCTCATCTCCACAGCAAATACAACCAAGCAATTCAGGGGAAGGAGGTGACGTTCTCCCGAGAAGCTTCCTTTGGCTTCAGCAACCTTCTTTTTTCTTTTTTTGCACCAGGCTTCTGTATCTCTGCATTTATTTGTAAGGTCAAAACTACCACACACCTCAACCCCCAAGTGTCATAAACCGAAACCTTTCCTTTCTTCTTCCGTCCGGACCAGAACTATTTAGCCAGAATTCACATCACTCTCCGAAAGAATCCACTTTAGAGTCCGATGTGGGATAAGCTCATGGTCCCTCCCGGCTCCCGTTCTTTATCAGTTTGACAAGAAAGGAAGCCACCAGATACATGAAAAGGATACCAGAGCGCAAGGAAGACGACTAATCTGGGTAATTGGAACAAATGCCTTCCTCCTATGAAACAGTTGGTGCCAGACACAGAACTGGATTTTAGAGGATGTCTAGGCACATTCCAACTAAGACTTAAAGGTTCACCGAAGCTTCTGTTTTCAAAGGATAGCTACGTAACACCCCCTCCAGTGCGGCGTTTCTCAACTTTTTGCTAAAGTTGCAACAAGACTCAAGAAAAAAACTGCACAGTAATGTTGATGAATAAAGAGGTTAGAGAACTTAATGCCAAGATAAGGGAGAACAGGGTTTATTGTAAGACAGATGGAGCCAGGCTGAGGAAAAGCTGTGCAGGTCTCACTTCATGATGACGTAGCTTAGCTTTGCTTTATGAAACTGAGCCCACCTCAGAAGAGGGTAACAGGTTTTTGGAAGTCCCACCAAGTGTGGCCCCTGACTCAGAGAAGGAATAGCTCAACCAGCTGGACAGGGGACCCACTGGACAGGGGCAGATCTGGACTGTCTCGGGGTTGGAACTCACATAATTGATGGATCCTCTTTAGATAAAAGAATGCAATACTAGACACAAATGAGATTTCATTTAGAATGAGAAAATGAATCACAACCAGTTACAAATTTAAAAAACTGAGAATTACGGCAAACGCCATAAAGTCCAAAATTTTACGTCATAGTTTTAATAGTCATGATTCCATAATATTTTCCCTACATTTCTTGTCTAAGCTAAAGAGGGGCTGATATAAAATGGAGAGAAAAAAAGGACAAAATGAAGAAGACAGAATTAAAACCTATTCCTTCAACTAGCGCCGTCCTCTTTCTCGCTGAGGCCCGATGCAGGGTGACCAGCATCTAAGGTGATTTAATTAGATCGCATTACCTGTGGGTTCCGAGGAAGCCAGCACGTCAAGGTGGTAGGTCCCCTTTATATAAGCTCCAAACATCCCCAGGAGTAAAAATATCTACGTGTCCCGTCACAATGATTCTCTCAAACCCTTCGAGTCTTCCTATTCTCTACCGTCACTCTGGTTTTAAATCTCAAGATGTCCTGCAGTAGGTGTGTCACCCACAAGGCTTCTTTCTGGGTCACCCCTGGCTGTCCCCATCCTGCCCCCAGCTACCTTCCCACGTTGTAGCAATGACCTCTGCTCTGCGTCTTCCCCAGGTGGGAATAATGCTCTCTCCCTTTTCCCCAGGGCACAACGCATAAAAAACTGTTACGTGAATTACTTTTACTGAATGTCTGAGGCTCCTGGAAGGTGATTCAAGCACATAACAGGCAACAGTCTAATACTGAACATCAGACTGCTGTTCCTGCTGGCTCTCGAAAGCCCACCGCCCCGGGGCACTTCTTACTGGGCAGTTTGGTTTCATGGCTTAGAACACAGACCTCTGGACTGCATGCTCCTCTGGAATAAGGAGGAGAAGAGAGATAATGGTACTTTCACTTAACACCCAGCTAAATCCTGGACAAGTCTTAGTGACTCATTTGAGGAGGAAGATTAGAGCAGTGCCCATCAAAATAAGAGTGGAGTGTGTAGAGAATTCAGTGGGTTAGTATGTAAAGTAGTGCCTGGCACCTAGCATTAGCTCTCGTAACTTGCCGTCTTTCTTCTCTGACTCCCTCAGTGTTTGGAGAGCTTTGTTGTTGACAGTATTGAAAAATCAAAAGTAGATTACATGCTGATTCATGGAGGATTTGTTAAAATGCTAACTGAGGTACATTCAAAAGCTAGAATACAATACGACTGTCAGAAATAACGATCAAGATGTATTTACACAAAAACTAATCTGGTGTCAAGTGTTAAAAACAGATCACTAAGGAGTATATATAATGTGATCCTTTTTTACATAAATATATACATACATCATTTTGTGGGGGAAAATCTACTGATAGATACCAAAAAATGTAACAGTGGTTTTCTCTAGGATTACGGTGTGGGATTTCCAGTGATATTTTTATAAAAGTGTGTGTGCATATAATGTGTGTATATATTTAGGTATGTGTGTGCATACAGAAAGATCAAAAATATATGATCAAGTAACATACGTGAATAAAAGGCAAATAACTGTCAGAAAAAGTTACTGGCACTATGTAGTATAGGCAATGGGTCACTATCCTTAATATATAAATAGTCCTTACAAATCAATATGAAAGTACAACACCTCAAAACAAAGAGACATAAGCAGGCAGTTCTTAAAACAAGAAAAACATATAGCTAATTATTATTTCTAGAAAAAGTTCAGCTTCATCCGTCATCAAAAAAATACAGATTGGGGCACCTGGGTGGTTCAGTAAAGCATCATTCCAACTCTTAATCTCAACTCAGGTCTTGCTCTCAGGGTCAAGAGTTCAAGCCCCACAGCATGGAGCCTACATTAAAAAAATAAATACAGATCAGTGCACCTCGGTGGCTCAGTCAGTCGGGCATCTACCTTCGGCTCAGGTCATGATCTCAGAGTCCTGAGATCGAGCCCCACATTGGGCTCCCTGCTCAGCAGGAGCCTGCTTCTGCCTCTCCTCCCTGCTCATGCTCTCTTCTCACTATCTCTGTCTCTCTCTCTCTCTGATAAATAAAATCTTAAAAAAAAATAGATACAGATCAAATCAATTACTCCTTTTCACCTTTCAATATGGCAATTTTAAAAACTGATAGTCTAGTGTCTGTCAGTGATGAAGAAAAACAGATGTAGTCTATGTTGCCTGTGAGACATAAACTAATGTAATCTTTCTGGAAACAATATGCTAACATGTACTTTTCTAAGTAACAATCTTTATACATTTTTCACTCAGTAATTTTAATTCTACCGATTTTTACTAAGAGAATCACCAGAGACATACAGATGTATTGGACCAAAAGCAAAATTTAGGAGGTGGATTAGGTAAACTGTGGGACACCTATAAAATGGAATACATGTTTTCTTTAACTTCTAAAGGTGTGGGGAAATGCTCACAAGATAATGCTGGGTGATAAAAGCAGATGGGGTAACAATGTGATTCTATAATCTACTTTGTGCAAAGTAACAAAGAACTGGAGGTACGTTACTAAGTCTCTCTGTGCCTGGTCAAATATGGCGATTTTTATTTTATTTTGCAGACATTTTTCTATTTTCCAAAATTTTTCCTTATAGGTCTATCCCTCTCATAAGTGATATATTAGATTTTCATCACTGCGGTAACAAAGTACCACAAATTTAGCAACTTAACCCAAAGTTATTATCTTCCAGGTCTCTAGGATAGAGATAGGTAAACTCAAGGTGTTGGCAAGGTTGTATGCCTTTCTGGAGGCTCCAGGGGAGAATCCCTCTTCTCAACTTTTCCAGCTTCTAGAAGTCACCCACATTCTTTGTTTTTTTTTTTTTTTTTTTAAAGATTTTACTTATTTATTCGACAGGATAGAGACAGCCAGCGAGAGAGGGAACACAAGCAGGGGGAGTGGGAGAGGAAGAAGCAGGCTCATAGTGGAGGAGCCTGATGTGGGGCTCGATCCCATAACGCCGGGATCACGCCCTGAGCCGAAGGCAGACGCTTAACCGCTGTGCCACCCAGGCGCCCCTAACATTCTTTGGTTTGTGGCCCCCTTCTCCACCTTCGAAGCCAACAACACTGGACTGAATCCTCCTAACATCACATCACCCTGATGTCTAACTTCCGTCTCTCTCTTCCACTTTTAAGGAACTTTGTGGTTCCACTGGGTGCACGCAGACAATGTAGGAGAATCTCCCTATTTGAAGATCAGCTGATTAGCAACCTTCATTCCATCTGCGACCTTAATTCCCCTTGGTTGTGCAATATAACATACTTACAGATTCCAGGCATTAGGACCTGGACATCTTGGGGGGGGGGGCATTATTCTGACTACCACAAATGGTAAAAAGCAATAAATATTATTTCTGTGTAAAGAGAACATTTCCATGGAGATGTACTTTAAGCACTCGTGAGGAGAGTTTACCAAATCAAAAGTGGCATCTTGTGCTGGAAAAAAAAAAAATCAACAATCCAGTGGAAAGTACCACCAGCATGTAGCTGATCTCCTTTTAGCTCAGAGCAGCTTCATGGGAACTTTTGTAGATACTGCTTGGGACAGACTCTGTCTCAAGGAAATGATGGACGACACACCGTGGAGTCATTCTTAAAGGGTTCTATTCCTTTAAACCTTGCTGTGGATTGTATCTCTGTTTGTTACCTGGTTCATAATGTTGTTTCATTATATGCTGACTTTTAATATAAAAATCATAACTGACTTTAAATCAGGCACTGATTTACTACACACCTTCTCAGTTAGCCCAGAACATAAGCACTGAGCCCCTCAGGCACCTGAAAGCAGGTATCGACACTTCAATTGCCATGCCTGTAAGAAATGTCCCGGTCTTCAGGGTGAAGCGTGGAAAATTTGATGCTGCTATGAACTGGTAAATACCACGTGGTTTTCGTACAATTAACAGGACCACAGAAGGCAGAGAATTAGACTCTGATTCTGAAAGTCTTTCCGCGTCTCCGGCTGTCCGAGTGGATGTTACTGCTCCAACGCACAGCACAGCCTGACTTAGGAGCCACAGTGGGTCACTTGGTGCTTCTCAATCCCATTCAGTGGTTGGTAGCTAGCGGTCAAGGTATCCGGGGCAAGACAGCGGGGCCCCCCCTGGGCAGCGGGCATTGGGAGATGGCCTGAGCGAAGAAATCCCACCTCCCACATTCACACCTCACCTTCCTGACTTGGAAGACACCTCCAGTTAATGAGCAAATCTGGCATCTGTCAGCTTTTTGTAAGCAAGCATTTCACAAGGTTTACAGAAAAGTAAAGTAAACAGAGTTCTGAGTAACAAAAGAGTGGCGTTTATGCATTCTTTGATTCACTTTAAAGGATGGTATAAACTGACTTTTTAACCAAGCATTAGGCAAGATCTGGGCCCCAGCCATTCTATAATAAACAGTGACATGGCTATATTAAAATATTTACTTTGTATGCTAGAGTGACTTATAGGAAGAGTGGCTACTACATAGAAGTCCTAAGTATTAAGGCGTCAGGTGCCACGGGCGGCATAAATATTCCGTGTGCACTTGTTTATAGGAAAACCCCATCTGGATTTGGCTAAAACAGCAGGCACCCTGGTGACCCCAGTTTTGCTATTGGAAAATATAACACAAGTGTTCACTCATCTAGAATAACTACAGTGCTAAGTGCCAAATGACAGATGGGAGGGGATTGGCTTTTCTCAATAAAATCCAGGCACTCCATTGTGAAGGGCTTCATTGTAAGGGCTCCTCGGCATTTATAGACTCTCAGAGTAGATGTGCAGCTAGAGGAGGCAAGGTGCTGGGTCAGGCTGACCACGGCCGGCCTGTTCGGGAGAGCTTTGCCTACACACATCCACGGAAGCTGGACGAGATGCGGGAGACCTGGCCTGGGATAGTCCATGGACAACAACGTCATCGGTCCCCACACCTGCTTTCTCCCCAACTTAGCTATGTTGAGTCATGGTCAGGCGGACAGCTGGGGACCAAGCCTGGTGTGATCAAAAGAACAAAGTACTCTGAGACAGGAAATCTGAATCTGGAGCACTGCTGCTCCACTTGCGTATAACCTTAGGGTTAGAGAGAAGGCAATGCGTATCGATAGGCATTGTACTGCAAGCTTCTCCTATGTTATCTCACTGATACCCTCACATCAGCACTATGGCGCAGGCAGTACTTGCCCATTTCACAGATTCACATCTAGCTGAGAATGATTCCAGGGAAGGAAAGTTCTTCTGAGGCCAGGCCATCCCTTCCATGAACACATCAACCTTCTCTAAAGGTTGACCCAAACAATAAAAATAAAAGTAGAAAAAAATCACAATAATATCAAGCCCCCCACCACCCAAAAAAAAAAAAAAAACAATAACAGCAGAGCTGTCCTCTGGGACTGATCATTTAACTGGGGAGAAAATGCCTCTTGTAGGTCAGCATGACTACCTGGCAGTCTGCATCTCAAAAAGATAAAATCTCAAATTGAAACTAAGCTGTTACCTGAAAACTAAAATCTCTGTGTGATCAGATAAAGCAGTTCCACCTGCCCCCCATTCCACCTGACTGCAAGCTTCCCCCAATGAACCTGATTAACAGATTTCTTTTCACTCATCATTCACTGAATGAAGACGTCATGCATCGAGCCCTTTCTAGACAATGAGAATATGGCAAAAAGCAAAGTCCCTGCCTCCACGGAGCTGACCTCCTGGGGGTGGGGGGTGGGATGGACAAATGTATGATCACAGAAATACTTCACAGGATTTCAGGTAGTGATAAGGAAAGAAAACTCAGCAGGATATGGGAGTAAGGAATGTCTAGGAATGCCATCTTTGGTAGGCTGGTAAGATAAACCAAAGCGATTAGCTTAAAAGCCATGGAAATCAGGGGCCTCACAGCCGAACATGAAGGAAACACTACTGAGCTGGTCTAAGCTTTAACATCAACCTATCATGTAGTCCTCATTTATCATGCAGTCCCTCATTTCACAGGGGGGAAACAGACCTCAAATTACAATATGACCTACTCAGGGCAGCAACACTGATGTGAGCCTCTACGGTTCCTGTCCATTTCATATTGCTGAAATTGTGCCCTCCAAGGTAGAAGCCACCAGCCATGTGTATTTACGATCAAATCGATTAAGTTTTTAAACATTCAAATTCAGTTTCTCAGTCACACTAGCTACATTTTACGTGCTCGGTAGCTGTAAGAGGCTGGTGCCCACCAGCCACACAGACACAGAACATTTTCACCCCTGCAGAATGTTCTACTGAAGAGTCCCGTTCTACCGCCCTATGGATTCTGGTAGCCCTTGAGAAGAAAAACCAACTGTTCATTTGTACATTTTCTGTTTCTACCAGATGACCTGCCATCATAGAGACAAATTATTTTTGGTGGTTTTAACCCAAGAATTTTATGACTAGTCAAGTTTTCTTTTATGTACGAAAGCAACAAAATGCCGAGGAAATTATACCATCCATAAAACCTTCTTTAAAGAAAACTGAAGACATGCGCTGACTGAGTGACAGAGAAAATTAAACAGCCCAGACTGTAAAATCAGAGGACCAAAGATTGGATGATGTGCACTAAAAAACAGTTATGCAGAAAGATCCACCCAAACAAATGTGATTGCATTTTAAATACAACCTCCTCTAGAACCCTCAAAACATATAACGTACAGATGATTTAATATACAGGCTGGATTTTAAAATATGGAAAATTAATAAAGTTGCATCATCATACTCAAGGTTGAACTTGGCAGTGAGGAGGTCTCACTCACAGTCATAGTGAGAGTGTGAACAGGTGCAACTCTTCGATATGTATTAAGACACCTGAAATGGTTAAATACCTCCCACCTTGTTGTCCCACTTACAGGAAACGAGCCAAAGAACATGCTACACAGCACCGCCAAGGAACAATCAGTCAATCAAGATTCCCATTAGAGCATAATGTACGGAACTCAAAAAAACCGAATATATATTCAGTAAGAGAGGAATCATTCCATTTTAGTCTGTCTATAAAATATAATTTCATGTAGCTATTAAAAATCATGATTGTAAAAAAAAATTTAATAATATGGGAAAACGTTTACGATGTGACATTAATAAGGGTTATGATATGACATGAAGCAAAATGCCAATAACAGATAATATGTGTTCAGTATTTAATACCTGCCAGTCACTTATCCAAAGGCTTTCGGTCTATTGTGTCAGTTACCCATCAACAAACCTACAAGCAGTCCATACCAATTTGGCCCCCCATGTGCTACTGAGGAGACAAGAGCCTAACAGCTGATTTGCCCCGTGCCCCACATATCACTAAGTAATAGCCAGCTCTTGAATGTGGGCCCATCTGATGTACAGCTGAGCTCCCAACTGCCTCCCACCCACCCCAGGAGACTCTCTGAGCTGCATGCTCTCGGCCACGTAAAAAAAAAAAAAAAAAAAAAAGTACGTGCACATTAAGAAAACATCCTGGCTAGAAATACACCCAACCCTTAATAGTGATGGTCTGAAAGCTGGGGCTGCAGATCACTTTCATTTCCTTCTTCAAATGGGTCTGTCCTTTTAAATCATCCTGCCAACGAACATTATTCAGTAATGAAGAATAAAAAATTTTTTCATGATAAAGGGAGGCCGTCTCTGTAACAGATTTGTACACCACGGGGCGGGGGGCGGAGGGGATAATAATTCAAAAGGCAGCGCTAAAAATGGAATTCCAAAGTGTTGCCTGGAAATTAGTGGGAGTTCAAAGGAGTTAAATAAAAGATGGAAAATGGGAGCCGTGCCATGGCTAAATCTTTAGGCTCTTCCAGAAGGTTTCTGTTTGTGGTTGTTGGTGTCTCTCTTTCAGCCCTCAACTGAACGGAAGAGCATTTACATCATTACCAAGAAGCCAGAGGCCACTCAGAGGCTCCAGGCCTAAGAGTCGGCCACGTTGTTGTCCTTTTCTTTTAAGGACTTCATCGGCCTCACAGGCGAACTTCGTATCAGCAGGCCCTTCTCCTGCCCGTCAATTTTATTATTATTTTTAAATCAGGCAACACTTTGTGGGGCAAACCTGACCCTGAAGAATGCTCGCTGGCACCGTGTCCAAGCCGTCTAGCAGAAGTGTGTGTGATTATCTTTATGAGTGAGTACAGTTTAGTCTGGTCCCTTCTGTGTTGAATAACACCACCCCACAGAGTCCCCGGCAAAGAGGAGCGCAGGTCTTACCTTCGACTGGGTGTTCATCAGCCCTCGGGGTCCACAGAGGTCCCGGAAAACAGCTTTGCGTGGCAGCTGGACCGCAGTGACGTCATGGACATTCGTCATCCTCACTATGACATTTCAGTTTGCCAGCAGTTTCTCTGCAACACCTGGAGACCCGCTCCAGAGCCGCCCTCCACGTTCAGCATTCAGTTCCGCGGAGGCAAATTCTAACCCCGAGGGTCCGAATGAAAACAATGCCTGGGAGCTCGCTCTGTTAATGAATTAATTTCTCCGGTGGCCTCCCTAATGACCTAAACTTCCATTTTGGTCTCCTCACTTTTTAGCCCCAGCAAAACAAGTCCCAGGGGAGGAGGAACGGGATCATGGGAAAGGCTCAGGCGTTGGAGTCGCCCAGCCGTGGTTTTGGATCCTGCTCGTTCGTTTCCTGGATAAGGCCTCTGACAAGGGTTCAGCTGCTTTGAGACTCATCCTCCTAGGGATCCGAATGTTGGTATCAAGGTTCAAAGCTAATGTGTCCACAGAAACCCCGGGACGATGGCTGGCACATAATACGTGACCATAAATACGTTCTCTCTTCCCATCCTCTTTACTCAGAAGCCCACCCACCATACAGTGAGCTCCTCGGGCCCTGAAGCACCGTAAGGCAAGGCCAGGCCACGGCTCTTCGCTTCTGCTAATCAGGCCCAAGAGGGCCTCTTTGGGATGAAAAGCCGCCCATTTCTAAAGATGGAAGAAGGCAGGACTTCCAGTAACCTCTCCTCTTGTCCCCCGTTGAGCTCCATGCTATGTCATGCCCTAAAGAATTGGGCTGTAAACCACCATCAGGGATGAGCGTGATCGGCACGATGACGCGACCCCCCCGCAGTTCCACCGTCCAGAAGCAGTGCCTCTGACGGTCCCAGGCCCATTCTTTTCCCTTCTGCTCCTCAGCCTGTGGCAAGAGTGGGACATGCTGCGGATCACCCGTCCGTGTTGTCTACAGCCGGCATGAGCCCCGTATCACTCCCTCATCTCACAGTCTGCAATATGCTTTCATGAACTTATCACAATTTTCTGATCCTTTGTAGCAGATTGGATATGTTGGGTGATGTTGAGATAACAAATAATCCTGAAATTCTCTGTGGGCTGAAGTCACAGAAGTTTGTTTCTCACTCATGCCATTGCAGATGGGCTCAGGACTCTGTTCCAGGATCTCTCTCACTCTGGGCCCCATGCTGATGCAGTGTCCACATTGTGGAACATTGCCCGAACCTGTGAAAGAAAAAAATGAGAAATTCATGTTGGTCCTAATCTTACACCCAGAAAACTACACACCATAGTTCTGTGGCTAAAACAAGGCATGTAACCATGCTAGCATCTGGGAGTATGCAAACACGCACCACCATCACGTGTCTCAAGGAAGGGGAAAAAAACATACTACACCCATCACGCACCTGTAAGATATGCAAATCAGGTAATACTAGCCTCATTATAAAAATGAATGTATGTCCAGAAAGAACTGGTAAACTGGACTTCATTAAAATTAAATATTTCTGCTCTGCAAAAGACACTGTCAAGAGAAGAGAACACAAGCCACAGACTAGGAGAAAATATCTTCAAAAGACATAACTGGAAAAGTACTGCTACCCAAAATATGCAAAGAAATGTTAAAACTCAACAATAAGAAAATAGTATGATTTAAGAAATGGGCCAAAGACCTCAACAGATACCTCACCAAAGAAGACCTGTACAAATAGAAAATAGGCATATGAAAAGGTGCTCAACACCATATGCTGTTAGGAAATCGCAAGTTAAAACAACAATGAGATATCACTGCACCTATTAGGATGGCCAAAATTGAAAACACTGACACCACCAAATGCTGACAAGGCTGTGGAGCAACAGGAACTCCCACTCACTGCTGATAGAATGAAAAATGGAACACAGTTTTGCAGTTTCTTATAAAACTAAGCCTACTCTTATCAGACAATCCCACCATCACTTTCCTTGGTGCTTACCCAAATGAGCTGAGAACTGATGTCAACACCCAAACTTGCAAGTTCACAGAAGCTTTATTCATAATTTCCAAAACGTGGAAGCAACGAAGATGTCCTTCGGTCGGTGAATGAATAAACTGTGGTCCATCCACACAATGGAATATTATTCAGCATTCAATGTTAAAGGGAAATGAGCTCTCAAGCCATAAAAAGACAGGAAACTTCAAGGCATAGTACTAAGTGAAAGAAGCCAGTATGAAAGTTTCACGTTGTGTGATTTCCAACTATGTGACATTCTCAGAAAGGAAAATTATGGAGACAGCAAAATGATCAGCGCTTGCCAGGGAGAGAGAAGGATGACTAGGGGGAACACAGAGGATGTTCAGGGCAGTGAATCTACTCTGTGATATTATAATCAATGATACATGCCATTATAAATTTTTCCAAACCCACAAAATGTACATCACCAAGATTGAACCCTAAAGTAAACTATAGACTTTGGATGATAATGATGTGCCCACGTAGGCTCATCAACAGATAGACCACTCTGGTGGGGAAGCTGGGAATGAGGGAGGCTTCACACATGTGGGCGCAGGAGATCCATGGAAAATCTCTGTACCTTCCACTCAATTTTGCTGTGAAACTGAATCCGCTCTAAAAAAAGCAAATCTATTTTTAAAAATGAATACATGTCTTAGAAGGTTAAGTGGCTTGGTTAAGGTCACACAAAAGAGGAACTTGTGGAGTAGATAATAAATATTTGCTGAACAAATGAGTGGAGGCACATGTGAATTAGGGGAAAAAAAACAACAATCAAGAATGGGTTGCAGATATAGGTGGTCCGATGCTTGATATGAAGTTCTTTCTTCTTAAATCACAGTATTACCCGGCTCCCACCCAGGCTACCAGCCAGTATCTTCTACCCCCGGGAAGCTTTCTGGGCTTTACTTCTCTGTGTTTGTCAAATAACTTGGATCCCTGGATTCTAGAACGACAAAGAGTAAGCAATCGCCCGTGTAATACAACATAAGCAGGTGCACATACACCCACAGACACAAAAAAACGATCAACTCCTCATTAAAGCAGCAACAGCACAGGGCACTTAAAGGGGATAATAATCCATACCATGTGGACTAAAATCCTGGTACCAAGGAAGAAGCTGCAGCAGTGATATCTGAGTCCACAGAGCGCATTTCACTGAAAACGCCTCTAGTACCAGGCAGAACAGAAAGAATGAAAAATTCCCCATCTGTGAGAAGCAAAAACTGCACATGAGCCAAATACATCTGCTGAATGTTGAGAGTGACAATATGCAGCTCAGAGAGAGAATGCACTGAATCATTAAAAAAAATTCCGAAGAAACTTAACAAGTACATCTAGACACTGCTCAAGTATGCACTCTGATGGCTCATGGAAACATCCTGGGGAAGTGATTCAAATGGCTCGGAAAATGTGGTCTCTGTGCTTGAGTGATTCACCAGTTGAGGAGACGGTAGGAAGTCAAGGTTACCCTAACTGGGTGTTTCTTGGGCTCAGATGGAATCCTCTCGGTTGTGCCTACATGAAGGCACCACGGCATCCGCGTAACTGTGCACAGAAACAAACATGGACAATTTCCTTTCAAATTTCGTATGTCTTTTCAATGGGTGATCCAGTGATGAGTGAAAAGTCCTGAAAGACCAATGGAACAACTTTATCTCAATTGCTATCATGCATAAGTACAGAGAAAGAAAAAAGAAGAAATTTTAGTAACTTCTGAACCCAGCAAGTTCAGACTCCATACATTTAAGGGGGGGGGCATGTTTAAAGGATAAGAACTGTAAGGAAATATGAATGTGACCTCGTCTGTTTGCTGTCTGGTCGTGGTACAAGGGTAGAGGGTAGCCTCAGAACGGAGGCTATTTCGAGTGTACCGTAGAACAGAAAAAAATAAATTTACATAGTTGGGAATCTAGGGTTCTCATGTGAGAGAAGGGAAGTAAAAATAGGAGAGAAGAAAGAACCTGTGCTTTGGATAAAATAATGTTAAGGACAGAATGTTTGTGTCCCCATCCCACGTTCATATGTTAAAAGCCTAACCCCCAATGTGCTGGTATTTGAAGGTCAGGCTTTTGGAAGCTAATTAAATTTAGATGATGTGGTGAGGATGGGGCCCTTGTGATAGGGATTAGTGTCTTTCTAAGAAGAGGAAGAAAGAACAGAGCTTGCCCTTTCTCCACCATGTGAAGACACACTGAGAAGATGGCTATCTGCCTACCAGGAGGAGGGTCCTCCTGAGGGTACTGAATTGGCTGGCACCTTGATCTTGGACTTCCAGCCTCCAGAACTCTGAGAAATAAATGTCTGTTGTTTAAGCCAGCCGTCTGTGGTTTTGTTATTCAGCAGATGAGGACAAATGACGAGTATTAATATAAACTAGCTTTATCCACTAAAAAAGTCTAGAACTGTGACCAACCTACAGGCAATGAGCACAGCTTGTGAGTGCTTAGATCTTGGCTTCTAAATTCTATTCCTCACTGAAAGTATTCAGGGAATCTTGGGAAAATGGCTCTTTCTAGGTCAAAGACAAAGTACAAAATGGCCCTGGAACATTTTATCATTGTGTTGGAAAGCAAGGAAGTGCTCACAGACAGACACAGACATGTTGAAATACATAGGAGCCAGCCTGAAGGGGCTTCCTATGGTCACACCTGGAGTCATGAGAGCATCAGAAAGTAATGACAGTGGCTGCTAATATCCTGAATTTTAAAAATCAGTTCATGTACAACATAGTCCAAAAAAGGGGAAGGTGAGACTCTTCTCTGAGAAGAACATTAGGTAATAAGATTAGGACTGGTGGATTTAGAAAATGACTATTTTGCCACCTCCAATGTACTAACAGATTTGGTCCAGAATCAAAAGAGACTATAGCCAGTCAAGCCTAAGAGCTGCAGCAAATCTAAGACTTTTTCACTGACAAGTCTCCACGAAGAAGTGATCAGACCCCACTGAGTGAAATGTTGTGAGCATATTCATGTGGTCTCAAAGTACCCCACCCTGATGTTGGGTGAGCTTGCTAGGGCCGCCATGACACAGTACCACAGGCTGGGGGGCTTAAATAACAGACATTGATGTTCTCACACTTTTGGAGGCTAGAAGTCCAAGATCAAGGTGCTGGCAGAGTTGGTTTCTCCTGAGGCTTCTTTCCTTGACTTGCAGATGGGCACCTTCTTGCTTTCTTCTCCCATGGTCTCCTGTCTGTGCATGCATGCCCCTGGTGTCTCTCTCTGTGTGCTAGTCTCCTCTTCTTCTAAGGACACTTCTTATAGTCAGATTGGAGTACCGCCGATCCATACAACCTCGTTTAACTGTAATTACCTTTTATACAAACCTATCTGCAAATGTGCTTACATCTTGATGTACTGGCGGTCAGGGCTTCAACATATGAATTTGGGGGGAACACATTTCATCCCAAAACAGATGTGTTCTTAAGTACAAAGGAAATTACAATGGAGAAGTCTGGCAGCCACAATCTTATCTAAATGAGCAACCTTAGCATTATTAAGAGCATCTCTGTGGTATTCTTGACAAAATGCTTCCCCTGAGTCTAATTATGAGGAAACAGATGAATCCAGATTATGAAAATTTCTACAAGACAACTGGCTGGTATTCTTCAAAAACAGCATTATCATAAAACAGCAGGTGGACTGACCTAGATACATAGAGGCTAAAGAGACATGACAATCAGATTCTAAACCCTAGACCTCTCCCAAAAGAGCCATAAAGAATAATTTTGTCCAAGAATAACCAAGAAAATATAAACAGTATATTAGATGATACTGCTGTTTCAATGCTAAATTTCGTAGGTGGGTGATGGTGTGGCTCTGTATTTAGGAACAAACATCATGATGCCTACAATTTATTTTCAAACAGTTCCACAGGGGGGGAAAAAAAGGTTTACAATTAACAATTAGTGAGTCTATGTGAAAATTATATGATCTATTTACCTTAAAATTCTTACAACTTTTCTGTATATTTGAAATTTTTCAAAATGTAAACCTAGAGGTGATGGACAGATAGTTCTATAATATCTTCATCTTTTGGAAATAATTGTCTATCATACATAAATATACTGGCTCTGTTTCACACATGCATATTTTTCCATTGTGTATCTGTTATTTAACCTGTTCTCTATTACTGAATATTTAGTTGACTTGAACTTTTTTTTCCACTAAAAGAAAAAAGCAATCATGCAAAAATAATCCTGTTCATACATCTTTTTGGACACATGCAAACATATCTTTAGAATAATACCTAGAAGAGGAATTACTATATTAAAAGTTCTCTCTTCATGACTCTACATGGGCACTGAATTCACTAAATTTTTTTCCTTTCTTTTCTTTAAAAAAGGTTTTATTTATTTATTTGACAGTAAGAGAGAGAGAGAGAGCGCACGAGCAGGGGGAGTGGCCGGCAGAGGGAGAGGGAGAAACAGACTCCCTGCCAAGCAAGGAGCCTGACCAAGAAGCCTGACGTGGGGCTTGATCCCAGGACCCCGGGAGCATGACCCAAGCCGGAGGCAGACGCCTAACCGACTGAGCCACCCAGGCACCCCCAGGCACTGAAATTCTAAGCAAAACAGTTATTTTTTTTCAGTTCACTGGTGTTCTGAATCAACACAAAACAAGCTAGTTAAAAAAGCAAGCCTTCTTAATTGGCAGTGAAGAACTAATTTCTTTACCTCAATGGTTTAATTCAAGACTTGAATTATCCAACTTTAAATGTGAAACCTCTAACATGGTGTGTCGTACAAAATAGATATAGGCATTCATCAAACGTGTTTGAGTGAACGAGTGAATGAATGAGTGGAAGCTTCTAGACACCAGAAGCATTAACTGTGGAATTATAAAATAAACACATCCTCCCTCCCCACATTCCGAAGAGGCTGTGAGAATCTTAATGGCATCTCACTCTAACACACAAATTAGATGTCAAGGCACATCTTCCATGGACTTCATCCAGCTCACCAAAATGACTTCCTTATAACGGACTCCCGAGACAGAATTATAGCGTAGCAGTTGGGAATTGAAAGTTTATAAAACTCGGAATTCTCCAGCTCCTTGCCTACTCCCTGCGGCTGCTTTTCTCCCCCCTCTGCTGGTTTCTGATTCCCTGATTCCTCCATCACTCTGCTCTATCTCAGGGCTATTTAGAAGGAATGGCAAATTTAGATCTTACTACAGCCTGAGCCCAATGAAGACAGAAGATTAAGAAACTTAGAGCCAAGTCACTTTAACCCTCAAAGGTTCTATTTTATCATCTGTAAAAAATAAGATAAAATAAAATAAAATAAAAAATAAATAAATAAAGGTGTTGAAGCACTAAGATTTCTTCCCACATTGTGTAGCTCTTTGGAGAGATTATGTTATCAAATCACACTATGAGTAGTTATAATAACACCCATGTAGAAAAAGGGAACAAAACAAAAAGCATTAAAGCATCAACAAACACCATGTAGCAAGATTATTGCACACGTCAGATGAAGAAGGTTTTCATACGTCGGGTTCCCCAAATGAGCATCTCCTTTGTCAAGTTTTAGTCCTTCTGGTTCTTGTAAGGAAGCAGGTGGCATGTAAGCCTTGAATAGAACCCTCCTCCTCTTCTCCGAGGTTCTGTGTACCATTGCAATATACCACCAAGAGCACGTACAAACCATTGTTGAGGATTTCTACCTAAAATTGCTCTAAGTGCTGATGCAGACTGGAAAACTTTCTGAATTCTACCTCCAACCCTTGGCATGTGATCCTCTCCAATAAGCCATCCATAAAATAAGAGATCTGCTGCATCACCTACCTGTTCCTCAAAGTTCATGCCCTTCATGGGAACCACTTATTCTCTATCAACTCTTAAATAGGAATTTCTGACACTAAGATAACCCAATCAGGACGAGACAGGTTGTGTCAAGGAATCACACACTATGGTTTTCATATTTTATAAAAAATGGTTTCTAGAGTAGAACCAAAATGATAAAGAGAATTGGAAGTCATCTCTTCCAAGGAATATTTCAAGGCACAGGCATGTTTCACTTGGAAAAGAGAGACTGAAGGAAAAACCACGATGGATACAAAAAAGCTAATGGTCAGAAGATACATCGTGTTGGTTCTTTATGGATCTGGACAGCAAAATTGTGAGAGATGAAATGTTCAGTGACAGGTCTTAGTTCAGTTAGATAAAGGATTTCCTGATAAGCAGAGATCCCCAACAATGGGATAAATTTTCTGTGTCTATTGAGTTCTGAAAAATGTGAGCAATCCAAGAAAATATTTGATGGTAATTCTCAGGGACAGTGTGGGATGAGACTAAAGCCATTAAATTCTAAGGGCTGGTCTATTTCTAAGATCCTATAACGTAAGTAATATTTGCCAAATCTCCATGAAGTAATAGTAGGACTCTGATAATATTTCCATCTTCATAAAAGAGTAAATAGAAAAAGAAGTCACTGTAAAATTATTCTGATTAAGAACAAGAAAGGATATAATGATCCATGAAAAAAATCAAAGATAAAAAAAAAAAAAAAAAACCTACAGAATTCATGGTCATCTGGATGCATCTTACTGAAAGCAAAGTGTGACGGTATATAAAAAATTACAAAGACCCAGTGTTTGCAAAAATATACAAATCTTGCATAAGAAAATGCAAAAGTATGCCTCACTGAAATCTAAAGGGTAGCTTTTCCAGGAGTTAAAAATATAAATTTTACTATAAAAGAATTTAAAACCAAGGTAAATCACAAAGTAGTGTAGAAAGATGAATACAGATTAGGAAGGAAGAAATAAAACTGTCTTTGTTTACTGATGACATAACTGCCTGTGTGGATAATCCAAAAGAATTGACAAAAAACGCCTCTGGAACTAATAAGTAATTATAGCAAGGTTGTGGGATCAAGGTTAAATACAAAAGTTGATCACTTTCTTATATACCACCAATGAATACATAGTATTTGCAATTAAAAACACAATACCATTTAAATTAGCATCTCTCAAAATGAAATGCTTATGTATAAATCTAACACTATAGGTATGAGATATATGAGGAAAACTATGAAACTGATGAAAAAATCAAAGAAGAACTAAATAAATGGACAAATATTCCATGTTCATGGATAGGAAGTTTCAATATTGTTAATATGTCAATTCTTCACAAATTGATCTGTAGATTCAACACAATTCCAATCAAAATCCCAGTAAGTTATTTTATAGAGATCGATAAACTGGTTCTAAAGTTAATATGAAGAGACAGAAGACCCAAAACAACCAACCCAATATGGAAGGAGAAGAACAAAAAGGACAGACACTCTGTGTGACTGCAAAATTTTCTAGACCTATCAGTACCAATATGGTATTGGCAACAGTAGAGACAAACAGGATAATAGAACAGACTAGAAAGCCCAGACTTAGACCCACATACATACAGTCAACAGATCTTTGACACTGGAGCAAAGGTAGTCTTTCGACAAATGGTGCTTGAACAATCAGACATCCACATGCAAATAAAATGAGACTAGATACAGATCTTACGCTTTTCACAAAAAGAAATTCAAAATGGATCACAGACCTAATTGTAAAACACAAAACTATACAATTCCTAGAAGATAACATGAGACAAAAATCTACAAGATCTTGGGTTTGGCAATGACTTTTTAGATACAAGACCAAAGGAACAATCTACAATCTGCAAAAGAAAGAATTAAGTAGCTGGATTTCCTTAAAATTAAAATTTCTGCTCTGTGAAAGACATTGGCAAGAGAATGAGAAGGCAAGCCATAGACTGGGAGAAAATATTTGTAAAAGACATATCTGAAAAAGGACTGTTATCCAAAATACACAAAGAACTGTTAAAACTCAACAATAAGAAAATAAACAGCATGATTAAAATATGAGTCAAAAAACTTAACAGACACCTTACCAAAAAAAGATATAGATGGAAAATAAGCATATGAAAAGGTGCTCAACATACGTCATTAGGAAATCACATGTTAAAACAAAAAGATACCATTTCACATCTATTTGAATGGCCAATATCTGGACCACTTCCGACACCTAATGCTGGTGAAGATGTAAAGAAACAGGAACTCTCATTCATTGCTGGTGGGAATGCAAAATGGTACAGCCACTTTGGAAGACATGTTGGCAGTTTCTCACAAAACTAAACATACTCTTACCATTCGATCCAGCAATCACACTCCTTGATATTTACCCGAATGAACTGAAAACTTATGTCAACACAAAGACCTGCACATGGATGTTTTTAGCAGCTTTATTCATAATTTCCCAAACTTGGAAGCAACCAAGATCTCCTTCAGTAGGTGAATGGATAAATGACCTATGGTACCTCCAGACAATGCAATACTATTCAAAATGAGAAAAGAAATGAGCTCTCAAACCATGAAAACACACGGAAGAAACTTAAATGCGTATTAGTAGGTGAAAAAGCCAGTCAGAAAAATACTGTATGATACTGTATGATTCACTGGAAAAGGCAAAACTATGGAGACAGTAGAAAGATCAGGGGTTAAGGGGATGAGAGGGATGAATCAGCAGAGTACAGAGGATTTTTAGGGCAGTGAAACTATTCTGTATGATACTATACTAACGGATACATGGCATTAAACATTTATCAAACCCATAGGATGTATAATACCAAGAGTGAACCCTGATGTAAACTGTAGGCTTTGGGTGCTAATGATGTGTCCATGTAGGTTTATCAATAGTCACAAAGATACCTCTCTGGTGGAAGATGTCGATGATGGGGAAGACTATGTCTATGTGTGGCCAGGGGCTATATGGGAAGTCTCCGTACTTTCCACTCAATTTTGCTTTGAACTTAAAAAGTTCTTCAAAGTAGCCTATTATTTAAAAGAAACCTCCGAGGGCAAATGTCGATGGAAATAATGGCAAGTTGAGCCTTTAGCTTTCTTTCACAGTTTTATGAAGGAAAAGTGTAGCTCTAGTGTATGGCTGTTCCCCAAACTCTCCTTGAGTCTGGGTCTGGGGGTCTAGACCTAAACTACTTCAACACTTTGACTCACTCAGATTATTTGAAGTTTGTCCTGGTGAGCCATCACTTTGATGACAAAGCAACCACCATAGCAACACAGATGACAGAGAATCAAGATGGCAGGTCACCAAGAGAATGCAGCCAATGGCTTAGTAACAGTTCAAGCAAAAACTAACGTCTTAATGTTTTTAACTTATTTAAAACATATATATTCAATAGATGTTAAATGAGATGATTTAAAAATGGTATACTTTTGTTGGGTTTTAGAATCAAATATTGAATCTCTGATGAATTAAACCTAAGTAATTAACCAAATTTTGTAATACTGTAATGTGGTGGGGGGTTGGTGAGTAGGGCATTCTGAAATAATTTTTAAGCAAAAAATGGGGGAGGAGGAAATTAAAAAAAATTTTTAAAAAAAAAAAAAAAAAAAAAAAAAAAAGCCTAGACATAAAAGAGAATACCATCCTGCAATTGACTTGGAAAAATCTTGACAAAGTTCAGAAATTCAAGGTTGTAATATTGAATTTTATACATTGCAAAGTAGTCTTTCAGACTTTAAGCCAACAATGAAATCTCACAGAAGTGAAAAATAGAAATGGCAGTCTTAAAAGTCTACTAAACACAGGAAAAACAGGTCCCAAAAGTTTGGTTTCTTCTTGATTTAACTGTCAATTGGTTAATACGCAATCAGATACCCACGGAAGCTTTGTTCTTCCACTTAAATACATTTCCTTGGTCATGAAAATGTGCGGTCATCATAGGCTCTTGACTCATTATGTGAAGCTTCCTCATTTCCTTCCTGCCAGGGCTCTGAGTCATGGCAAATCACTTGAGCTAGTGTTTTCGGTGATTCGTTATTAACATTCACTGAATGCTCAGATAATGTCACAAGAATCTGTGGACATTAAATTGTATTAAATAAAAAAAGAAAAGCTTTTATATCCTTTGGTAAGAATTTCAAAGTTTTCTTCATCTTGGCCATACACATTTCTTATTAGGTTTAGTTTTTTATTTGTTTGGTTTTTTAATAATTTTTTAAAGATTTTGTTTCTTTGAGAGAGAGAGTAGAGAGAGAGAGAGCACGCGTGCACGAGTTGGGGGGAGGGGCAGAGGGAAAGAGAGAAGCAGACCCCCCACTGAGTAGGGAGCTGGATGTGGGCTGGATCCCAGGACCCTCGGATCATGACCTGAGCCAAAGGCCACCACTTAACCAACTGAACCACCCAGGCTCAGTTTTAATAACAATGATAGCTAATACTAATACACTGTTTTCAGCACTTTACATGTATTAACTCTTTTAATTTCATAGTTTTTGCACACAAGGAGCACTTCATAAACATTAGTGCTATTATCATTTTTTATTAACATTTGTGTATCTTCTAAAAAGCTATCATATGTATGAAGAAAAGCCTTTGATTTGGGTATATCCAAATTATCTACTTTTAATAGGTTTCATGTTGATTCTCTTGTGTTTTCCAGGTGTCCAATGTTCAAACAGCAGCTTGCTCTCTAAGTGTCTCCTCACCATTTTGTTTTTGTGTCTAATTGCTTTGCCTCCAGTTTCTGGAGCAATGTTAAATGGAGCAAAATGGAGGATTTCATTTCGGTTCCTGACTTTAATCCCCATGAAAATGGACATTCTTCTGTAATTTCTCCTTTAAGCATTTGGCTGGATTTGAACAGGGGAGGGGAGTGGATATAAAATAATAAGAAAGTATCCCTCTACTACTATCTTACTGAAGAGCTTTCATTAAAATGTACGCTCCTCTTGTCAAATATATTTTAGGTGTCAATCATTCTGATAATATGGTTTCCCCCCTCTGACCAGTTAAAATGCTAATTCAATGGCAATGAATTCTCTAGTATGGACCTAACCTCATTGTCCTAGAATGAAATGGAGTTGATTGTGAGGGGGCATTCTATGACATTATTGGTAAACTATATTTGTTAATAACATGTTGTTAGAGGTTCTGCCTGAGTGTAATTGACATTATTCTCCAAGGTTGTCATTGTATGTGTGTGTGTGTTTACCATGTTACAATGCCTCTGAAGAAAAATTTGAAAATTAATTTTTCCCCTGTTCTCTGTGTTCTATTCTCTGTATTCTGAAACCATAATAATAGTATTGGATCTTTCTACTCATTGAAAGTTACAGAGAATTTCCTTGTGACACTATCTGGATTTGACACTTCTTGTGAAGGCAGATCTTTAAAAACATTTTCAACTTTGTCCATGATTATTGGTTCTATTTGGGTTTTCTCTCTCTTCTGAGGTCAGTTTTGGTTGTTTCTAAATTCCCTAGGGGGGTAAATATCATCATTTATATTGGGTTTTCATATTTTGCCTGGAGTTTAAAAATGCATTCTCTTATGTTTGTTTCAGGAACATCTTTATGTCTATTTCACTTGTCTCATTTCTAAATTTGCCTGTTTGTGCTTTCACCCTTTCTCTTAATTAATATAGATCTCTTTAATTTTTTTTAACTGCCTGACACATACTGGTTTTATTAGACCCAGTTTTTTTCCACTCCATGATTTGAATGCCAAATTCTCATTTTACTTTTCATCATGTATTTAAGACTGTGAACGTCCCCTTTACCCACAAAAGTATTTTCTTCCCTGTTTTTTATGGTTATTTAAGAAAATGTGCAATTCTGCTTTGAATTTTCTCATTGATCCAAAAGTAGCTTTAAGACTTTTCTTTTTTTTCTCTTTTACTACCAAGTACTTGGGATTTTTGTTTGCTTGACTCTATTTTGTGATTTTATGCTTTATTACAATGTAGTTGAGAGAATGAGGTCTGTATTATTTCTGCTTACTCGAATTTATTGTGTTTTTTTTTTAAGTCTTACTATATCATCATGGCACTTGGAAAAAAATGTCTATTTTCTGTTTCATCGGGATCTGGAGTTTGTTCTACATTTATTAGATTATCCTTGTTACATTAGTCAGATTCACTATATGCTTACTCCTTTCTGTTTAAAGTTATGCCATGTGTCGTAAGGTGTGAGGGAAAGTTGCACATTACTGTGTGTTTCTGCCTAGTGTTTCCTCTCTTTATTCAGGGGTTGCTTTATGTGTATTGATCCAATAGCATTTGCATTTGTGACAGTTACCATTATAAAGTTCCGCTCTTTCTGCTTTTTTTTCCCCCCTTTCTTACTTTACTTTCTACTTTGCTTTTAATGGGCCCTTGCTTTTTTTTTTATTTTTTTATTTTTTTTATTTAGTATCTTTTGCTTTCTGGTCTGTTTCTTCTTTAAAACAACAACAAATTCCTCTCTCTGATAACTTGTAAGGTTTATAGTCTTTTTTTCCCAGTTCCTACAGGGGTTATAACTTCAGATAGTAAACACAGTCTCAGTGTATTTCCCTTAAATTACCCTATTAGACATGCTCCTTGAAGAGAGAAAGATCAAGAATCATTTAAAGAGTGAAGATCATTCTACCTACACTTCCATCCCATGATCATATGCCCCAGGAGCATGTCACGGGAGGGGACAATCTGCTGTTCCCATTATGCTAGATTTGGGGCTAGTATTTTTGGATATTCATTCTTTATATAACATGGCCCCTAAATGCAGGCAAACAAACCTTTCTGAGGCTTAAGAAAGAAAAAGGCATATTTTTAGGCAGGTGAGAAAGTTTACTGAGGTGAACTGACAGAAAGACAACAGATTGTCAACGAGGCACTTTCTGTACAGATTTTCAAACTCATCTTGATTATGGCACTTACAGTGGACATGTGGATGCTTCCTCCAAGTCTACTTGCCATTCTGTTGGTAATAACCTGACTTTACATTGTGAACCCAGTCCTCACCAGCAGAGCCCAGGTACGGGGACAGTTGTCCCCGTGCCCCAGTTCCTTCCAGGAGTAGGGCATGTGACTCACACCTAAATTAACCAGCTTCACATTCATCATGAGAAATGGCCCTGTGACCCAATTTATGCCAATAAGATACGGGGGGGGGGAGGGGTAGGTTCTGAGAGCTTCTGGGGGAAAAAAAAAGAAAGGAAAGAAGGAAGAAAAAAGAAAACAACAACAACAAAACCCCCAAAACCCAGTTCCTCACTCTTTCTGAAAGACAGGAAAGCAATAACGTTCTCTCTAGATCCTTAGATTTGACCGAGGGAGCATATTATCCAGATGTTTTTGGCACGCACTTTGCCAACCATGCCTGGGCAGCCCCCCACCCAGCACGAAGCTGATGTCAAGGAAGGAAAGGCAAAGGAGGCAAAGACACCAATTCCTGAGAACATAGCTGAGCCCCTGAGTCAAACGAGTCACGGGTGTGCTCACAAAGTGTGACCCTGCGGTTATGTGAGTCAACACGTCTCACTTATTGGTGAAGTCAGATGGAACTTGTCTTGACGCTCTGCGGCCCAAATGCACCTTCAGACCACGGTTTAGACTTTTCCTGACCTGGGAGCCCACGCCGGTCCTAAGCTATGACTCCCCTCGGATGCTCACTCTTCATTGATCAACTTTAACATAGAGCAGCATCTAACAGCTGCTTGCTGGGCGAGGTAAGAAAATCAGCTCGCTTATGGCCACAGCTCATCCCTCCTCCTCCAAATTTGTGTCGGAATAGCTGAGCATTTTAACATATTCTATATACACACACATTTACATATGTATATTGACAGTGTATGTTTTCTCTCAAGGTTAGTAATATTTATACTTCTCTCTGAAACCATAATTCTCAGTTTTTCCCCTTTGGATCTGTACTTAAATAGAGTGAACGCTCATACGAATGCTTTTAGAGTCCAGCTTCTTGGTTTTCTTTTTCTCCCCGTTGACTTAGCACTTAAACGGCTAAATGTCCTCATGAAATAGATGGTTCGAAATGGGTTGTATTGACGTTGCCAGATTCAGCCAACAAAATCACAAAGCTCCCAGTGGAATATGAATTTTAGATAAACAATGAATCACCTCTTTTAGTGTAAGTGTATAGCATGCAACACGTGGGACACACTTATCTTAAAATATTATTCACTGTTTGTCTGAAATTCACATTTCGCTGGGAATCCTGTATTTTACCTAAAAACCTTCGCTCACGTGGACTGTATTCTCTGAGTCCCTGATTATGTGAACATGCCAGCCTGCGGCTTTTATATCTGAACGACAACCTAGCAGGGCTTAAAAAGAGGAATGGATTTTTTTATCAACCTTTTACATGCTGCATTTCTACTGTGGGTATAAGGGGTGGGGGAGCTCACAATATTTGTACATCGTGGCCGCTGTGGCTTCTGTTCACATTATTCATCTTTGGGTAGGAAGCTCTGTGTAGACTTTTCTATAATGTGGAAGTGTACTTTACGGTTCCTTGTTGAGAGAGGAGAGAGGTGCAGGGGGAGGATTATCCGCTGCTATCCACGTTTATAACAGGTGAATTCTGTCTCTGTTACTTTGTATTATAAAGTCATAAAAAAAAATCCTATGCTCGGGGCGCCTGGGTGGCTCAGTCGAAGCGTCCGCCTTCGGCTCAGGTCATGATCCCAGGGTCCTGGGATCGAGCCCCAAGTCGGGCTCCCTGCTCAGCGGGGAGCCTTCTTCTCCCACTGCCTGCCACTCCCCCTGCTTGTGCTGGTTTGCTCACTCTCTTGGACAAATAAATAAAATCTTTTTTAAAAATCCTATACTAACATTTCCCCTATCTAGCTATGGAATTATCCCATGTCTGTGCCTTTACATCTGGGAATTTGGTCCCAGTTTAGAGATTGCCATCCTGTCCTTACTTCTGATGGAGACAGTTGTAAATATATCCTCTCCCAGGTCACTACCTTCTCTAAACCAAAGCCCCTTCCACTTCCCTGCCAGCCAGGCGGTAGGTCCAGTAGTGGGTGACATGTGCCATTAACGAACACTGGAACACAAAGGAGACTGTGTGCGTCTCATCCGTGCATACCTGTTCTTTCCCTGGTTCTGGGATTCTTTCTTTCTTCTTCTTCTTTTTTTTAAAGATTTTATTTATTAATTTGACAGAGAGAGAGAGAGAGAGAGAGGGATCACAAGTAGGCAGAGCGTCAGGGAGAGGGAGAAGCAGGGAGCCAGACATTGGGCTCGATCCTAGGACCCTGGGATCATGACCTGAGCTGAAGGTAGATGCTTCACTGACTGAGCCACCCAGGCACCCCTCCTCCTTTCTTCTTTCCTCTTTCCATTCTGATGCATCTCAGTTTCTTGTTAGATGTAATTAGCTCTGGCAGAGCTTTGCTCTTGCTCTCCCCCATTCAGGTGAAAACAGCTCAGTAAATTCTAGCAGGTTTTCTCCCCCAGGCTCTCCTGACTCAGAGTGAAGCCATGCTAGTTAGGAAGAACATCCATTCCACAGTGACCGCCATGTTTGTTGTTTCATGTTAGTTGACTGGTTTCTTTTTGACACCTAGATTGCCTCTTCCTTCTCCTTAAGCCACTTCCCTGGTTTCAGACAGAACAGTGAGATTCTGCTATCATCTTTCTTCTATCATGTTCACCCTCCGTGTAGTTTCTGGTATGGTCAAGGTGTTGATATTATGCGTTGATTCCTACAGTGGTCCATTCCTCTGGTTTCCAGATGATACTCCAAGATTACGGGTGTGAGACTGTAGTCATTCTCTAATTTGAATACTACTAGCATACTCTTTTCTTCTCCTTCCTTCCTTCCTTCCACCCTTCCTTCCTTCCTTCCTTCCTTCCCCACCCCCCTTGGCTATTTTCAAAAACTTCTCTTTTGCTCTTTTAGTTGGATTGGTGGAGGAAAGTTTGCAAACGTTGTTCTTCTGCAGTGACCTCTTTCTAGTGGTTGCCAGAATTCATTTAAAGGAAGCCACTCAAGGAACTCTGACCTACCTATTTAGATCACTTCCCGTAAAGAGAGAAATTCTTGGGAACTAATTCAGTCAGAGTAAATACGCAATGAATATATATTAGATCACTGAAGGGTGAAGAAATCGTTCCATGCGGGAGGGAAGTATGTGAAAAATCAAGGACACTTCGAGAAAGCTACAAGAGAAGCTGTCCACGAATGTCCCCATCAGTGAATTGCTGATGGAGAACAGTAGTAAATGGAGCAAACTTTGCTGGCCTCCAAGATGATATTCAAATTAATGCTGAAAGTACTCTAACGCTGCGTGACCTTGGGAAAGTCCCTTAGCGTCTCTAAGTGGGGATGCTAACAAATGCCCCCGATAGCCTTTTTTAGGGTCAAATGAGAGAATACAGGCCACGAGCTTCAAGTTCCTGACACACAGAGCCCAAAAGACGCCAGATAACTGTGATCCTCATCATCGTTTAGGTCTCTGAAAAGCCAGAAGGAAGAGACAAATGTTGCAAATTGTGATATCTCTGTTCTTCCACCCTGAAGTATTTGTTCACGGTCTCCACGCGTGTCCAGTGTAAACTGTGTCAAGCCAGACTTTAAGCTTGCATCTTAACCCTCCACCCTGCCCACCGCAGGGCCTTGTGCTTACAGGTAAAGGATGCTCTTTGATTTCAGCTGGGAAGTCAATCAACTACCGGACTGAGGATCCTAAGGAACAAAAGAGGGGGCATTTATCCAGGCCTTCGTGGATAAAACAGATCTGATGTCCCCATATCTGCATTCATTCTGCAACCAGGGAGAAATGACCATTGCCCTGGATTCTAAATGAAGAGGGACTCGGGGCACTTGAAATAGCTGGACAGTTTGGATGGGAACCGCGGCCACAATGTCAGACCTCCCTCAGGGCATTTAGACTGGGGATGATCAACATGCAGAAGTTTACAAACAGTTCCCACAAAACGCGGAGTCCTGATAGAATATCCAGAGTTGGGCAGGGCGGGGGAGTACAAGGAACAAAAGTTAACATACTTCTTGGAAAACGGAGCAAGGGAAGGGGAGGGCGTATTAAAGCAACCAGCACAACCAGAGTAGAAACAAAAGTTAACGCTGTTAACAACAATAACCACAGAAACAATAGTAGCAAGCGCTTACATAGCACTTACTGTATACCAGGTCTTATTCTAAGATATAGACAGATGATAGACAGATTTGTTTAAGCCTTATAAAAATCTCACAAAGAAGGGAAAATTATACAGAGAGAAGGAAAGTGAGTCACAGAGCAGAACTACGTGTCCAAGTCATACATCCAATGGCCAAATAAACCTGGGATCATGTTAGCCCTCTCTGGGAGCCTGATTATTAATAGTCTTACACCGTCACATAGGGAAGGGCGACTGGCAGCTGCTGGTCTAAGATGACTCTGGGAGAAAGAAAATTTTTTTTTTTTTAAGATTTTATTTATTTATTTGAGAGAGAGAGAGAGAGAGAAAGAGAGACCACGAGGGGGGGGGGAGAGACAAGCAGACTCCCCGCTGAGCAGGGAGCTGCACGCGAGCTCAAACCCAGGACTCCAGGATCATGACCTGAGCCGAAGGCAGACGCTTCACCAACTGAGCCACCCAGGCACCCCAAAAAGAAAATATTCTAATGAGGGTTTGAACTACGCTCTTGGCCTTGGAGCATGCTGTCGCTTCCATCGTCCCACAGCATATTTAGGAAAAGAAAACCAAAAACTAAAAAGAAAACCATAGGTCCAAAATGGAGTCTCTTATGTTAAATGCCCCATGTCAGCAAACGAAAACTTAATACCTAACCTAACCGCAGTTCCAGCCTCCCCCAGGAATGCAACCTTTAACCAGTCGACACAGAATTTCCTGGTCAGGACTAGGAAATTCACTGATAGACCCCTTCCGTTCCCCTCAGGAGGGCAAGCTTGCCTAAAACAATGCCTTCTTTGCTAATAATTTCCTTTTTCCCCCCGCTCCCCATCTGCCTTGAGAAACCTTTCCTATTCTGCTGCTCCATGGAGCCCCTTTCTCTTTGCCAGATGGGCTGCTGCCCGATGCATGACTCATTCGATAAAACCAATGTGATCTTTTACAATGCTCAGTTGAGTTTTTGTTGCTGCACAGATCCTAGCCCCCCAAAGCTAGAATGCCCAGTTTGGATTCTGTTTCTTCCTCTTACTAGCCATGTGACCGGTGCCCTCAGTTACTCAATTTTAAGGAGGGCTCTTTCCAGCCATCTTCTAGCATCAGCTGGGAAGCTGGAGAGCTCCACTGGTAGCATCTGCCCCCCCATGCCCATTCATCAGCTCCTCCCTCAGCTCTGTGCCCTCTGCACTGTCTCTACTGACACTGCACTGCTCCAAGCACAGCACCTGCGGGCTGACCTCGGGAAAGCCAGTCTCTCTGTGCCTTGGTTTCTTCACCTGCAAAATGGGTATGATGCCTACCTCATAGGGCTATGTGAGGATTTAATATGTTCATGCTGCAAAGAATGTAGAACAGTACTTGGCACATGGTAAGAGTCCAAAAAGTATCAGCCTGAAGAACCTTCCAGAGCTTTCCCTGCATTCACTCTGCCTTCCGCTCTAATCTTTCTGCACTGAAGCCAACATGATCCCTTGCAATAGCAGCTCTGACTGCATGCCTGCCTTACTTAAAACCTTGGCTGGACTTCTCCGTGTGCCCAGCGGATAAAAGCCCCGGCCCAGGGAAACCCTGATGTCTCTCCAGGTCATCCTCCCCCATGCTCCGCCTTGCTCCTGACCCACTGGCCACTCTGACCTCCTGTCAGTTCTTGGAATGCCCACGTTTCTTCCCAGCATGTGCTTTGCATACGGTGGTCCCTCCATCTGTAATACTTCCCCACTCCCTTCCCCCCTGCCCTGCCCCAGGGCTAACCTGCCCCTCCTACTGATCCCCCTTCACTTCCTGGGGAGGCTTTCTCTGATACCTGCCCTCTCCATCCCAGACTAGGTCAGTCTCTTTGCCCACATACAATCTTAGGACCTCATTCTGCACTCACCTCATTAATTAGGGGATGAGACTTTAAAACACTGGTCTCTTCCATTAGACTGAAACCATCACATGGGGGGGGGACTCACACATGTATGTTTAATATGAGTTTTCTTAAAACCCAAGTAAGGAGTTCCATGGGACTCCACTTCCTCCCCTTGCCCCCTACTCTCTGCAAAAAACAAAAAACAAAAAAACTCCTTACTCTAATCTCTGCGAGGCTTTCTAGAAATACCACCCCATGTCCACCCAGGCTGGTGGTATCCCAAAAGTCATGCCTGTTCTTCAAGTCTGAGTTATGTCAGCTAGAAGGTGCTCCAAGGGAGGTGGGAGAGGAAATTCCACAGCCTTGAGCTCCGTGTCCCACAGAATAGTCTGTCCTTGATGTGCCTCTGTGTGGGGGGAGGGGCTGGGCAGGGAAGAAGGGAACTCTGGAAGGAGCGTTTTGAGATGGAGGGAGCACTTCCAGGCCTGTCATCTTCAAGGTGACTTAGAGACTTTCACCCTCCTAATTTTCCAGAAGGTAACTGTTTAATCACACACACACACACACACACACACACACACGCCACACCCCATCACCAGCACCATCACCACCAGCACCATCACATCTCAGATATAGTAATCTAAACCAAAAATCACACACTGGAAGTCCCAGGCAGGACCAAATCCAAGCCCAGAGTATGGCATGCAAAAAGTATAATATTTTACATAAAAACCCGTATTGCTAGCTTATCTGGAAATAATGGAAAATTTCCATTGGCCAGAGCTGAAGAACAGTGGTCCCTTTGGATGAGCGAGGTTTTCCTTGGTCTGCCGGTGCGTATGATCTCCTACGAGCAGCCCCAGCACTCGCTCACTGCACCTGCCTGGCCCCTGGGAGCGGCAGTGATTTCCAGCCCTAGTCCACTCTGAAGGTGGGTGAGATGTGATTTCCTCGCTGCTCCTCAGTTTTCAAGGCTGTACCCTTTCTGTTTTGCAAAGTACTTTGCCCATCCTTTTCCTCCCTCCCTCTTACACCGTAGCCCTGAGAACTTGCAGGGAATAAGCGATGGCCCGTTCCTGAGTCACCCATCTCTTAATAGCAGCCCCCTTAGCTTCAAAAAATGCGGCTGGAATTTAAAATTTACTGCTTATAAGGGCCAAACTAAATTCTAAAATTAGGTCCACCCTCTTCCCCCGGATGATTCTGGTTGCACAAGAGAACACAGACTGGTGGGGAATTATGGGCAGCTGGGAGAGGGAGAAGGAGGGGGCTGACGTTATCAGGCAAGTAAGGGGCTGCGGGTCTGAGCTCGAGAGCAGGTGGCACAGATGCCGTGGGTTCACCATCCAACTATCCAGCGGGGCCGTCACTTCTCTAGAAAGATGACACGCGGACTTACTACCACGTCGTCTGTAATTACACCGTCCACCCCTCCCCGCCCAGAAGATTCCGATGATTGTCTCTTCTCTCATCTCTTGGACCTAAACACACGTTTATAAAATCTGCATGTCTATAATATCATGAAAACATTTACAGGCTCCGATTAAAGTTACACTCAGGATCTAGCTCTTATGAGGAAAACAAAACAAAAACACGTCTTACTGAAATGTCTGACAGTAATTTTTATTTGGGTCCCATTCTCCTTGATGGAACACACCCAGTATGTGTGTAAGGCTGCTTTCCAAACACTACGGTGGACCCTATTTTTTACTGCAAAGGAAATGGGCATGGTGTGGATGTCGTGAGCACTCGATCGATATTTGCTGAGAGAAAGAAAGAAAGGGAGGGAGGGAGGAAGGGAAGAAGGAAGGAAGGGAGGAAGGAATGATGGAAAGAAGGAAGGACCATGGTGGATGGATGGATGGACGGACGGATGGATGGATGGAAGGAAGGGAGGGAGGGACAGAGGAAGGAGGGAAAGGAGGAAGGAAGGGAGAGTGGATGGACAGGAGGAAGGAATGATGGAAGGGAGGAAGGAGGGGGTGTGGGGAGGAAAGATGGAAGGGAAGGAGGGGAGAGACAGGAGAGGGGAGGGGAGAGCACACATACAGGAGTCCTGCGGCTCTAATTCTTCCTACAGAAATGATAATCTTGAAAGCCAGTCTTTGTTGAGAAATGAAAAAGATTACCAACTGCCAAAGTTCCTCTGAACTATTAAAAGCAGAGTTCGGAGATTCGAATATCAAGTTTTATTATAATTCCCAAGCAGATAAAACCAGATACCCCAAGCAAGGGGCCCCTGAATGCCTTAGGAGGAAGTGGAGAACAAGTCCGTGTGCATGAGCAAGAGCTATGAAGGGAAGAAGAAGAGGAGGAGGAGGAAAAAAGAAGTCAGGAGCACGAGTCCCAACCGTCCCCTTCAGTTCCAAACTGCTTGTCAGAGCATTAGTAGGTTAAAAACAAAAAGTCTGGGTTATCCCATTGCAAGCCAGCTCATTCCTCCCCTCTCTGGCAACAGACTGGGACCATTTCAAACACCCTTCCAAATGCTTCAGGTTTAACTGGGTGCCAGACCGATATGGAGCCCATGAGCCAAGGTAGGTGGGCTGTGGTGGATTCTGGGCTGTCCGTACTTGGTATATGGTGTGGAGGGTGTTAGAGGCCCTGTAAGCTCTGGTGGCGGGTACGGAGCGGCTGCAAGTTTCAAGAGATCAGCAGAGGGGTCAGAACAGAATGCAGAAACTTTATGACCAAAGGGCAGGACCAGGATATCAACAACGCTCCAAAAGGCCAGATGGGATTGGACCTAGGTGAGGGGCCACTGGTATGTGGGTGCCCAGGGAACAGACCTCATCATCAACCCAGGGCAGAGACCAGTGTGGACCCAGAGACAGTGATGGACCCAAGGCCTCTTAAAGCATTGCCATGAGGACGCATGAACTTCCCGTTATCCCTACCGACAAACCTGGCCAGAAGAGAGGAAGGAGGATGGTCGTAAGGAATCAGGCAGAGAAGCCCCGAGAGACTGGCATTTCCCCCAAGAGAGCCTCTGCTTTAAGCTGAAAGACGTTCCTCAAATGACCCAAACACAGCAGTGGCAACAGGAAATCAAGAAGCAGCCACAGACACCCCTCGACAACATGAGTTTGACCATATGCAATATAGACAAATGTTTGACCCTGCTATGAAAAATGAGTGGGATGATGAGGATGGGATCAGTCCAGAAACAGAAAAAAAGGACAAATTAATAAAACACTGTCTCCTTTTACCACCAACAAATGATCAGAAGGAATATGCAAAAAAAAAAAAAAAAAAGCTTGAAAATAGAAAGAAATGACCCTTTTCTGTTGTTGTTCTTACCAATATGAGCTTAGCTCATTTATCCTATGCACAATTAATCTAGTATTATGATACACAAATTAAGATGGGGACACAGAAGCTCTTGGCCATGGCTTAAGGTTAAGGGGCAAGTCTGCCTATCACCCAGGGTCCCTACAGAAAACAGACCGGTCCTCGGTTGCCTCGGTGGCTCAGTCGGTGAAGCGTCTGCCTTTGACTCAGGTCATGATCTGAGTCCTGGGATCGAGCTCACATCAGAGGGGAGGTCTCTGCTCAGCAAGGAGCCTGCTTCTCACTCTCACTCTCACTCTCCCTCTGTGCGTTCTCTCTCTCTAATAAATAAATAAAAATGCTATAAAAAAAAGACTAATGAAAACAGATAGGTCCTATAGGAAACAGACGGGTCTATAGCGAGTCACCCAGTGGAAAACTGTTACCTCTTACCGTGGCCAAAAAGGGACAATGGGAGGGAATGATAGTGTGGGAGAGCCTTCAGAGACCTGGGGACACGGAACAGGAGCCCCTCTAGGGAATGGCACCTGCCCTGTCTTTTCTCCTGCCCTCTAATCTCCTGCTGGCCGAATCCAGCTGAAGTCAGAGGTGAGGGGAGCCCAGGTAATACAATCCACTGGGATCAGTTTCCTGGGCACCAGGCAAAGCAGAGACGTATGGAGAATGACTCGGGAGATGGGTGGGCAAACGGAAGGTAACCAACATAGGCTGAGACATGGAACTCTAAGACGTAGCTGACATCTTAAGCAGGGTCTCTGTATCTCCGCATGATTTTCCAAACCCACAGGAGAACGGCAGCCCCAGGGCAGCACTTGGGTGGCCAGTGGAAACACCTGAGAAGAATTTTTTTTTCAATTTTCCATAGAAATTAAGAAATTTCCATCATCTTCCCCCAAGACTGTGATGTCAGACTGTTTTAGTCTCAACTAAACTACTTCAAACATTGTCACGTACTTCTATAAACTTGAACTATGGGAGTTCTGCTTTTGTGGTTTCGATATACAATCTAGAGGCAAAGGCTGCGTCTATACATCGGGGATGTTCTGATCTCAAGACACACTGCCGCACGGCACAGAAGGCCCTGCCAGGCCAGGCTGACCTCATTTTGCAACGCTGGCTTTGGGGGACTTTATTTTAAAACCTGAGTATTTATACAGTTTGCATTCTTGAGGCGGTCATAGATTCTATTAACCTTCAAGAGCTCTCCTTTGCTTTCTCTTTTTGCTAAGAGAAGTCAGGCTGCCTGGCCCAGAGGACCTGGCTGACTTGGCTTAGCTGAGCCCTACCTGTTGTTATTAAACACAGAGCAGAATTATTTTAAGTTCAATTTTTACATTAAACATAATAATTTTACTATGTTTGGATTCCTGAGGGCTCTCTGGACACTATAATTTATTTCACTCTTCTGATTCTGCTCTTCCCCTCACCTCCTTGAATTCCACGCTCCACACTAAGGGACTGGTGGGAAGGGGTGAGTGAGGGGAGCTGCAGCAGGGAAGAGGTTGGCAAGAAAACAGAAGAGCCACCAAGATGCCTAGGCTTCCCTGGAAGGGTTGGGGGTAATGAACCTGATTAGTTTGAGTTGAATCAGGAGAGTAGAATTTCGGGAAGTGAGAGTTTCTCCTTCCTTCCATTTCATTTCCACGAGAATTCACTGGAAATCTAGGGAATAACTCTGGCCTAATTAGGGCTGACCCTTGAATACCGTGGGGGTGAGGTGAGCCAACCCCTGCCCCGGGGAAGTTGGAAATCCACGTATAACTTTTGACTCCCCCAAAACTGTACTACTAATACCCTGCTGTTCACCAGGAGCCTTGCCAGCAACACAACCGTCAATGAACACGTTTCGTATGCTGTGTGTATTCTATACCGTATCCTCATAAGAAAGGAAGCTGGAGAAAAGAAAGTGTTATTAAGACAATTGTAAGGAAAGGAAAATATAGTTACAGTACGTACTGTATTTACTGAAAACAAGCCACATATAAATGGATCCATGCAATTCAAACCCATGTTGTTCAAGGGTCAGAGGTACTTTTCCCAGCGTTCTCCATGGTTAGATACAGAGCAGAGGGGCTGGAGTTATCCTGACCTGGACTGGATTTGGAGATCCGCTCCCCGAGCTGAGGCGGGGTGCTTCCTTTCTCTGACGATCAGGTGCTGGTGCAGAGCTCCCACCTCCTGATGAGGTTGAGTACAACGACTTGTAGCAACTTGGCTCTTGCTGGAACATCCATGTGTGTGATCCTTGGGCGATCTCAGTGCACGGGGTATGGACCAAAAGTCCAGGTCTGTGACAACATGGAGAAAGAAAAAGGAAACATTTTTAAAGCCTCCAAAACCCAATCAGCCCTGGTCTTTGGTCTTTCCCCACAGAAAGTTTGAGAAGCACGGCAGGTGAGGACGATGATACCTATGCCTCTCGGATAATATATGGGAAGCATCGAAGTGCTGACTGTCCCAGAGAAGACTCACGGAACCTTGCAGTGAACCCTTGAGACCCGTGAACCCTGACCTTGCTCCAGCGGAACCTGCAAGGCTGCACCTTGCCAGAAGGCTGCACCGGAAGCCTTTGTTCGGGAAGAAAGATGTGCATGGGAATCCTTGTCCCCAAAGTTCTTGTGAACATAGCAGAGCCCAAATAAGAAACTCCACCATCTCCCCATCGAGGAGCAGGCCCCCCCTTGGGATCTACAGACATTATTACTGTTAAATCAAGCTTTGAGTTGATTTGACACTAATAATAAAAATAATAATAATAAGCAACTGAGCCTGGGTGGCTCAGTTGGTCAAGCATCCAACTCTTGATTTTGGTCATGATCTCAGGGTCGTGAGATCGAGCCCCGCTGCAGGCTCCATGCTCAGTGGGGAGTCTGCTTAAGATTCTCTTCCTCTCCTCCTGCCCCATCCCCCGCTCGTGCTCTCTCTCCCTTTGTCTCTCTAAAATAAATAAACCTTAAAAATAATAATAATAATGTGGCCGTTTTCAAGGAGCTGAGAATTTTTCCCAGTCAATTCCTGGATTTTCAGTAGAGGCAGTTCATTCACTGGCATTGAACAATCTCCTTTAGGCCTCTTTTTTAAAAAAGAAGGGGGAAAAAAAGGAAATAAGGGCTCAAACTGCACCTACAACACAACAGTGCCCCTGGTATCTTCTTTAAAAAAGAAAGAAAATACTTTTTTTTTTTTTTTAGAGGAATTTTAGGTCCATAGCAAAGTTAAGCAAAAGGTCCAGACATTTCCCGAGGGCCCCCCAGCCCCCACACATGCACCATATCCCAGAGCTTTGGTGTGTTCTCCCTTCAGACTTGGATACAGCTCAGTGATGAGATGTCAGAGCTGCAGACGACTTGCCTACCCAACACAGCATAATGTATCCCCCGGACCATGTCTAATCTTGTGCAGAAAAATAAACTGTGCAGATCCTATGACGAGTTTGCTGGTGGAGGAGAAGCCGCTCTCGAACCGAGTTGGTTCACCGGCTGGTTCAGCGCTGCCTCGGACGGTCGTGGAGGCGGAGGGAACTTGGAAAATTGTGGAAAGGTGTAAAGTTCAGCAGGGCCCTGGCCAGTGTATTTGTTAAACCTGCTTTCCAATGACTGCTTGTGTACACCACTTCAGAGGGAAATAATGAGCATGAAATTCAATTATACAGGCATCGCTTAGCCATCTCATCCAGAATTGTGTCCCTAATCTTTTATTTTGAAGATAAAGTGAAAATCTAAAGCTACTCTCCTTATGATGGCATTTTATTCCCTTTGTGACTCAGCCAAGAGAATTCCCTTCAACCCAAGGCTCTAAGCTTCAAAGTCAGCTCTCTTCTTAGCTGCTGTCCTGCTTTTGAACCTTAATTTATGTTTTCGGTGTACTAGAGAAGTAGACCAAGGCTGATCCACCAAGAGGACCTCAGGAGCACTGCCCTAAGGAAAGATAAGCAACGCTGGGCTGTCTCGTGCAGAGAGGGCACCTCCTGCCCCGCCTGTGTGGCCACCGAGTCCCCGAGGAGCTCTGGAAGGCCCTGGCCCAGGCCTTGATATGCGCCAGCTAACCGAGGCCGTGGTCCACACCATCCTGGAAAGGCGCCACTCAGAGGACTCTCTGGCCTTCCGAGTCTTGTTCTACCTTTGCCATGTGCCACTCTACACACACAAGTCCCACCCGCAGGACTCACGTCTTACTCCACCTGCTCCGCTGTGGGGCCGCATCTCCTTCGCCTTCATGGATGAGTCAGCACCAAGCACAATGTTGGGTCCCTGGGCGATGCCATCAAATATCTGCTGAATGACTGTCTGAACGGCAAAGCTTTCAGAACAGGGCCTGTGCCCCGAGGATTCAGGTTATGAAGCTTCAGAACAAGTGTCTAGAGCCATGGTGTTCCCCAAAGCCCCTCTGCTCTGCGTTTCCTGCTACTTCCCACTCACATGAGAACCTGAGAAGCTTTTGTGACATGAGGCCAAACAGAGAGCCATACACGGACAAAAAGCACAATTCTGCTCCCTGGCCCAGTATTATTTAGCTTTTTTTTTTTTTTTTTTTTTAAGAGAGAGACAGAGCACATGTAAGTGGGGGGAAGAGCAGAGAGAGAGAGGGAGGGAAAAAATCTCAAGCAGGCTACCATGCCCAGCGCAGAGCCCAAAGTGGGGCTCGATCTCACAACCCTGAGATCATGACCTGATCTCAAGATTTGGGACTCTTAACCGACTGAGACTCTATTATTTAGCATTTTTTAAGTTAAAAGAGGACATTGGAAATAGGCGTATTGCTGTTTTTCACTCGCACGGTCTTTTTACCAATGTAAAGGATGACGAACAGAGTTTATGGTGTTGCCACTGAATGGACAATGAGTAGAGTTTATACTGTTTCTATTAAAAGGCAGAAAAAGGGGGGCTGAATTTGCTGAAGGAAGAAGTCCAGCTTTGAAGTCAGACATCGAGAAGAACTTCCTGATAGCCAGAGTTCTGACATTCTACAGTAAGACCATCTTCTCTCCAGAGAAGCTTGTGAGTTTGTGTTAAAAAAAAAAAAAAATCTGAAAACCTAAATGTGGTCTTTTCAGAGCAAAGAGATGGATTACCTTCCTTCCTCACCCCATATGTCCATCTGGCAAAACCCTTCCCATCCTACAAGGCCCATCTCAGATCCCCAGAGAGGGTTAGTCTCCTGCATACCTCCCGCCCCTTGGGTGTACCCTGTGTGTCTTTGTGATACTTGGGGTTCATCAACACTTCTTCGTTGACGCCTACCATGCCTGGGTACTGTCCTAGTTTTCTCGGGACACAGAGAGAGTTCTGAAAGACTAGGTCCCTGCTGTCACACTCCCACATTGTTAGGAGTTGCAGATGATCGACAAGGAGACAAATACACAAAATAGTTCTCACTAGTTTTCAGTGCTATGAAAAAAACCCACCAGGTTAAGTATGAGAATGGGTGAGGGTCCCCCTAAAGAGGATTTCCCACGGGAAGGTGGGGGAGGCCTTGGTGACGAGGTGACCATGAGCTGAGGGCTGAGATGGCCAGTATGTTTTGAGGTGGGCAAGGTGATTCCAGGGGAAGAGCAGGGGAAGTCGGCATGTTCGAGAGACAGACACAAGCAAGTGGCGCTCACCAAGCAGAGGTGAGAGAGGAGAGGAGGCTGCTCCTTCCAACTCTCCTCCCCAGAGTGCTATGTGGTCCTGTTTTGTAAAGGTCTTGGGGGACAATGACCTCCACACAGCCATGTTATGGACTGAGCGTCTGTGCTCTGAAAACCATACATGAAGCCCCAACCCCTAATATGATAGAATTTGGAGACGGATCTTTGGGAGGGAATTAGATGAGGTCATGGGGGTGGGGCCCCAGTCTGATGGCATCAGTGCCCTTGTAAGAGACACCAGAGAGCTCGCACATGCTGCCTCCTCCCGCATGTGCACAAGAGGCCATGTGAGCGCAGGGAGATGGCAGCTGCCCACACGCCAGAAGAGGTCTCAGAACGAAACCTGCCTTGCTGCCTCCTGGGTCTGGGACCTCCCAGCCTCTAAGGGTGTGAGAGAGAAATTTCTGTCGTTCAAGCCACCCAACCATGGAAATGTGTAATATGGCGGCCCAAGCTGACCAATACAGGTCTACTGGTACACCTGGAACTTAACAGAGGGTCTGTAAATCTCTCGTCAATCAATAAGTAATGGAGTCAGAGGATTGTCACCCACACCCACTCAGTCCTCCATGACTCACACTCCATCCTGTGTAAGAGGGACCTAGAATCCCCCACTCAAAGCTTAACCAGATATTTTCAAGAGATCCCGAGGGAGAATCATAGCCATCCAAAAGGATGTCATCACATATTCTTCCACTCCAGGCTCCCTTCCCTGCCAAGTCGCTTTCAAAGCTGTGCCACACCACGGTCCCTGCAGCTAAGACACCGAGGTTCGTGCTCAGGGTGACAGGCATCCTCTGTTCCCAAAGCTACAAAACATTCGGTGCCTACACGAGGCTGTGCTTCCCAGAGCCTCCGCTGATTCATGGCATAAAACTGGGGGAAAACACATGCTCTGTTCCATGTCTTTCTCACCTGGGGCCTTAAGAAGTTCTATTTGTGCCATAGCACTCACGGAGTCTTCTGGAGAAACCAGATCTTCAGCTTCTGCCTGCAGCCTTGCTTCTCTCCACGGAGCTCAGACCCCAGATCACATCTACCCTATCCACTGGCCCATCAGATGTGTCTCAGGTGAGCAAACACCTGTGGGAAGCCGGTTACCCCACACCAACTTGTCATTCGTAGCCTGGGTCCCCGGGTCAAGCCACATGTTGAATAAAAGACCCAACATCCCTGGATTCTTGGGCTCTGTCCGTGTCTAGCCTGAACTTTGTCGGGAGGCTTTCTGGCATATGGAAAAGAGTAGACTGAAAGGGAAGAGCGAGCCGACCCTTTCCCCTGTGAGGAAGGCATGTGTGTGTCCGCGTGTGTCTGTGTGTGTGCTGCAGTCTCTGGGGCTAGAGTCAAGATATATGTCCTCATTGTGCTGCTGCCAGTAGACGCTGGACTCGCACCCCTATGCATGACATGTGTTTGTTCAAATGTCACACAATTCATGGTCCGTGTGGGAGCAGAGCAGTGCTGTGACACTGAGCAGCTCAGGACTCCCGAGCTTGGCAGCCTCCCGGGCGTGCTGCACGGTGGCAGGCAGCCAGAGCGTCGTGGAGCAGAGTGTGTGGGTCTGTGGATACCCACGTATGCATGGCACACACGCACGCACACGCTTACACACAGACGCACGTGCACACACACACACACATCAGAGCAGGTGACAGGCGCTTTGTCTTCAATAGATACTTCATTTCTTTTATGTAATTTACACCCACAAACCGTGCGATGCACGATCTTGTCCTGGGGACTTGATTTTCTTTCATGTGGTTCTTTGTGCTAACGAGATTAAATCAGTTCCAATAGGTACTGGTTTAATGGAGATGATAAACTTTTATTGAACTTGAGCATATTAAAATGAAATGTAAGCAATAGGTGATTCTGGCATTCTCCTGGGGTCTCTTCCAATGTGAATAAAGCCAGCATGCCTTCTCTGGAAAATAACAGCTCCTCGCCCGGCTCACTTTATGTGCTTAATTAAAATCTATTTTTGTGGTATAAAAAGGAGCTAAACAATGTAATGTTTCTTCTCTTCCATAGAAGTCCAAAGAAACCCTGTTTTCAACTCGGAGAACAGAGATGGACGAGTCCTTTCTTAAAAACAGATCTTTACATTTCACACAAAGAGCAGGTAACGTGCTGTTTTACAGCGGCCTGTCTGCTAATCTGTGATCTGTTTTGTCTGTGAATGGGATTATCATGGTGGTTTATTGAAAAAGAGCCAAAAACGATGTAAAGTAAACTGTTTACACAAAGCCACCAGGCTGAAAAATCCAAACTCAGACTCATTTCACGTTTTAACGAAAATAAACTTTATTATAGCTTCAAGCGGACAGTTAAACCTTTCAGGGTCTGCTCAGCTGGCTGACTGGGGGGGGGACCCGAGACCACGGCTCTCAGGAGAAATTACGAAACTGTCAAAGTCATGGTTAACCTCGGACGGTTGCCTTTCTCTGCAGCAGTCCGTTCGGATTTTACTCCTGGCCAGGATGTCAGCCAGGCTCCTCGGCCAGGCTCCTGTCACTGTGTCTGCCAGTCCCGTAAGTCAAGAGAGGGAGGTTTGGCTCTCCGGCATGGCAGGGGGTAGACGGGGAGCTGTCAGTAACCCTTAGCCTTACTCCTCAGGGAAGACATCTTTATGTCTCTGGGGGGCTGGCAGGGATACACCTGGCCTCTTCTGACCCCTGGTCCAAAAGGGTCAAAATGATTTTTTTTATTAATGTACACTCTGGACCTTTGTGAATCTTAAATTCTAATCCGGGGCCAAAACATTTCATAAGACGTGCTTTGATCTGCTTGAAAACAGACAAAAGACCAAAAGAATAGAAACATCCACCAAGGAAGCCCGACTTCGACACATTGTTTTGTCTCCTTGAGAGTTCTGCAGCAGGAAGCCAGACAGAGAGTTCCAGTCCATGTTCACCATATCCTCAGAAGTCACTTCAGAGACCGCTTCCCTAGTGTGCACATCAGGGCCTCACGGCAATGTTTCTGGACCATTTGTTGTTGTTGCTTCTTTCCCTTTTTCCTGAGCCTGCCTAATTTTTCGAGAATTGTCTTCTGGAGCCCTTCGGACTACAAGGAGCCTGTGTCCTTTTGACCTGACACCAATCATCTCTTAACCTCATTCATTCATTCATTCACTCATTCCTTCCTTCCTTCATTGGAAGGACCCAGTGTGTGCCAAGTACTGTGTGAGACGTGAGGGATACAAAGTAAGACGGTGACCCTGACCTCAAGGGCTCTCCAGCTAGTTGAGTGACAGGTAGAAAAACAGGTAATGATAATAGGAATGACACAGGAAGACAGGTGCTTCTTGGTCTCCATCAAAGCTCTTCCTCTTCCCTGACGCTCTGATGCTAAAGATCCCTTGGATTCTGTACTGGGTCCTCTTCTCTCCACTATCTACACTCTTCCCCGAGACTTCTTCCGCCTACACTCCTCTACCTATAGCTCAGTCCCAGAGCTTTGAACAATTATATGTTCATGATTACTTTTCTGTCTCTGGCCCAGACCTCCCCCTGGAGCTCCACATTCTTATGGCCCTCTGCCTATCTGACCAGCTCCACCTGAATGACTGAAGAGGCATCTCTACACAGTCACTCTTGACCTCTGCCTTCCCACAGTGCCCTCCCCCCATGTCACCTGCCCACTTTCACCATCTGCCCAGCTGGTCTAGAAAAAGCCTAGGAAGCCACCTTGACTCTTCTTTTTCTTCCCCACTCTACACCCAAGTCCTATGGATTCCATCTCCAAAGGTATCTGGATCTGTCCTCTGTCTCTGTGTTCACTGCAAAAATCTACCTTCAAAACCTATCACATCTTGCCTGCATTCCCACAATAGTCTACCCATTCTCCCACTTCCGATCTGTTTTCCACGCTGCAGTCTGTATGATCTTGTTAAAACTCAACTGGTATAATCTTGCTCCTCCACTTAAAACCCTTCAAAGGGATGGGCCTTCTGTTTCTGGCCCAGATGGAATAACAGGGACTAAATTTATGCTCCCATATAAAATAACTAATGAATGATACAAAATATGTGCCACAATTATTTTCAAAACATTAGGCATGAGGTGATGAAGGAGAGTGACAGCTGAGAGACAAGAAACAAGGCAAAGCTGTATGACTGCCCCAGCTTAATGGTGGAAGAGAATTTCTAGGCCATGGCACAGGGACGGGAAAGCAGAAAGCTTTGTGGTCTTGTTGAGTTGAGGAGACAGTACCAAGTGTCCCAGAGGCCAAGGAAGCCAGAGCTCAGGGGGCAGTACCGGAGAGAAGAGAGTTCCAGAAATTAGCAGAGCATCCTCCCTGTGTTTTGAGCTGAGTGCTGCTCAGTGCATACCTGGGAGAAAATTAACTAAGGCGGCGGTGGGGGGAAACACTTGAAAGGATTAGAGAGAACAATTCCTCAGAGGTCACACAAGACAAAATAATTTTTCATCCACCAGAGTAAAAACCAAAACAAACAAAAAGCCTGAGGATGAGTCTCACACCTTGTCTATAGCTTCCTCCTTGAAAACAAACAAAACCCCCTACAAAACAAACAAAAACAAAACCTACTCAAAGTTACACTCAAAATAATAAAGAATAAAGATAAGAACAAAAATCAATATAAAACAGAAAATACAATAGAGAATACAAATGAGACCAAAAGCTGGTTATTTGCAAAGATCAATTAATCTGATGAACCTCTAGTCTGACTCCTGGGGTGTGGGGAAGGGTAGGTAGAGAAGTGCACAGCAGCAATATCAGGAATGAGAGGTGTGACATCACTACAGATTCTACAGATACTAAAAGCATTATTTCTTTTCTTTTCTTTTTAAAGATTTTATTTATTTATTCAACAGAGAGAGAGACAGCCAGCGAGAGAGGAAACACAAGCAGGGGGAGCGGGAGAGGAAGAAGCAGGCTCATGGCAGAGGAGCCTGATGTGGGGCTCGATCCCAGAACGCTGGGATCATGCCCTAAGCCGAAGGCAGACGCTTAACGACTGAGCCACCCAGGCGCCCTTTACTAAAAGCATTATTTCTTATGAACAACTTTATGTCAATAAATCTGAAACTCAGAACAGATGGACAAATTCCTTAAAAGATGTAAAACCAACATTTGCTCAAGAAGAAATAGGTAACCTGACCAAATAAACTCTGTATTTTTAAAAACTAAATTCATAGTTTAAAACCTTCTAATGAAGGAAACTTCAGGTACAGGCAACTTCATTAATGAATTCTACCAAACATCTGGAAGAAAACCCATTTGAACAAACTCTTAAAGAACCCTGAAGAGAGGGAATGCTTCTCAAATCATTCTATTAGGCCAGCATTACTCTGATACTTAATCCAGAGAAAGATGTTACAAGAAAACTATGTAGGTACAAATTTTCTAAACGAAATCTTAGCAAATTTAATCCAGCAACATATAAAAAGGCTAGTAAGTCATGATCAAGTAGGGATTATTCCAGGAATGTACTTTTGGCTTAACTTTCAAAGCAATCAATTAACAGACTAAAAAAACCAAAAAACAAATGATCATTTTAAAAGACTGAAACATTTGACAAAATACAGCACCCATTCCTGATAAAAACTTTCAGTACAATAAGAGTAGAGGGAACTTTAACCTCATAAAAGATATCTATGAAAAACCGACAAGCCCCCCCCCACACGTACATACTACGTAGAGATATAAGAAATTAATCCTATTTACATAAAATGCTAGAAAATGCAAACTAATCTATAGTAACAGAAAGGAAATCAGCGGTTGCAACGAGGGAAGGTTCTAAATGGGGGATTATAAAGGACCATACAAAACTTTGGGGGATAGTATGCTCATTATCTCGAGCATGATGGTAATTTCCTGGGTCCACGCATATGTCACAACTTATCAGATTGTACACTTCACACATGTTCAGCTTACTGCTTATTAATTATACCTCCTTAGAGCCATTTGAAGAATCTTTCAAAGGTTTTCCATTGCTTTTAGAATAAAATCCAAAGTGGTTCTCATGGATCATTTATGGCACATTTATCAGAGTGCCTGGAACACAGGAGCAGCTCAACTAATGAGTTCCCTTTTCCCTCCCCAATTCCAGTCACAGAGAAGGGAACTGCATGGGGAAAAGCATGTCCCCCAAGAAAGGGCATGGAATTTCTGGAGAATCATGACAAAATGGAAAATTTTAGGAGCGTGATAGGGGGGAGAAATGGAAGTCAAACCTGGAAATGCACTTTGGCACCAGGTTGTAGAGGAACTGAGTGCTTTGCCTCTGGATTTCCATCTGTGAACAACAGGAAGCTGTAAACAAGATAGGGTGAGCTGGGGGAGAATTAGGCTGGGGAGATTTACAAGGGACAAGAATAACTCTAGTGACTACACGGATAGGGAAGTAAAAGTTGATGAAGGCTGGGGAAGATCGGAAACAGTGAGAAGACTTAGATTTTTTTTTTAATTATTTAGATTCCAGAGATGATGAAGAAGAGAGGTATAAATTCTTCCCAGCACCCAAGACCCTCATCTCCAGCTATGCGTCCTGCCTTAGTCACCACCACCTACCTCTTAAGGGACTCCCAAATAACCCTCAGCATCAAAGCTGAGACTGTGAATTAGAACAGAGCTCTTTACCATTGGTTGAAGACAAAATCAAAATAGCAGATCAGGAAAACATTTGAATGGTCATGAACTTTTGGTATCATTTTTCATACCCAGAGGTTACAGATGAGAACCATGGAGAACTTCAATTCTCTGATTAAGGACAAAGAGAAAGGGGTGAAATGTTTAAAATCCCCAAGGCTACCAAGACACAAAACAAGCGAATTGGCAGCAGAGATCCAAGTAGTCGAGCCTAGTAAAGAACAAGTGGATAAACTGGTTAATAAGGGACTTAGCACTGGAACATAAAAACTGTGGGGTTGAAGGTTATGACTCAGGCTTTCCTAGCAACTCTGTTAAACAGGGACATTCCATAACAGCGGATTCAAATTCAACAAGAAACTAACTGATAAACCTGGAGATGGCTCGCTCTTCCAGAGCAGAGAAAGCGAATGCAAGAGAAGCCCTCGTGACAAATAAATAAAACCATGACTTTGCTGGAACGTACTCCCAAGGGAACTACAAGGGAGTTCCTTGGGAGTGCTAAATTAAAGTTTTACAAGACTTGCCCATCAGAGACTATCTCTTTCCTTCAAGGTAGCATTGGTATTTCTGACCAGCTACCACCAAGAGACCTGTGAATTTAGCTATGCAAGAGAATCATCACAGGTGAAGCTTGATAAAAACACTGATGGCCTGGAGACTCTGATTTAGTAGGTCTGGACTAGATCCTGACGTGTGAATTCTAAATAAGTCCCTCAGGTTATACTGATGTGCTGCCAGGCTCGAGGATCGCTCACCTAGATCAAGGCCTTGTCCAAACAGAGAGACTTCGCACAGGCATGGTGACTAAATGTTATAAAGGAGCATCTGACTTCTCTTTGCGATACATTTGTCCGAAGAAACAGAATACCTACCGACCCTGCATATGTAATTTTAAATCTATATAATAGTGACACACGTTAAAGGAAGATCATTAAAAACACAGGTATGTTTAGGTATCAGTTAAGAACGCTTCTTCCATTTCTTTCACTCTTAAAAGCAGGTTATGTGATATGGGAAAGTTCTGAATTGAGGGAAGAGAGGGTGCAGAGGCAAGTTCAAGGGAGAGCATTTCCAAGCTCTGCGCCAAACAGAAGGAAAGAGATTTTCTGGGGAAAGAGCCCCCTGCCGCTGGACTGAGTCCCACCGCTCACCACCAGGACAGGGTAAGGCGGGGCCTCCCTCTAGACCTAGGCCCAGTGAAGGGCTGAAGCAAGGCCCTTCGGAGCACTGAGATGTGTTTCCCAGAGTTGGGAAGAACAACATGGGCAAGGTAAAGCAGCCTGGCTGTTTAGGAAGTGCCTGCGCTCCTCTCCAATGAGGGAGTCAGAGGTGAGTCCTAAATGGGAATGTCGTCCTTGAGCCATTTCAAATCCTGTCCAAGGGGACCGCTTGAAAGTGCAATGGACGGGGCGCCTGGGTGGCACAGCGGTTAAGCGTCTGCCTTCGGCTCAGGGCGTGATCCCGGCGTTATGGGTTCGAGCCCCACATCAGGCTCCTCCGCTAGGAGCCTGCTTCTTCCTCTCCCACTCCCCCTGCTTATGTTCCCTCTCTCGCTGGCTGTCTCTATCCTGTCGAATAAATAAATAAAATCTTTAAAAAAAAAAAAAAAAAGAAAGTGCAATGGAATCCAACAGAGAAAATCCTGTGGAGAGTGGACAACCAGAAATCTAAGGGCTAAGTATGGAGTACCAGCCTCAAGAGGGGCCCAGGATTTGAAGTCTGGGAGCCAAGCAGCAGCAGAGTCTCTGGAGGGATCAGAAAATCACCCTCTGGAGGAAGAGCCAGCTTTCACCCCTGTCAGGTACAATGAGAGCAAAGCCATCTTGGGGCAGTCTCAGTCAAATCAGACTCGTGAGTATTCATTTTCTTTTCCCCTCTTCCTCTGTTCCAGCCTTGCAAGGTACATAAGCTGACATTAGTAAGACGATGGTTGAGGTGAATCAGAAATAAAGAAAAAGCTGACTACACTTCCCTCCTTGGCAGTTGTTAGCTAGTCCTAGTAGGGAGAGCAAAAAGATTCATCGTCAAGTCTGGAGCCCTGGTTACTGTGTGGGCATTTGCATAACTGAGCTCAGACTGGCATGGGAGCGAAAGCACCCAACCTTGCGTCCTGCCAGTTTCTCCCAAAGGCAAGGGCAATTGACGTCATCCCACAGATCAGCATGTCCAAGGTACACGTACAAGTTCATTCTAACCCTCGTCCCCCAACCCTTCTTCACTACTCCCTTTAAGAAAAACAAAGGCAAGGGAGGCCAGGGTGGTACAGTCGGTGAGGCATCCGACTCTTGATTTTGGCTCGGGTCACGATCTCAGGGTCGTGTGATCGAGCCCCAGGTTGGGCTCCACGCTGGGCTTAGAGCCTGCTGAAGATTCTCTCTCCCTCTCCGTCTGCCACTGCCCCCTCTAAAAAAAGAAAAAAGGAAAACAAAGACAAAACTACTTTTGGTCTACTGTCTACCTCATTGCACAGTTAGAAATCCCTCAGCTTGTAGGTATGTATGATCCTGATTCCAGAGCTTCTATAAGCAGATCAGAGTAGAACAAAGCAAAAAGACAAAGGAGTCCGAAGACCAGAGAGCTTTCCAAAGGCAAAGGAGGGTCACTTTCCAAACAGAGAATGTATGTTTTAAGGGTGCCTGGGATTTCTTTTGATCAGTTGGGGCGAGACACAGGCACGGAAATGACTCTCATGAAGGAAGCAGTTTTTACAGCCACAGATCCCTAGAAACAGACGGCACGGCAAGCAGGGCCACACTCAGTCGGGAGACCAAGGGAACGAGGGAAAACATGAGTAAGAGCGTATATTGTGGTTTCTGTGGGAAAGAACGTGCGAAGCAGGGCAATCTGGCGGAGGGTGGCTAGTCTGAATCACTTCAGCCAGCTCTGGGACATGAGGGTTGCTCTACTCATCTGGTACCTAGTCGTCCTGGGTGATTAGCACAAGGAAACAGTGGCCTTGAACAGGAGCCCCCCATATAAGGGGTGGCTGGGGGTCAGCATTTGAAAGGTGCACTTGAGGGCAAGTTGTTTACTCTCTCTAGGAACAGGCTGGTCCTGAAAGGGGGAGTCTCTCCAGGGTCAGCAAAGCCCCAAGTTGTCAAAGCATCAAGAAGAGAAAAGGACACAGTTCATCTGGGGCGCCTGGGTGGCGCAGTCGTTAAGCCTCTGCCTTCGACTCAGGGCGTGATCCCGGTGCTCTGGGATCGAGCCCCACATCGGGCTCCTCCACTAGGAGCCTGCTTCTTCCTCTCCCACTCCCCCTGCTTGTGTTTGCTCTCTCGCTGGCTGTCTCTCTGTCAAATAAATAAATAAAATCTTTAAAAAAAAAAAAAAGAGAACGCAGTTCATCTAACTTAAAACAACATGGGGTCAAATGCTGCAAAGAGGTCAAGGATGTTGAATCCTACAAAACAGGTCTTGGATTTGCCAGCCGAGTGGCCAGTTTTAGGAAGCAATGTGGGCACAGTGGTCAGGGCCAAGGGGATGAAGAAGAAAGTTGTTGGTTAAGAAACTCTGCGTGTATATGTAACACTAAAAGAAAGTAAGAAAAGCAGTAAGATAGTCGGATAAGAGAAAAATTATTTCATTTTGTTAGACTTGTTTTCGTTTTAGCAGACAAGAGATATAAATTTGCTTGTAGACAGCAGGGAAGAAACCGGGATAGGAAGAGAGAGCTGTTAAGAGGTTGGCCTGGACTCCTGGGGGACGTCAACCAGCTTTGATTTCTAACAGCGGGCAAGTGGACGTCAGGGCTCACAGCGCGAAGATGCACGTCTCCAAACTCAGACTGCAGTCACTTGTGTGAGCGGAGACGGATCTGCTGGCCCGCCCACAGGGCAGTGACATTCCACAGAGCACGACTCCCCAGTCCTTGTCAGGGTCTGGTTTCCTACCATCTTGGGCACAGAAGCCTCAATAGGTGAGACAGAAGAGTTTGATTTGGGGAAGGATGCATCAGTGTCTTTATCCATTTTTTTTTTTCTGTGCCAAGAATATGTTTATAGAGGTCAAGCTCGTAGTAACCACGTCCAGCAAAAAAAATCAATCAAAATGTTTACAGCAATAAAACCATACTGGTTTAATGAAGGGAGCCCCCTTCCAGAACACCAATTCCAAAAGATTGACTTCTCAGATGAGAGAGTCTTAGATTTGTCCTCGAAGCCAACTTTTTGATTGACAAATACACCCTCCCTCCCCACCAGAGTATTTATACATTAGACCCCCACGCAAAAATATAAAATCACTTTTCAATGGACACATTAAATCATCAATTGTACGCAAGAAACACATCTTGTTTGTTCAATCAACCATCCCATAAAGATTCACTGTGTTCATTTCATCACGAAACCACACCAAGCCTGAGGGGAAAAACAGTAAGGAATTTCCTTTTGAATATGCTCCTATAACTTACACCAAGCATTTGCCAGTGTCACGTCCATGAGCGTGGTCATTAACGCCATGGTCTCCATTTTACAAAGGGGAAACCTGTCGTTTGAGGAGTTTACATGATTTGCAAGAAGGCACAGGGCTGGAGCACAGTAGCTGGGATCCGGGTGTGAACTGAGGGAACTGGATCAGGGGGTCATGCCAGAGACTCCCTTCCTCAGCTGTTTTACTACGAGAAGAGTCACTGTGGGGAGACATGGTGAATGGGGCTTGTGAGCTTAATCTGTGATGCTGAGTGTTCTGCACAACAGGCTTCAGCAGGATTCTGGAGCTAGTGGACACGAAGAGGAAGACGGAGCCAGAAAGACCCCAGGCAGCCAGAGCAGGGTGTATATTTGGTCTCTCTGCCACTAATACCTAGTGCCAGCATGGCCTACTTTCCAACTAGCCCCCAGTCGGTTTGGTCTGTGTGTGACGAGGATGCAGAGAGACAGGGACTGTCACACTCTGAGCTTACTGTTCCAGCTGCCAAGGAAAAGAGAGTAACAGACACGCACACACACACACACACACGCATACTTACGTGCACACACAAACATGCACACACAGATGTGCACACACACGAACATGAATATATGCACACACGTACACAAATATCTACACACACAAACACACATACACACATGCACACCCGCACAGGCACACACACACGCACACACAAACACGTGTATGCACATGCTCTCACCTGCAAATTAGACCCTTTAACACATGGCCCACAGGTCGAAATGGCCCCGAATACCCGCAACCTGACGAGCTAGGTTAAACTGTCGTCTTCTGGGAGGAGTCAGAAAGAGTATGGAAGCAGCATTCCCCTCCTTCACTCATTAAAAGTAGGACAATAAGCCAGGTCCTCTGATTCAGAGCCTGGGCCTGTTCAACACAGAAGACAAAAAAAAGTGTCATGCTGGGCCTCCACTGTCAAGAAATTAGCAAACGAGAGAGGAACCGATCCCAGAAAAGGGAGCCCGACAAAGGGGGTCCAAGTCAGTAACACCAACCGGAGGTTTAGAGGAAGGGGAGTGCGCTTTGGCCTTGGCGAGTCAAGAAGGCCCTCTGGAAGGGGTGGGGAGGGTTTGCATGGGTGGCTGCCTCAAACCAACAGACACACTCTTCATTCCCCGAGTCAGGACGCCACCTTCACAGGAAAGGAAGCGGCCACCACGGCTGGTTTCCCACTCTGCATGGGGGCTCGCTGGAGCTCTGGGAGACAGCACTCCCTTCTCAGGGAGCCGGAGTATTAACAGCAAGACAATTTTAAGTTGGAAGGCACTTTCCTCCTGGAGAAAACTAACCATGACAGAGTTTGGCACAAAGCTGGGTTGGAGCTCTAGACATCCAGGGCCCTAATCATCTGCAGACGTTTTAGGAACCGGTCCTGTGCATTATGGTTCTCAGGAAATAAACAGGGAGAGACGCTTTCTCCTCCCCAGGGCCCCTTTGCCCTGTTCAAATTTGCCCTGACTAATCGTCTTAGTAGGTGTTGGGTCAGAGTCAGCTAGGGGTCTGACTAAGGTCACTTACTTGCTTTGTTTACACTGCTAATTTTATCATTGCTTGGAAGGCTAATGGTATTATTTATACTTTAACTATGATAAATGTCTAGTTAAAGCAGGGTTGGGGCAAGTTAAAGACCGATACAACAAATCCAGAACTTTTTTACACAGGAAATATTAATATTTTTGAGCTCCCCAATCCTTCCAGAATCTTGTACTTGACAAGGATAAGCGGTCCTTGTAGCCCACTGCTTCTCCCGTTCCAGTCTCGGGACAGACAACCAGCATCACAACGCCTGGGGAGGGCAGGAGGATAGGACCCAGGAGCCTGCCCGTTAATACCCGGGTGTGGCCGATGGTGCCTTCCGAAGTGTGAGAACTTCTAGGCACTGGCTCCTGGGGCAATGCTGGGAGCTGCTGGAAAAATGGGGGTTCGGGGCCAGGGCTGGAAACCTGGTTGTCAGCTACATTTGAGAGCCATCTGTTCCTGGTTAAGGCTTCGAGGGAGGCTTGAGCTTTAATAATCTGTGCAATAGAACAGTGCTTGTCAAGATTTAACGTGCAAATGAGTCACCTGGGATCCTGCGAAAACACAGATTCTGGTTCAAAATGTCTAGGGTGGAGCCTGAGAGCCTGCCTTTTCACAAGCTCCTAGGTGATGCCGTGCTACTGCTCCATGGCCACACTTTGAGCAGCGAGTCAGAGAGGGCACCGGAAGGTCAGGATATGATTCAACGTGATTCAGGGTTGGCTTGGTGAGTCTCCCCAGCTGGACACTCAAGGTGTGGCTTTCCACAGCTCCCCTATTCACACCAACAGGGGCTTCTCCATGCTTCTTAAAGAAAGATTTTATTTACTTGTGTGTGTGTGTGAGAGAGAGAGAGAGAGAGAGAGAGAGAGCATGAGAGGGGGGAGGGGCAGAGGGAGAAGCAGACTCCCAAACTCCCCCCGCTGAGCAGGGAGCCCAGCGTGGGGCTTGATCCTGGGATTCTGGCATCAGGACCTGAGCGGAAGGCAGACGCTCAAACAACTGAGCCACCCAGGTGCCCCTTCTCGAGGCTTTCTGAGTGAGCCGCATGACTTCCCTTCTGCCAGAGAGTGCTCACATTATTCTCCCTCTGTAGACTAGTTTCCTCCTGGCCAACGTGAAACCTAGAACTTCCTCTCAGCCTTCCCGGTCTATCTCAAATTTGTCTTGCCATGGAATGAACCAGCTCCCACCCTGGATGAGGTTTTTTTTCTCCCCTTCATTTAAAATCTTTATAATTAGAAGTTTATACCTTTTGACCATCTGATCTTTCTATGCATTGATTTTTTTCTTTTCTATTCCACATATAACTGAGATCATAGAGTATTTGTCTTTCTCAATCTTATTTCCCTATTATATCAGTATATTGCCCTCGAGGTCCATCCATATTGTCATAAATGGCAAGAGTTCCTCATTTTTAATGGCTGAGTAATATTCCATTGTATATAGACCATGACTTCTTTACCCCTTCATCCATCAAGGGACACTTAGGTTGTCTGCATATCCTAGCTCTTGCATCACTTGTGTTTTTGATAATCATTCCCACAGGCATGAGATGATCGCTCACTGTGGTTTTGATTTGCATTTGCCTAATGACTAGTGATATTAAGTTGCGTGAGACTGAATAACGGCCTCCCCCACCCTGTCTAGGATAACAGATAAGGAAGCTGTGAAGGGGCAGAGCCAGTCCAATCCCCAGCCTATTTGTTGGATAATTATGACTTAAGAACAATTTCAAAGTACAGCAAGATGAGCTGCTGGCCAAGTGAACTGTGCAGACCATGGATGCTAAAGGTATGGGGGGGGGGCGGTGAGAACAGCCAGCAGGGGCTAGTGAGAGAGCCGAGGAGGGGCAGACACAGGTGCTGAGGTTTGGCAGCAGGTCTGGGTGCCTGCAGTCTCAGCCCGATGGGAAATGGTGTCCTGCAAATACCCCAGACCCCAACCCCACCTAACGCTCCACCTGCCGCGAATCTACACGGAAGTAGACCCTGCTGGGAAATGCGGCTCCTGAATGAACCCTGGTCAGTGCCCAGGGTAAGTGCATTTTACGTAACCTTAAGCCTGTATTTTATCTGATCCTGTTTTGGGAGAGAGAAGAGACACTCTCGGGGGCTGCCTGCAGCACTCGCTGATGACGGAGGTGGAAATGAAGCACAGCCCCGAGGTGGGGGCCCTGGGGTGCTGGTGGGGAGCTGTGCTGCGATTTGAAGGCCTCAGCCTGCAGCGTTTCTCCCTCTTCTCTTGTGACCACATGGTTCAGCACACCCCCGGCCCCTCTGTCAAGGCTGCCCTCCTTCACGTTCGGCCCTCAACTCCTCTCCCAGCCTCTCTGCCCAGGATCTGCCGTGGGAGTCCGGCCGCCTTAAATTCACAGGGAGGAAGCCACAGTCCCTCAGAGAGTTCTGCTCTGGGGTATGTCTGCAGCAGGTGAGAGTGTGGGATGGGGCGGAGGTTTAGGGTATTTTCCTAGCCTCCAGTAAAGCAGCACTCCAGCCCCCATACCCCTAGGATGTAGGTGTCCAAGCCACCCACTAAACCCCAGCACCTCCACCTGTCCCTTCCCCATCTGGCTCCCAGCAGTCCTCCACCCCCCAAACACCTTTATCATCACATAGCCCTTGGCTGATAACTGCTTTCCTTGGATGCTGTTTTCAAGTCAGGTGCCAACAAAAATTGTAAACTTCTCAGTAACAGAAACTACGTTAGACTTTTCTGTACGGTTAGCTCCCAGGCCCATTTCCGGAACACAGATGGTGCTCGGTCAATGTCTTTTGATGGTAATAAAGCAAGCACTGTTAGAGGTCCTGGAAAGCGACACGCCATTCACCAACGTGGGGGTCACAGGAACTCAGAAAAGACAATAGGATGTGTTCCCTCTCTCACTGGCTTGTGTTCCCTCTCTCACTGGCTGTCTCTGTCTCTGTCAAATAAATAAATAAATAATCTTAAAAAAAAAAAAAAAGAAAAGAAAAGACAACAGGAAAAAAAACTGTTTCCAAAAGATTAGAGAGAGATGAACCAAGATGGGAATATGAGGAGACCTACAAGTGATGGATGTGCGTGTGAAATTCACCTTCGCCTGTTCTGAAGAATCTGCCCATCCTTTGTGCCCGCAATCCCACGGACTGGCGTGGTGCTGTTCCTGCCTAAGGATGGTCATAGTTAAAATCCCACGATCTGTACCACCTCGCTTGGGAACCCCGTTACTACACCAGATTCTGGGGTAGGAGAGTGTGTCCAGTTCCTGCCAGAAGAAAAAGCAGCAGCTATGGGGGACTCTGGGGAAGGAAGCAGTTATAGTCCATTAATCGCTTATGTCATGGGTCTTTCTTGAAAACACAGATCCCTGGGAATTGACATTCGCCCTGGGCTTGTCCAGAGATGTGTTATGTCTAACTGCAAGTCCTTCCCTCGCTGCCCCAAATGCCAGACCAGTGGTGGAGATGGTTGTTTGCTCTGGCCTCTTGGGAGGTCCCTCATGCCTCCTTGGTGACCTAATCATGAGAACCCTTGTGTATTTCATTTATATGAGTCACCATTTGGGCAAAAGAAGAGATCTCTTCAGAATATAGAAGCAAACCCACTAATAATACAAATTAAACACAGAAAATGTATTTGTTCATTAGTGTTCAGTAGAAAACTAAATAAATGTAAGCTAGAGAACTGTGGGACGGTAGATACTTCGCTTTGTTGGAAGTCATGGAAAATAGTCTGGCCGGGACTTTCATAAAAGTCACTCAAAATGCAAAAGTAAATTCCACAGCGAAATTATAAATTCAGCGTCGGACTGCCTACATACGTCATATTTTCCACAATCAAATCGTGTCAACCCTACTGTACTCCTCAATCTGTGTCTCTTTAGTCAAGTATTCTTTGTGACGCTCAGCAGACTGGTGCGCCCTGTGTCATTCTCGTTATGGGTTTTTTTTCGGATTTTTGGTTACTCATGTAAATGGGACCTTTTCCCTGACATTTTCCTAATGTGCCTGTTACATTATCATGGTGTTGAGATTTTATAATTGACCACATTCCTGTAGTTTTTTATCAAGTCTAGAATTTTTTTTAAGTGTATCTATGTGTGATTCCTTACATTTTGGTAGTCAGGTATATTTATTATTACTTTATGAGTTAAAACGCTGAGGTTCAGAGAGATGGAGTGTTTCTCCAACATACAGTTAGAAAGTGATAGAATGTAGAGCAGTTTTTACGTGATGGGGGTTATCTGTCCCTTGAAAGTTGGAAAGAATTTGCCTACAAAAGTCTAGAATTGATACATTTATTCCTGATAATACCTTGACTTTTTTCCACTTCTCTCTTAATGAAATATTTGAGATTTTCTACTTTAGTAAACTTCTCTAATTTATATTTTTCTAAACTCAGCAAACTTATTAGCTTTGGACTTTCTAAATATTTTCACAGTATTTTATCTATTTGATATCTATGATTGTACATATTTTCTAATGCTGAAAGTTAGGTTTATGAGTGATCTCTATTTTTAATGAGACAAGCTGAACTTTTACTATTATTTATAAATCCAAATTCATTAATTTCTGTTTTTGTTATTTATATACATTTCATTTTTACTGTTTCCTTTTTCCCTGCTCCATTTTTTAAATTTTCTTTTCCTATTCTTCTTTTTCCAATTTCTTGAGTCAGGGATTTTTTTTTTCATTTCACTTTGTCTAGGAATGAAGGTATTTATGATTACGAATTTTTTTGAACAATGCTCTATTAGGCACTTCCCATAAGTTTTAATTTGTACTGTTCATATTATCATTGCTTTCTAAACATAGTTTAATTGAAGGACTAATGTTTCCTTTCTTCCACGAACTACTGAGGACACTGCATTAACATCTCCAGATGCCTGGGATTATTTTATTATTACATTTTGGTTATTTATTTCTAGTTTTATAGATTCATAATAAGAATGCATGATTCATACAATTTCTGCTTAAGAGACAGCATGTTATCATATTGTAGCATAGTGTAGCATATTAAAACCACTTTATTAGTCATATTTAAATTCCTTCCATATCCTTTCTCCCCTTGTTGCTTCTGTTTGATTTAACAATGACTAAAAGAAATATGCTAATACCTCAAAAATAGCTCTTTGTGGCAACTGTTCCCGCAACTTAAAACAATTTTTGATTCATTTATTTTAATGATGTTTGGGAGGCCCAGGTATCCATGATTTTATACTTTCCTGGTGGGCTAAATGCTTCAGTAAAAATAAATATTTGATATATTTTTTGCCTTGAATTCTACTTTTGTATTAACATCACAATGTTTTTACTTGGCTTGTATTTGCACAATTTCTTTTATCACTGCCTTTAGGTTTAGAGTTAATGTTATTTTAAACAAAATATTCTATTCCAATAATTTCAAAGTCAAATAGTGCTAAAACGTTTGCTTATTTATTTATTTATTTATTTATTTAACTTAACCTTTCTCTTACTCCTTCAAGTCCCAGGAAGCAACTCCTTCAAAGGATTTCCAACCTTAACTGTCGTTGTTCTTTAATCTCAAATTTCTAAATACTAGAAATTCTTCTATCAATTTCAGACATTAACTATTGGTTCCCTATTATCTAACTCACTTATACCCTTTTCCCTTTTCCTTCATTCTCCCAATATATTTCAATTTTTTGTTAAATCCCTATCTAGTGTTTTTATTATTATAACTATATACTGTTGACCACTAAACAGATCTTGTACAACTATTTGTTTTCCCTAAAGTTAATCATTGCTTCCATTTTTTATTTATTTCTGCCAAGCACTCAGAGTATCTGCCAGTCTAGCAACACTGTAAAGCAAAATTCACAGCCTGAGTTTTCTGAACCACCGAGTGATGTGAATTTGAATGGTAAATCCATAGAGTGCTAGCTTGTGGTTCTTGCTCCTGCTGAGAGCAAGGTGATTTCCCTTGCAGTCCCTGAGCGTGCAGCTGGTCTTAGGTTCACTTCTGTCACCCTCCCTATAAGGATGTGACCCTACAGTGAAACGTTTCGTATTAGCTAGCTTTTCTACCCTAGGTAAGTCCTAGGTTTTAATTCTGTCCTGCCCTACACCTCCCTTCCTACCCCATAGATACAGATTTACCCTGCCATCCTCCTTGCTGTTAAAGTCGCATATCCTTTGTCCTGCTTCCCACCTTCATATAGTGCCGTTTTACACACACACGCGCACACACACACACACACACATATATAAATTATACATGTCAATAGCTTTACCCAAATTCCACTAAATTTGTAGCTTCATTTCCCTTCCTGATCTTATTTTTTTAAGGCTTTTCAAGAATGCAAAAATGTCTTTAGGTTACAAACTTAAAATACGAATTCCCAGTTTCCTTATTATAAAAAAAGGTAATATTTTTAAAAATTATAAAAAGTCATAAATATTCATTCCACTTAAATAACATAAAAATAACAAAAAATTAAATGCATGCTTCAGAATATTGCATACTGTTTAAAAGCACACAAAACTACATATATAGACGTGTATGTATTTATATACACTTATATAGACATATACACATATTATATACATGTAGTATGTGTGGTGTAAGTCTAGATTTGTCAAATGGATATGCACCAAATTCCTGGTAATATTTGCCTCTGGGGAAGAAGGAAGAATGAAAATAGCTATTTTAGTAATTCAGGCATGACAAGGACCACTAATTAGTATCAGCAGGAATAAAGAAGATGTGAATATAAGGACTATTTGAAAGAACTCACTTACAGGACATGGTGGTACTTCACACAAGAAATGAAGAAAGCAGCATTTCTAGCTTAGAGATGAGAAAGACAATAATGATACCTTTCGTTGATACTAAAAATTTGTGAATGGGACCTGATTCTAGGAAAATAATGAAGAATTTAGATATATTTACATCTGAATTATACCACTCGATTAACGAATCTTAAAAAAAAACGATATTAGTTTCATATGTAAAACATAGTGATTTGACATTTATTTTTTTTTT